>NC_133666.1:380231155-380545856 GCF_037893015.1 Macrotis lagotis
ATACAATTTTCAGAGCTATCTTGCTTTTCTGTGCTTCTTTCTATTTTTTTTCTTTTGTTCTCTGCTATGCATTCAGCATCCTTTTCTACTCAGTGATCTGACTCCTAATTGATTTATGAGGATAGAGTTCTGAGGTAGTCATCACTCACTTACCCCAGGAGCTTATAGTTTGTTGATTCAGTTGAACCTGTATAAAGGTATTCACATTTCACTCAGTTCAAGCTCCACCCTGGAGGTCAAATCTTTCCTGAGGTCCTCTCAAGTTGAGGTGGGGGGACCTCAGGTCATGGACTGCATAAGGCCTCTGAAATCATTTATTCTAGTGATGCATCAGCAACCACTGGCAGGACTCGAAATTGGATAAATTTTTTAGGCATGAATTAATTACATGTTGGACAAATATAGCAGGCTAATTTTTAAGTTGATAGTTTTGTATGGCTCCTGAATGATGTAATAATTACCCAAATGTTCCTTGGAAAAAATGGTTCCCCACTTCTGTCTTAGGAGGACAGTTGCTTTACCCTAACTTTATTTCTGTGGCTCTAAGTTCACTTTTAGGCGATTACTCAGAAAAAGCTAAAATAGCTAAATGACAGATCCAATATAAATATCGGCATTTTATGTGAAGCATTAGACCACTTTTCATGCAACATAGTTAAAACATAATCATTATCCTACTTATTTAAAAATATTTTAGACTGGATCATTTATTTTGTAAGTCTGACTCATTTAATATAGAGCAATTGAGAAGTAAAGAATATTAATGAGACTGAAGATGATGCATAGATGTGAGAATCCAGCATCTTCCAGAATTCTCTTTATAGTCAATTTTCAAAAAAGACAGGGGCATTAGAGTCAAAATTGACTACATTTGCTGGATTAAGAAGAAAAGCAAAGGAATTCCAGAAAAAAAAATCTACTTTTGCTTCAGTGATGACAACAGTCTTTGACCATGTTAATCAAAACAAAATGTGGTGAATCTCAAAAGAAACAGGAATACCAGATGATTTTGCTTGTCTCCTGCCCCTATGTTTACACTAATTCAGGTCAAAAGGGAAAGAACTGAATTAGGACTGAATGTGACTGCTTAGCTAAAGAATGGGAAAAGAGGGGCTGCTAGGTGGCATAGTGGATAAAGCACCGGTCTTGGAGTCAGGAGTACCTGGGTTCAAATCCGGTCTCAGACACTTAATAATTACCTAGCTGTGTGGCCTTGGGCAAGCCACTTAACCCCGTTTGCCTTGCAAAAACCTAAAAAAAAAAGAATGGGAAAAAGAGTACAAGGCAATATGTACCTTATTTAACCTAAATGCAGGATTCATCCAAAAAATGCTAGGCTGGATGAATCATAATCAGAATTAAGGTTCCTGGGAGAAATATCAACAGTCTCAAAATATGTAGATGATGTCGCTCTGATGGCAGGAAGTGAAAAAGACTTAAGAAATTTCTTGATGAGGATGAAAGATGAGAATTTAAAAACAGGCTTGAATTTTAATATTTTGGCAACTGATCACATCACTTCTCGCAAATAGAAGAAAAATAGAACCAGCGTTAAATTTTCTGTTCTTGGATTCAAAGATCATTGTAGACAGTGACTACTGTTCTGAAATTAAAAGACATTCCTTGGAAGGAAAGATATTGACAAATATGGGCATTATACTAAAAAGCAAAGAAATTTTCTTCCCTACAAAGTTCTGTATAGGCAAAGATGTGATTTTTCCAGAGCAAAGTACCACTATGGATATTGGACAATAAGGGAAACTGGGCACAACAGAACTGACATTTTTGAATTGTGGTGTTGATGAAAACTTTGTGACAATCTTTGTACAATACTTTTACAATATTTGCATTGAGATCAAATCATTCAATATTTAAAGAAATGAATTCAGTTTATTCTTTGAAATGACATAAACTGAACCCAAGACTTAAATATTTTTATCACATAATGAGAGAACAGGAAAAGACTCAGATATTGGATAAGAATGACAACAAAAGGAGAAGGGGACAGATGAGGATGAGTGTTAGGAGAGCAATGAACTTGATCTTGGACAGACAGAGGAAGATAGAAGGACCTGGAGTTCTATGCACAAATGAATTGTTCACAACTGAACAATAACATGAGAAGACACTGTCACACATATCTTTTGCCTGTTTACTTCCATTCCTTTGTTCGTACTCTTCTAAGGGGATCTAATGTCCTCTACCCAACTTCACCTCTTGAAAAATCTATTTGAACCTTTAGAATCCAACTCTAATGTTATCTTCTCCACAATGCCTTTTCTAATCCCTCAAGTGAGAAATAGATTTTTTCTTTCTTTCTTTCTTTTTGTAAGGCAAACGGGGTTAAGTGGCTTGCCCAAGGCCACACAGCTAGGTAATTATTAAGTGTCTGAGACCAAATTTGAACCCAGGTACTCCTGACTTCAGGGACAGTGCTCCATCTACTATGCCACCTAGGCACCCACAGAGAAATAGATTTTTTTCTTAGAATTTACATAATACTTTATTTGTTTCTTTCATATACTTTTGTACTTTAAATTATCACTACTTTCATCCATGACCTACTTTGCTTCCTTGCTCACTCTTTGAGAGCAGGGACCTTGTCTTTTTCATCTCTGATTTTCATTGTAGTCTTTTTGATTTGGTAGGTAGTTAATGAATGCTTGTCAAATTGAATAGAATTCTTATTACTTCCCATGTCCTTCTCTCACAGACCCCACACAGAATTTTGCATTAACTCACAAAATCTTTATTGTTGTAAATTATCATTATTTAGATTTGTCTTTCTTTCTGCTGCCTTTTTCCTCTCTGTTCTGTGTTCTGCTTGTTGTGAGGAGGAGTTTTTCCATTGAATTATAAAATTTTTCATCTTAATACAGGTTAATTCTAATTTCCAAAAAAATGAATAAATGTCTTCCTTCCTGTAACCCCCTCCCAATCCCAGAAAATGGGTGTTTGCTTCCTGCATTGTTTTTATTATTATTTACAGACTCTGCAATTCTATATGAGGATGGGTCTTCTAAAGACTGGAAAAGACTATGTATGCCTATTTTCTTTTTTCTTCTTTTTTTCCCCTAAAAGCAGCATTTCTTTTCTTTTATTTAGGAATCGATTTTCCATCAGTTACATGGAAAAACAATTTCTAACATTTGCTTTTAAAGCTTTGAGTTCCAAATTCTCTTCCTTCCTTCCTTTTTTCCCCTCACCCCAATTGAGAACAGCAATTTGATGTAGATTACACATGTGTAGACAAGCAAAATATTAATAGTCATGTTGGGAAAAATTGATCTAAAATAGCTTTAAGAAAATAAAATTAAAAAACCCTCAGTTTGTGTACAGACACCATCAGTACTTTGTGTGGAGATGGATAACATTTTTCATCATAAGTCCTTCAACGTTATCTTGGATCACTATTTTGCTGAAAATTGCTATGTCAATCACAGTTGATCATCTGATAATATCGCTGTTGCTTTGTACATGGTACTTTTCATTTTGTATCAGCACATATTAGTATTTTCAGACTTTTCTGAATGTAGAAGAGTATTCCATCATAATTACATGCCAAATTTGTTTAGTCATCCCCCAATTGATGGGCATTGTCCAAATTCTAACTCCCTGCCATAAGAAAACAGCTGCCATAAATATTTTAATACATGTAGATGCTCTTTTAAAAATTTTTGTATAATTTCAAATACTAATTGATTAGTAGCATCGCTAGGTCAAAGAGTATACATGGCTTCAAAGTCTTTTAGGCATACTTCCAAAATGTTCTACAAAATGGCAAAATCAGTTCACAACTCCAACAGTGCATTAATATCTAATTGTTCTCACATCTCCTTTAATATTTTTCATTTTCCTTTTTTTCTTCAACTCAGTCAATTTAAAGAACATGCAGTAGTACCTTAGAATTATTTTCATTTGCATTTCTCTAATCAATAGTGAGATAGAACTTTTTTTCAAATGGCTAAAATAGCCTTGGTTACTTCATCTGAAAAGTATTAATAGCTTTCAATAAATTATCAATTGGATAATGGTTCTTATTTATTCAAAGCTATTAACTCCATTCTTTATATGTTTGAGAAATAAGGTCTTTGAAGTTTTCAAAATTTTTTCATAGTCATTATTGCTAACTGTATTTTTCTCTATTCTATTTTCCCTACTTCATTTATTCTTCTCTCTCACCTTTCACCTTTATCGCTTCAAAAGTGCTTTGCCTCTGACTATCCCTTTCCATATCTGCCTTCACTTCTATCACCTCCCACCTTCCCTTATTCCCTTCCTCTCCTGTTTTCCTATAGAATAAGCAAAATTTCTAAGCCTAATGGAAAAATTAACTCTGAGAGAAAGGCTCATTCACATCCTTCTTCTTCACTAAAAACATAAACATTTTTCTTGACTCTTTTAAATCAGATTATTTACTCCATTATACATTTCCCTTTCCCTTTTCCCCCAGTACATTTATTTCCTGCTTTTTAATTTTATTTTTTAAGATATCATCCCTTATATTCAATGCACATTTGTTTCCTCTGACTTTTTATACGTCTTCTAAGTGGCATAATGATGGAGTTCTGATGAGTTTCCATATAGGAATGTAAACAGTTTAAACTCATGAGGTCCTTTATGATTTCTTTTCCCTGAATATTTGTCAACCTTCTCTTGCATCCTGTATTTGAAAATCAGATTCTCTATTCAGCTCTGATCTTTTCATAAGAAATCCTAGAAAAATACTCTTTTTCATTCAATATCCATCTTTTCCTCTTGAAAAATTATCCTCAGTTTTGCTGGGTAGGTGATTCCTGGATATAATAATAATAATAGTTTATTTGTCATCCAAAATATCAAACTGCAAGCCCTCTGTTCCTTCAATGTAGAAAATAAGAGTTTTGTTTCCTTGATCATGATGCTATGATACTTGAAATTGCTTCTTTCTGGATGCTTGCAATGTTTTCTTCTTGACCTCAGAGCTCTGCAAATCGCTTAGTTTTCATTTTTGGATCTCTTTCAGGAAGTGATCAATGGAATCTTTCACTTTCTATTTTACTCTCTGTTATTAGAATAACATGACAGTTTTCCTTGAGAATTTCTTTAAAGCTTATGTCTACACTGTCCCCCCCCCTTAATCATGGCTTTCAGGTTGTGCAATAATTTTAAAATGATGTCTCCTGGATATATTTTCCAGGTCAGTTGTTTTTCAAATGAGATATTTCACATTGTCTTCTATTTTTTAATTTTTATTTTTTTCTTGAGTTCTCATAAATCATTAGCTTCCATTTTCTTAATTCTAATTTTTAGTGTTTTTCAAGGCAAATGGGGTTAAGTGGCTTGCCCAAGGTCTCATAGCTGGGTAAGTATTAAGTGTCTGAGGCTGGATTTGAACTCAGGTACTCCTAACTCCAGGGCCGGTGCTCTATCAACTGTGCCACCTAGCTGTCCCTCAATTTTAATTTTTAAAGAATTATTTTCTTCACTGAGTTTTAATATCTCCTTTTTAATTTGGTCAATTCTGCTTTTTAAGGCATTCTTCTCATTGATTTTTATATCTCCTTTACCATTTGACTTTATTATTTTTTGAGGTATTAAGCTATTTGTTTCTGTGTATTTTTGAGTGTATGTGTGTATATGTGTGTGTCTTTTACTAAACCATTAATTCATTTTTCATAATTTTCTTGCATCACTCTAATTTCTCCTCCCAGTTGTTCTCTACCTCTCTTTATTTGATTTTCAAAATGTCTTTTGAGTTTTTCCATGACCTAACACCATATTTTTCTCCAAGTCTTTGGATGGAGGTGCTTAGGTTATTATATTTTTCTGATTGTGTGATTTGATCTTCCTTGACACCTTTCTGTGGTCAGACTTTATTTTCTGTTGTTTGCTCATTTTCTCAGTCTATGCCTTGATTTTACCTCTGTTAAAGTAGGGCTCTGCTTCAAGGGTTGATGGCACATACTCTTAAACTTCATGAATTTTGCCAGCTATTTTCATAGATATTTCTGGGCACCTGTAAGTTTTCTAATTTCCTGACGTGATTACTTCTCATGCTAGGGCTCTTTCTTGTCTTGGAACTGTCACATAGGACTGGGAGCCAGATCTGAGTGTGGATAAAAGCAACAAAGTCCTGCCTCCATGCTAACCAAGAGAGCCCTGAGTAAATGTTTGGACCCTTCCTTTCTATGGCATGAAAGCTCCAAAGGCAGCACTGTAAGCTGTGTATTCAGGTACCAGAAGCCTTCTCCTGGTTAGCTGAGGCTCTTGTTGACTTGCTGTAGACTGTATTCTTCTTCCATTCAGACATTAACAGGCATCAGACCTCATGTTTAGCTTTTAAGCTATTTTGGACTGGAAAATTACTCCATCTTTTTGTGCCACTCTATAATTTGTTTAGAATAATTATTTAAAGGTATTGGGAGGGTTTGGGGAGAGAGCTTAGGCAAATACTTGCCTTCATTCCTGTTAACTTGATACCCTTTGGTGTGCTGGGGAAATAAAAGCAATATCTTTGCTGTCAGAAGCTATCTCTGCTTTCAAAGGCTTTACATTTTATAAGAAAGCCATAATATACATTTATATGTATATTTCAAATAGTTTTGTGTTTTTTTATTTGTCTATTTGTGTGTGTGGGGAGAATACTATAAGCTGGGAATATTGTATAAATTATGTCATCCCAGCTGAGACTTGAAGGAACCATATAATTCCATGAAAGAATCCTTAACTTCTCTCAGTCTTTCCTTAAATATCTATATTAATACCATTTCTTCCCAATCCAGAATTGGAAGTTATATAATTCATTGATATAATCATTCCATGACTTAGACCCTTATTATAGGTCTAGAAATATTGCTACCAAACCTTCCTTTGATAGGGGTACCTTATAATCAATAGACATTAATCCTTAATTAAGCCTAAATTAAAAGTCATTAATCCTTAAATGTTTACATTTTCTACAGAATAAATATCCAATTGAAAGAAGCTTCTCCTAATGTGATGATTATACCCATTAATAGAAGTCTGGTATTTTAAAGACTTGCTTTAAAGACATTCACATTAACCCAGAGAAACCAGAATCATTCTATCTTGAAGATGAGTGTTTTACAATAATAGGTAGTGGACATGGGGCTGGGTGCAGCTAAATTTCATGGAACAGTGCTTTTGTAATAACCTTAAAACACGGACTGACCTTTATTCAATTTATATCGTCTTCTCTGAGTCAGCTGTTCCAGGCCATCCAACGGATGAACCAGGGTTTCTGAGTGGAGAAGAAGGAAGAGAAGTCACATCTAGGTTAAGCTCTCCCTTCCACCATCTAGCAGGATCTTTTTCTAATGAGTATGGGGTTTTATGAGCTTAACTTCCCCAACAAAATCAACTTCAATCTTTTTTTAATTGCTGTAACTTTTGACTTAGATATACAAATCAATAATGTAGGTATATATTTTTGTTATTTTTTTGTACATGTAAAATGGGCAATGCAGGCTTCTTAAGAACATACTTGCAATATTGTTGTTTTACCCATATGCAGTTCCTGACAAACAGTAAGCACTTATTAAATGCTTGTTAACAGATGATTTTAGACATACTTTTACATTCAGAATTTTCAAGTCTTCATCAATCAATCAGTCAATAACTATTAATTATCTTTCATGTTCTAAGAACATTGCCAAATACTGCTTACATAAGTACCAAAAATGAAAAATCCCTATGATCTTACATTTGTATGTGTTTCATACAAATAAATACATATAATAAGAAAATATAATATACAAATACAAGGTAAATAAATGCAAATACATAAAATGAATAAATGCTAAAATACGCAAAGTAACTAAATGAAAGATATTTTTGGAAGGAAGAAAATAACAGTTGAGTTTGAAACAGAAAGACTTCATGATTCTTTAGCTGCTATTAAAGAGAAGAACTCTGTGAGTTGAAAATAAGGAGTGTATTCCAAGCATATGGCATGTCTAGTTCAAAGGCACAGAGATAAAAGAATGAGTGCTGTGTTAGAGAAATAGAGAGAAAAATCACTTTGGATGATTTTCAAAGGATCTGCAAGAGAAGGAGAAATATCCAGTGAATCTAGAAACAGTTTGTGCTCAGGTTGTGAAAGATGTTAAAAACAAAACAGAAGGATTTTTATTTTATCTTATATACAATAGGAAACCGCTAGAGTTGATTGAGAAGAGGAATCATATGGTCAGATCTATCTTTAAGGGATATCACTTTACCAAAGTGTGTGGGAAGGAGTGAATGTTAGAGACTTTAGGCAAAGAGGACCAGTTTAGAAGCTGCCACCATAATCTACCTATGAAATGATAAGAACCTGACATAAGGTAGTAGCTGTATGGGTAAAGAGGAATTAGAAGTAAGAGATATTGTGAAGGAAGGAAAAACAAGATTTGAAAGCCAATTACATATACCGAATGAAGGGGAGTAAAGAGTTCAGAATAATATCAACATTAGAAACTAGGAAATATGAGGATTATATGGTAATTTGGAAAAATAGGTGATTGAATGAGAGGAAGTTTTAGAAGGAACAATATGTAATGATAAAAATGCTTATTGATGGGGTGGCTAGGTGGCACAAGTGGATAAAGTACCGGCCCTGGAGTCAGGAGTACCAAGGGTTCAAATCCGGTCTCACACGTTTAATAATTACCTAGCCATGTGGTCTTGGGCAAGCTACTTAACCCCATTTGCCTTGCAAAAACCTAAAAAAAATGTTTATTGATTGAATTACAAAAGACGGTTTTCTCCCCATATCATTGCTTTACCCACCTCTTTGATATCATTCTCAGACATAGTTTTCCTCCTAGATGTGACTTTTCAGATTCCTTTTAAACATATAGGAAAAAAAATTCCCTTTCCCCAACCTTTCCAGTCAATAATGGCAGGAATATGCCAACATAAATATTAGCCTATTTTAAGTGAATTTTTTTTAACTTATCAGAAGTACTTGGAAAACAGCTCATTCCTCACTATTTCTTAGAACCAGATGAAAAAAAAGAAAATATATGTTCAAATCATTAATCCACATGATTTATCCAGTTTGTGTATGAGAAATTAATCCCTTAGCATTCCAAAAGCCTACCTGACAGTTTGGGGCCTCCTGTGTTGTTATTCCAGCTGATGGATGAGTGACTAATGAGACTTCAGTTGTTTTGTACAAACACAAAGCCTAGAGAGGCAAAAATCATTTTAGATTTCCTAGATTAAAGCTAACTAACTTTCCATGTGAGTAATTTGAATACCCAAGATTGTAAAACTTGATAAAAAATCATTCAAGCTGTAAGTGGCTGGCTGGGACTTCCCAGTTGAATTCAGACTGTTTCCTTCCATTTCTTCCATGCTATTTCAAGCTTCATATAACATACTTATTCATTCAAAAATCTCTGATTTTTTGATTAAGAAAGTTTATATTTGTTCACCTTCTGATAAGACAATCTTGAGAGATAATTTCAGAAGATATGATCAGATTTTCCATATAATCTGTTTCTCTAGACTTCAACACCATTGCTTACTTAGTTGTGTCTTCACCCTGGAAGATCCCTCTATCATGCCAAACCTCTTCTTCCAATGGTGAGAATTTTCCAGGGGCCTCCATTTTGGGGATGTTCCCAGGAGAGTTATGATTTGTTTACTTCTGACTTGTTGTTCTGTCTTCCCAGACTTCACCACCAAGATTCCCAAGCCATCTCTATTTCTTAACTACTTTTTATGTATTGTAATTTCCCTAGTGGAGTGTAAGTCCTACAAATGGCAAAGGACTATATTTTTGCTTGTATTTGTATCCCTTCTGTTTGTCACAGTGCCTGGCATAGAATAAGCTCTTAATAAATATATATTTCCTGTCTGTCTCCCTACAGAGTGCCAAAATAATCTTTCAATGCATTTTTATAGAAACAAGTGTTAAAATGGTTGGCACTGAAAAAACACTGCAGTAATGCTCTTTATGAAACAAAAAATCCAACAAGTTTGAGGGCAAACATAGTAATTCTTTTTGTTTATTTTGTTTTGTTTTGTTTTTAACACTTTATTAGTGAAGAGATTTCCCACCAATTCCACTCATCTTGATGATGAGATCATTAAAGGGGCCTTGAGAAAAATTGTAACACTAGAATAACCCTATCCAGCTTTCACAAAGTCCAGGTGTTTGATGTTAAAAAAAAGTAAACTACATAACTTAATGTTTTATCACTCTGTGTACTTTCAGAATGTAATATATCTCTGTGTTGCCTTTGTCTACCTCTCATAGAGATGAGGAATGAAATACTCACAGCTGTTATACCAGTTGTTAAGAGTGTTGGCTACCAACCTAGTAACTGTGCCTCTACTTAGAGTGTGCCAAGAAAAATCTTGTTATTCTGATATAATTTTAAGCCAGTATTTCTTGCCAAGGAAGAAGCACACTGAGATGAGAAATTGATGCCAATGTGCTTACTCAGGACAGAGACAACATAGATTGTAAATCACGTCCATTTCCTTCATCATTATGGGTGGGTGAGGATAAAGGATTGTGGAATATTAGGAGGAAAAGGTGTTGAATTTTCTTTTCAATTGTTGGAAAATGTTCCACAATTTAGAAGTCTTAAATTTTTTTATCACCTAGAAAGGCATCTCATACTTTGGTGGGATCCTTTGTTTGAAGGAGATTATGTTCATTTTGTTGGTCTTACTGGAATCTTTATGAGTGTTTTACTCTTTAGGTTCTTCAAAACTAATCTCTGGGAATATGGGAAAACTTGTGATATCAATGCTCCCCATATCTTTGGTTATCTTACATGCTATAGTTAGGTTTGTTTGGTATGTCTCAATGGTTTAATGGTCAGTCTCCATTAATAGGTAAAGTCCTGGATAACAAGTCTTTCTAATTGAATATTACCCATCCTTGGGTAGTTAGTGATGATGATGATGATGATGATGATGATGTTTGTCCTTCATTCTGCAAGAAGACAATGACATTAGAGAGGTGATGTCATGACATGCATACAAATTGGGTTTAATCTGCTGTGCTGAGTCTCTTTCTCCTCCATAGTCATCTGGGGTCAGTAGCTAGATATGAATCAGGATGACTGAATGTAAGATAATCTGTTTTAAGTGACTTGCCAAAAGATCCTGACTTCAGGCCCAATGGTCTACCCCCCTGAGCCATCTAGTTTGTAATACAGTCAAATTGGCCATCAGTCTATTCCTAAGATGTAACACCATCTTCCATCTCTATGAATTACATTGGGCATTTCTCTTGGCTATAAAGTACTTCTTTACCTCTGTTCCTTCTTCAAGACCTAACTTAATGTTCTCTCCTATATGAAATACTTCCTAATTCTTTCTAACTGCTAGTGACCTATCTCCCTAAATATCTTGTATTTAATTACCTTATATCATTTGCACTCATTATCTTTACATCTATTCTGCATATTATTATATGTAATAGCTAGCTATCTTCCATGTTATAACATAAGCTCCTTGAGAGTAGTGGTTGCTTCATTTTGAGTATTTGTATTCCCTGATATATAGTAGGAACTTATTAAATTCTTGTCATTTTATTTTTGAGAAAACTTTGGGCTATCTCTCTGACATGACATTATTCCCGCTCCATTGTCATTGCTTCCTTAATTACTCCACAAATAAATTTTGATTGGCAAAAGTCATATTTTATTTTCAAGCTAAAATAAAGACTTCAGAAGTAGATTCTCAGAAAGTTTCCATAGCCTGCAGCCTTTCAACTAAATGTAATTTAGCAAGAAACAAAAGTCTTGACCTGCTTTCCAGAAGAGATAGGCTTGAACCAGCATTCTAAGGACAAGATCAGAAAGGTGGGACTCAGTCAATAAAGTGATTGTTACTTCTTTGAATAGATTAGAAATAAACTAATAAGACCTAATTAAACTTGTGTCTGATTTTCTCAAGTGAGGGAAATTTCTGTATTGGAAAAACCTGAGCTGACCAGCTCTTGGAAATCAATCATTGTTTCTAGCTAGAGAAAAAATTATATATAAACACTTTTTTTAAGACAGTATTTATTTCAGTTTCTAGACCTTTTTCTCTAGTGTGTTTTTTCCTTGTCCTGGCCTTAGTACTCTGAACTTTCACATTTGAAAGATTTAGTAAAGAGCAATTAGCCTGAGTTGTCCTGCTCATAACTGCCTATGATGGTGGTTACTAGAATAGGCCCTTTAGAAAGTTGACCCCTCTGGTGTAACATATTTACAAAATAGGTGTTTGGAGAATGGGGAGTTGGAGTTGAATTTGAGAAACCATAAAGTACATTAAGATTGATTGGTTAAATATCAAATTACTAAGAAATCATGGCCACTACTAGTATGAACTTCAATTATTATGAATAGAAAGAATTATAGAATCTGAGACTTGAAAGGACCCTTAGAAATGATCAAACCCAACCCTTACATAATAAGCATCTTCCTACAACATACTAATCGATGGCCCCATTATCCCCAACAAAAACAAAACAAAGCAAAACAAAACAGACAAACAAAAAAGAACTATGTTTGGGAAGTTTCAATGAAAGGGAGAAAATTCATTTTACTTTTATTCATCTCTAATTTTTAAAATATTTTCCTTGAATCAAAAATTAAATATTCCTCTCTGTAACTTCTATTTATTGTACTTGAGTTTTTTTTTCATTTTGGGTCAAGCATACTAATTTTAATTTTTTCTTCCCAATGATAGTCCTTTTCAATTCAAGAAAATTACAATTATTCTACCTGTCTCCCACTGAAAACTTCTCCAGACTGAATATTGCTCCTTTTATTTCATTATCTGAAGGCCCTTAAAAATTCTGGTCATCCAACCCTGAATGATGTTCAACTTATCATTTCTTTTTTTTTCTTTTTTTAAATTTTTATTAAAGATATTATTTGAGTTTTACAATTTTCCCCCATCTTGCTTCCCTCCCCCACCCCCACCCCACAGATAGCCCTCTGTCAGCCTTTACTTTCTTTCCACATTGTACCTTGATCCAAATTGAGTGTGATGAGAGAGAAATCATTTCCTTAAAGAGAACAGAATTCTCAGAGGTAACCAGGTCAAACAATAAGACATCTAGGTTTTTTTTTCCGAATTAAAGGGAATAGTGCTTGTATTTTGTTCAAACTCCACAGCTCCTTATCTGGATACAGATGGTACTCTCCTTTGCAGACAACCAAAAATTGTTCCCAATTGTTGCACTGATGGAGTGAGCAAGTCCTTCAAGGTTGAGCATCACTCCCATGTTGCTGTTAGGGTGTACAGTGTTTTTCTGGTTCTGCTCATCTCACTCAGCATCAGTTCATGTAAATCCCTCCAGGTTTCCCTGAAATCCCATCCCTCCTGGTTTCTAATAGAACAATAGTGTTCCATGACATACATATAACACAGTTTGCTAAACCATTACCGAACTGAAGGACATTTACTGGATTTCCAATTCTTTACCACCACAAACAGGGCTGCTATAAATATTTTTGTACAAGTAATGTTTTTACCCTTTTTCCTCATCTCTTCAGGGTAAAGACCCAGTAGTGGTATTGCTGGGTCAAAGGGTATGCACATTTTTGTTGCCCTTTGGGCATAGTTCCAAATAGCTCTCCAGAAGGGTTGGATGAGTTCACAGCTCCACCAACAGTGTAATACTGCCCCAGATTTCCCACATCCCTTCCAACAATGATCATTATCCTTCCTGGTCATACTGGCCAATCTGAGAGGTGTGAGGTGGTACCTCAGCGAAGCTTTAATTTGCATTTCTCTAATAATTAATGATTTAGAGCATTTTTTCATATGGCTATGTATTGCTTTGATCTCCTCATCTGTAAATTGCCTTTGCATATCCTTTGACCATTTGTCAATTGGGGAATGCCTTTTTGTTTTAAAAATATGACTCAGTTCTCTGTATATTTTAGAAATGAATCCTTTGTCAGGATCATTAGTTGTAAAGATTGTTTCCCAATTTACTACTTTTCTTTTGATCTTGATTACATTGGTTTTATCTGTGCAAAAGCTTTTTAATTTAATGTAATCGAAATCATCTAATGGGTTTTTAGTGATGTTCTCCAACTCTTCCTTAGTCATAAACTGTTCCCCTTTCTGTAGATCTGACAGGTAGACTAGTCCTTGATCTTCTAATTTGCTTATAGTAATGTTTTTTATGTCTATATCCTGTAGCCATTTGGATCTTATCTTGGTAAAGGGTGTGAGGTGTTGGTCTAATCTAAGTTTCTTCCATACTAACTTCCAATTATCCCAGCAGTTTTTATCAAAGAGGGAGTTTTTATCCTGGTGGCCTGACTCTTTGGGTTTATCAAACAGCAGATTACTATAATCCTCTCCTGCTTTTACACCTAGTCTATTCCACTGATCCACCACTCTATTTCTTAGCCAATACCAAACAGTTTTGATGACTGATGCTTTATAATATAATTTTAGATCGGGTAGTGCTAAGCCACCTTCATTGGCATTTTTTTTTTCATTAAGCTCCTGGCAATTCTTGACTTTTTATTTCTCCATATGACTTTACTTATAATTTTTTCTAACTCATTAAAGTAATTTTTTGGAATTTTGATTGGTAGGGCACTAAACAGATAGTTTAGTTTTGGTAGATTTGCCATTTTTATTATATTAGCTCTCCCTATCCATGAGCTGTTGATATTTGCCCAGTTATTTAAATCTGATTTAATTTGTGTGAGAAGTGTTTTATAATTGTTTTCAAAAAGATTCTGAGTCTGTCTTGGCAAATAGACTCCCAAGTATTTTACACTGTCTCAGGTTACTTTGAATGGGATTTATCTTTCTAGCTCTTCCTGCTGTTTCTTGCTAGACATATATAGGAAAGTTGAGGATTTAAGGGGGTTTATTTTGTAACCTGCAACTTTGCTAAAATTGCTAATTGTTTCCAGTAGTTTTTTAGATGATTTCTTGGGATTCTCTAGGTAGACCATCGTGTCATCTGCTAATAGTGAGAGTTTTGTCTTTTCCTTCCCAATTCTAATTCCTTTAATTTCTTTTTCTTCTCTAATTGCTGATGCTAACATTTCTAATACAATATTGAATAGTAGTGGTAATAATGGGCACCCTTGTTTAACCCCTGATCTTATTGGGAATGCCTCTAGCCTCTCCCCATTGAATATAATGCTTGTTGATGGTTTTAGATAGATACTGATAATTATTTTAAGGAACAGTCCATTTATTCCTATACTCTCTAATGTTTTTAATAGGAATGGATGCTGTATTTTGTCAAAAGCTTTTTCAGCATCTATTGATATGATCATATGGTTTCTGATAGGTTTGTTATTGATATAACTGAGTATACTAACAGTTTTCCTAATATTGAACCAACCCTGCATTCCTGGAATAAATCCTACTTGATCATAATGTATTATCCCAGTGATGACTTGTTGTAGTCATTTTGCTAAGATTTTATTTAGGATTTTTGCATCTATATCTTCAGGGAAATAGGTCTATTATTTTCTTTTTTTCTGTTTTAAATCTTCCTGGTTTAGGTAATAGCACCATATTGGTTTCATAGAAAGAGTTAGGCAGAGTTCCATCTTTCCCTACTTTTCCAAAGAGTTTATATAGCATTGGAACCAATTGTTCCTTACATGTTTGGTAGAATTTACTTGTGAATCCATCAGGCCCAGGAGATTTTTTTTAGGGAGTTCAATAATGGCTTGTTGAATTTCTTTTTCTGAGATAGGGTTGTTCAGGTATTTAATCTCTTCTTCATTTAACCTGGGCAACTTATATTTTTGTAAATATTCATTCAATTCACTTAGATTATCAAATTTATTGGCATAAAGTTGGGCAAAATAATTTCAAATTATTACTTTAATTTCCTCCTCATTGGTGATGAGTTCACCTTTTTCATTTATGATACTAGCAATTTAGTTTTCTTCTTTCTTTTTTTTAAACAAATTGACAAGAGGTTTTATCAATTTTATTGGTTTTTGCATAATACCAACTTTTGGTTTTATTTATTAATTCAATAGTTTTTTTGCTTTCAATTTTATTAATTTCTCCTTTAATTTTTAAAATTTCTAATTTGGTATTTGATTGGGGATTTTTGATTTGTTCTTTCTCTATTTTTTTTAGTTGCATGTTTAGTTCATTGATTTCCTCTTTCTCCAATTTATTCATGTAAGCATTTAGAGCTATAATATATCCCCTGAGAGTTGCTTTGAATGAATCCCATAGGTTTTGGTATGTTGTTTCATTATTATCATTATCTAGGATAAAATGGTTAATTCTTTCTATAATTTGTTTATTGGTCCACTCATTTTTTTAGATGAGGCTATTCAGTTTCCAATTTGCTCTGGGTCTATATCTCCTTGGTCAAGTATTGCATATGACTTTTATTGCATTGTGATCTGAGAAAGATGTATTCACTATTTCTGCCTTTCTGCAGTTGATCATTAGGTTTTTACGTCCTAGTATGTGGTCAATTTTTGTATAATTTCCATGTACTGCAGAGAAAAAGGTATATTCCTTTCTATCCCCATTCAGTTTCCTCCATAAGTCTACCATATCTAATTTTTCTAACAATCTATTTACCTCCCTAATTTCTTTCTTGTTTGTTTTATGATTTGATTTATCTAGATCTGATAGCGGGAGGTTGAGGTCTCCTACTAGTAGAGTTTTGCTGTCTATGTCTTCCTGCAATTCTTTCAGCTTCTCCTCTAGGAATTTGGGTGCTGTCCCACTGGGTGCATATATATTGAAGATTGAAATGACTTTATTGTCTATGGTACCTTTTAGGAGGATAAAGTTTCCTTCCTTATCTCTTTTAACACTATCTATTTTTGCTGCTGCTTTGTCTGAGATAAGGATTGCTACCCCTGATTATTTACTTCAGCTGAAACAAAATATATTTTGCTCCAACCTTTTACCTTTACTCTATATGTATCTCTCTGCTTCAAATGAGTTTCTTGTAAGCAGCATATTATAGGATTCTGGTTTTTAATCTACTCTGCTATTTGCTTATGTTTTAAGGGAGAGTTCATCCCATTCACATTCAAGGTTATGATTACTAATTCTGTTTGTATTTTCCCCCTTTCCCCCCCTTTTATCCATATTCCCCAGTATTTTGTTTTTGAATACCACCCCCTTCAGTGTGTTTGCCCTCCTATATCACACCCTCCCCTTTCTTTCCCCTTTCCCTGTTCCCTTCCCTTCCTTTTGTTATTTCCCCTTATTTCCTCCACTCCCCTTCCCTTTCTCTGTCCCCCCTCCCCTTTTCCCCTTTTACTTCTTGAAAGGTTACATGTTTAATAAGTTAACTGAGTATGTGTAGGTTGACTTTAAGCCAAGTCTGATGAGAAGAAGATTCAGGTGTTTCTCTTCTACTCCCTCCTTCCCTTCTATTACCATAGGTTTTTTGTACCTCTTAGTGTAATAAGATTTGTCCCATTCAATCCCCTCCCTCCTCCCATCTCTTTCCCTTCCCCTTTTTTAGGGAGGTAGTGTATTTTTTTTAGACCATTCTATCTAAGTCATAGAAAATTCTGAGTATCTGTCCCTTCTAGTTCAGTATATTCTGTTGAATAGAGTCAAAATTCCTGAGAGTTATTAGAGTCTTTCTCCCCAGTGGAGTTAAAGCCAGTTACATCCCATTAGATATCAGTCTCATGGATAGGTCATGGATGTCCATCATTTCTGGCTAGGTATATTCACTCTGTTAGAGTTACATTTCTCAGGATTTATGAGAGTCTCTCCCCGCCCCCCATGCTGGGATATAGCCAGTTCCAATTTACTGGATTGCATTTTTTTCCTTTTACCGCCCCCCCCCCCTTTTTTTTAACCTTTTCATGTGTCTCTTGAACCTCCTGTTTGATATCCAAATTTTCTGTTTAGCTCTGGTCTTTTTCATCAGAAATTTTTGTAATTCTTCCATTTTGTTAAATGTCCATCATTTTCCCTGGAAGAGAAGGCTCAGCTTTGCAGGAAAGTAGTTTCTTGGCTGCATTCCAAGCTCCCATGCTCTTCAAAATATCTCGGTCCAGGCCCTTTGATCCCGATCCCTTAAAGTTGATGCTGCCAGGTCCTGCATGATCCTTACTGTGGCTCCTTGATATTTAAATTGTTTCTTTCTGGCTGCTTGCAGGATTTTCTCTTTTATCTGATAGTTCTGGAGTTTGGCCACAACATTCCTTGGTGTTTTCATTTTAGCATCTTTTTCTGGTGGGGATTGATGTACTCATTCAATAACTACTTTGCCCTTCGATTCGATGATGTCAGGGCAGTTTTCCATCACTAGATCCTGTAATATTAGGTCCAGGCTTTTTTTCTCTTCAATGTTTTCATGAAGTCCTATAATTTTCAGGTTGCCCCTCCTCGATCTATTCTCAAGGTCAGTGGTTTTGTTGATGAGGTATTTCACATTTGCTTCTATTTTATCTATGTTTTGATTTTGTTTAACTGACTCTTGCTGTCTTGTGGAGTCATTAGTTTCTGTAGACTCCATTATTTTGGGGGGGAAGGAGTTTTCTTCATTAACCTTTTCCAATTGGTCAATTCTACTTTTGAAAGAGCTTTCCATTTGACCCATTGAGGTTTTGAGAGAATTAATTTCTTTTTGCATTTGCTCATGTGAGGATTTGAGAGAATTATTCTCATTTTGTAATTGTCCAATTCTACTTTCTAAGGTTTTGTTTTCTTGTTGCAAGGTATTAATTGTCTCCCCCAAATTTTCCAGTTGATTTTTAAACTCCTTCCTTATTTCTTCAAGGAAGTCTTTAAGTGCTGGAGACCAGATTGTATTCTCCTCAGATGTTCCAGGTCTCTCTGGGTTGGGGTCTTTCCCTTCCAGGAATTTTTCTATGGATCCACCTTTCTGCTGACCCTTCTTCATTATGCTAAAACCTTGAGTTGGGTGGGGCTGGTTCACCTGGGCTTGGAATCTCTAAAGGCTTTACTGAGTGCAGTTTCTCTGGCTGGCTAAGAGGTGCTGGTTGCTTTCTCTGGAGTGTCTGTGACCTTAGTTGTGAGGCCTTCTCCCTTTGCTTGAGGGAGGGAATTGGAGCTATTGAATTCTTCTGCCTTCAATCAATGGTGGGCTTTACCCTGGCCTGAGGTCATTCCTCAGCTGGGCTGGTTCTTTTGCTCACACACCTGGGCCTGAGGCAGAAGTAATTTGCATTTGTTTGACAAGAGGCCTCAGTGCAAAGGAGGCTTGGGCTCAGAGTTTCTCAGACCCAAGGACCACAGGGATGGTGTCCACAGCTCTCCTGCACCAGACCTCTCCCTGCAGCCCCTTTCCCAAGCTCCAGGGGGATAGCACCAACACCAGCGCCTCTGGTTCCCCACGGACCCAAGCCCCCTTTGTACTGCCCCACCACTGATCCAGCAGGTCCAGTTCTCGGGCCCTCAGACTCCCAGGTCCGATTCAGCTGTTGATCTGGCTGATCCTCTCTTGGAGCTCAGACTCACCTGCCGGTACTCAGCCAAGGCTGCTGCGGGAGACAAATGCTGAGCTAGATTTTCCTCTCCTGGCTTTTCTTTCTGGGTTTCCTGGTTCGGATTTCTTTTAAGAGGTTTGTTTCATGTGATAGATGGGGAAGAGATCAGGAGACTTTAAAATTGTGCCTGTCTTCTCTCCACCATCTTGGCCGGAAGTCCAACTTATCATTTCTAAAGTGTGGTGCATGAAACTAAATATATGTTCATTGACCAGGACAGAGTATGAAGAGAATATATCCCCTGTTCTTTTGGATACCAGTTTACTCTAAATATATTTTAAGACTGTATTAGGTTTCTTTGCCACCTATCTTGGCCAAAATTTTCATAACCTTATACTCTGGTCTTGATCCACTATGTTCCTTAGAATATGATAGGTGAATTTTCACCTTATCTTGAGCCACCTACATAGGACAGTGGATATTACCCTGGTCCCACAGTTAAGAACTGAGTTTGATCTAACCATCTGAAGAGCAATTTGGAACTATGCAATAAATTGTGCATACCCTTTGATCTAGCAATATTACTACTAGGTATATAACCCAAAGAGATCATAAAAATGGAGGAAAAACCCACACTTACAAAATATTTTATATCAGTTTTTTTGTAGTGGTAAAGAATTAGACATTGAGAAGATGCTTTGGGAACGGCTTAACAAGATATGGCATATTAATATTATGGAGTACTGTTGTTCTGGTCAGACTTTAGAAAAGTGGAAAGACATGGATGGACGTGCTGATTGAAATGAGCGGAACAAAAAGTACATTGTATGCATTAATAGCAATATTGTGAGGTTATCAACAATGATGGTGGAAGCTCCTCTCGGCAACTCAGTGATCAAGGACAATTCTGAGAGACCTATTATGTAAAACTCTGTCCCCATCCTGAGACAAACTATGGTTTCTGAATGCAGTTTTTAAAGTTTTTAAAACTTCTTTTATGTTTTTTCTTTCTTTATCATGTTTCCCCCCATTAGTTCTAATTCCTCTTTCACCACATAACTAATATGGGAATATGTCAAACATGATTGTACATGTACAACCCTAACAGATGGAAAGGAGGAGGGAAAGGAGGATGGTAGAAAAATATGAAACTCAAAAGCTTGCAAAAAAATAATTTTTGAATGTAATTGGAAAAAATAAAATAAAATGAAAAAAATGAGTTCAATCCCAGACTCAGACACAAGTGTGTGACCTTGGATAAGCCATTTAATCTCAGTTTCTTGGGAACAGTAATAAAAGCACTTATCTTTCAGAATTCTTACAAATAGCAAATGAGACAATATTTTATAGCACATTGCATTGTGCTTGGCATGTATCAGTTATTATATAAACACATATTCCCTTTCCTCCCTCTTGCTCTGAACTAAATCTTCATATTATTTTCTGCCACTAATTCCAAAGTATGCTATTGTATGTATCCCCTATAGCCCCATTTTGTTTTCGGCTTCCTTATATATCCTGTATTCCTCAGTTAGAACTGAGTTCCTTGAATTCAGAAATTATCTTGCTTTCTTATATCTATTTCCCAAATACAACCCTTGCATAAGTACATAATTCTCTATTGTCTATCTATCCATCTATCACTATTGAGTCCTAGTAAACTTGTAATTAACACAAAAAATCAATATCTACTTTCAAATATATTTATTGATTCTTTTGTCTTATAACTGTGAATTTAGTTTTTCAACTCCAACATTTCTAAAAAATGGGTTGCCAATTAGCATTTAGTCCTGGGAGCTTACTCAGGGGGCTTATATGAATATTTGGGGAATAAGTTTTTAGAAAGTCATGATTATGTGTAATGGTGAGGTTGGCTTTTTAAACATACATCAAATAGAATTAGAGGTCTCACATTCAATAAGAAAATATGTCTCCTTAAATAGTGTCACAGATCTCTCTTTATTACAACATCTCAATGTGTCAGGGTGATTGGAGATGCTGAGGGATAGGGAGGTTTTATTTCTCCCATGGACCAAAAAAACTTTTTTGTTCCTTGTAAAACAGGCTGAATTTGAAACCTCTAACTATATAGCATAACTATAGCACAACAGTTTAAACAAGTTGGTTTATCTTTTGCCCCTATAAAGAAAACGTATGTATTACAAATTGACAGTGTCAAAATTACATGTCAGACATAAAATATGCAGAGCTCTAGAGAACATGTAAATCCATAGCACATAACATTTTATCATCAATATCAAGGGGGAAGGAAAAATATAGGAAATATGTATTGATATAGAATTTATAAACATCTTATTTGAGAAAGGCTTTACAAACATCTTATTTGACAAAACAGAGAGCATCCAACTAAAAAGGTAAAATTGGATACCTGTGATAATAATATTATAAATGATAAGCTCATATTTTTTAAAAAATGTATACCTATTTGTTTGCATGCCTGCAAATTAAAAACAAAGCAAAACATTGTTATAACCCATAACATAGCTAAATGAACAAAATATGTGAAATTAAAAGCAATAAACCATATTTTAAAATACAGTACTTAAGTCTGCAATAATCAGCAGGTATAGTTGTATGGATGTTAGATTCCAACCCAAATCAGATTAAACCAATCATAGACCTATGATACTGTGTATGAGTAAAGAGGCATCTTAAGCAGAACAGAGACTGTTATATACTACAAATGATTTTTCTTCTCTTACATCTTCATTAATGATTGTGAATCCATCTGATATACTATTTCTGGTGCAAAATTCTCCATTTTTCCATGAGGATAGTTTGAAACTTTGCTGAATAATTTTCTAACATCTATGTAAACTATATCTATACCATTCTTCTAATCTACATGCCTAATAACCCTTTTAAGAAAGGAAATAAGGATATTTTGAAATTACAGTTTCTTGATGAAGCTATATTGACTGTCTTGATCTCAGCTTGCTTTTCCAGATGTTCACTTATCATGTCTAAGATAATAGGAGGAACTGAGACAGCTTCCTGGTTTGTGTGTTGAAAACATATGTTTCTCTTCTTCTTTGAGAATTGAGATAATTTTGAATTTTCTCCATATCCTTTTTATCTCCACAATCTTTCAAATACCTCTAAAATTATCTCGGATATTAAATATACCAATTTCTTCAATATCTGAGCATCTAGTTTAACTGGATAAATAAGATGTCTTGAACTTATTATCATGATCAGTTAGGTAATATTTTATTACTCTTTATTAATCTTTCATTCCAGTTTTCCAATAGCCTTATTTTTCTTGCTTTGTCAATTTTTTTTAGTTTTTTGCAAGGCAAATGGGGTTAAGTGGCTTGCCCAAGGCCACACAGCTAGGTAATTATTGTCTGAAACCGGATTTGAACCCAGGTACTCCTGACTGCAAGGCCAGTGCTTTATCCACTATGCCACCTAGCCGCTGCTTGCTTTGTCAATTTTGCAGAGATAAAAAAATTAAAAAAATACAAGCTAATTAAGCATTGAATAGTTCTACATTTTCTGTTGCTCCCTCCAATCAGAACAGAGGTCTTGTTCTTTCTTTGAGCTTTCTTGTTTCCTTAAGTACCTAAAATGAATCCCTACTTTTCCTATTCTTTAGTATTCCTCTTGAATATCATCTCATTCTGAATTTCAGTGTACTTGACACTATTCTTTAAGGTCAGTGCTATGCTGACCTTCCTTCAATTTTCTGTATAAGTTGATCTGATTTGGAAGAAGAGGATCTAGGCTCACTGTTCACTCATCTCTTTATTCAGTAAACATTTATTAAGCATCTATAATGTATCAGGTGCCATGCTAAATTTATTCACTTGAGCTCTTCAGACTACTTGACCTTTTCCCTCTATTTTGGAAAAGTTTTCTTGTTTGCAGTCAGAAATTCCTGAGAGCTTCCCATTCCTACTGATCTTATAATGAATGGTATGACAACTATCCTTTCACTAAACCTTTTCAGTCTTCTCTCTTGGAATCCTGGTGCACATCAGTCTATAACATTCTCCCTTTCCTATCTAAAGAAATTCTAAGATGGTAGTTAATTTCTCAAGTTTTCCATAATTTCCACTTTAGGCACAAGTTTGTTTTCCATCTTTGTGAGAGTCAGAGCCAGAGTAGCAGTTTGTTACCCCTTTTGAAAAATGAAATTATTATTTTAAAAAAGTGCAAAATTTATCTCAGATTTTGGTTGATAATGAATTATAACATATTTGTTTAAATGATGTTATACCACACTAATATGGCTTAAATGTGTGCCAGGCTAGTGATAGTTTTCCCCTTTTCTATTACTCTTTGTTCTCCAAATGTTCTGTCTTTTATTTCTTCTTCAAAATCAATTGTGCTTCTTTCTCCATTGAATTTCACCCAAGAACTGTCCTCCTTCTCTTTCTCAGTTTCCATATTTCCTGTTTATTCTAATAAATAATACTTCTTTGACCCTTCCTTCTATTGCATTCCTTTCATGTTAAATGAGATATAGACTTTTTTGAGTCTTTATCTTTTTTACTTCATCAAATATCAGCATTAACTATGAAATCAAATGTAATCCTTCTGCTATTCCTTTTCTCTGAGAAATTATGTTTTACTATCATTGTTAAGAAAAATGTTAAGGTGTGATCTAAATGCTAGCTATTAAAATTATAAATAGTGACTATTATTATTAATCTCTATAATAATACATTAATATTATATAACAAATAATTAGTATTAATTATTATTACTATTAATGATCATACCTAACATTTAGATAGTACTTTAAGGTTTGCAAAAAAGTTTACCTTTATATGTTGTCTCATTTGAATACAAAAATAAGTCTGTGAAACAGGTGCTATTATTATCCTTTCTCTTACACATGAGGAAACTGAGGTACAAGGAAGTTAAGTGACTTGCCTGGGATCACACAGCTAATAAGTGACAGTATTTGAACATATCTTTCTGACTCCAAGTTCTTAGCTGTCTTATATCCTTTATTTATTTATGTATTAAAGTTGGTTTTGATTATATTTTGTGATCTAATATTGATCACTTTGGTATGGGAGTTGGTAGAATCTGAGTTTAAATCTGGCCTCAGACACTTGACACTTGCTATCTATGTGACCTTGAACAAGTCACTTAATCCTGATTGCCTCACATCTAGGGTCATCTTTGGTCATCCTGATTCATATATGGCCATTGGACCCATATTGTGCCAGAGGAGAAAGTCTGGTAACTTTGTGTAGCAGCACAACTTCCCTCAAATGCAATTCATTTGCATGCTTTGGAATATATCATGTTCTTATTTAAAAATACAGGGCAAACTACCATTATCATCATAGATCCATAGAGCAAAAGCTCAGTTTAGAACTTTTTAGAATGAGTCAACTCTTGGCCACCTAAGGTGTGGGACAAGATGGAAGATCATGTCTACTGTCTTTGCAGGTGACCAAAATAATAGGACCTGGATTCTAGTGCTGAAAATTGTGTATCTCATACACATATATTGTATACCACATACACATATACACATTGTGTATCACATACACACACATATATACAAACATATACACATAATTTTGTGTTTATGTGTACATAACTATGTATATATGTGTATATACACAATTATCACACACACACATAGGAGCTGTGGTAACAAGTCCAAACAGTTTGGAAGGCAGTAAAATGAATGTACACATTAAAGCCAGATGACCTCAGTTTTATGCAGTCAGTAGAAAGAGACATTTTCATCCTTTGATAAGTGAATGCCTCCTCCCAGAAGCAGGTCTTTGGCATTTCTCACATAGGTCCCTCTAACTCAGGTGAACTAAGAATGACCCAAAGCCCCATTATACTAGCTATTATTAGCAAATGACCTCAAAGTTCTCTTGCAGATCTAAATCTATAATGCTTTGAAATTTTCTTGTTGACCTTTATATTTTTGACTTCTATCCTTCAATGCAAAGCTTTAGTACAACTAATCTCAGCCAGCAATTTGACAGCAATCATCAGATTAAAAACTAAGTCACACTAAGGCTACTGTCAGGTTTTGATATATTAACCAATATATGATAGCTATTAATGTAAATGGTCTATAAAGGGAGAATTTCAGAGGATATATATTTTGGAAGAGCAGCCTTCCCAGCACCCATCAAATTACACCCTGATAGTGACTATATATACAACCTGATGGTCAGAAGGCTGTGCCAATAATCATTGCTAAAAAAAAACAAAACAAAAAAAAAAAACAGCCTTTCCATTACTACTATGGTAAGCTATTATATGATAAGCTATTATTGTCAAAAATGTTGCCAAAAAATAAGGCTTCTGGGGCAAAGCCAGGATTAGTCTCTTGTGTTCTGAATGCCACTCAGATCTGTGAATTAAAAAGGACCAATGTTTCAGAGGAATTTGACTGCAGTTATTGATTTTTGTCCTTTACTTAAAGAACAAAGGTTCTTTTCTGGGGAAAGAGTTTCACCTCATTTTTTAATCTCATCTTGTCTAGACATTCTAGATATTTTGTTCTTCCACACAATTTTTTATCTTATTGAACTCTTTATCTCTTTGAATGATATAGCATTAAAATTGCAAATTACTTTTCTTAGCATTGCTCTTTTTTCATATTGACATGGCCAAGTAAGGCACATCTTTTTTTTTTTTCCCAAGACCAATATTCCTTGGTATGACTTAAGTGTGTTGGATACAACAAAGCATGACAATATCAGGGGAATTATGGCAGTAAGTATCCTGAAGGACAAAGAAAATATCCATTGGTTATAAGCAGCTTGCAGCATATCATAAACAATAGCATATACACATATGGGGCATAAAAATACATTACTGAGAAAACGAATTATTAGAATTGATGAGACCCTCCTATAATGAAAGTAAGTAATTTATTTTAATGCTAAATTAATATTAAAAGCTTCCAATGCTTTAGGTAAACCTTTAGTCAATGAATTCTGTAAAGCTTTAGAAAAGAATCACAAAGATTGAGTTTGAAATGCATACTTTTTTCCAGGATATCATATAGATGAGATTATGACTCCATTACATATATTTTTCTAGGTATAATAATAATCAACTTAAATAATTATGTTATATGAGTATAATTTATGAAGAAAACATTAATAAAAAGAAGTACATTTATATTATCATCCATTTAACAAGCTACCTTCCCAATCTATACATCTGTACATATCACTTTGGATATATTGGCAATTCATGTTTTACAGAGGAGATATTGAACAGACATTAATGAATTTAATTTCAGTAAAAATTTACTTTCTTTTAAGAATAAGGAATTTATTCTTATTGGAACAAAAATTTTACAAAATGACACATTTATGCAAACTTTATACAAAGAAGTCCATTAAAATGAATCCAGTAATTTGTTTAACAATTTTGAGTATTTACAGTTCCTTTCTCCTAGATTTCATAAATAATGGGAATTTTTCACAAATTTTGGGGATACCATTGCTTTTTCTTTGGCCTTGGAATATAAGAAGTATTTTGTTGGAGGTGTTTTTATTTTTAACTATTGTTTTGCGAAAATAGGTAAATTTGAAGTGCAACAAAAATTTATTTTCCTCATTTTGTTCAACCATAAGCATTACCTGGGAAAGACCAATATCTTATAAAACATTCATTTTTTAACCTCATACCTAGCTCTAAAAACAATAAATATTTTATAAACATATATATTGAATTTAACTAAAGTTTTCAAACTGAGTAGACTGGCTATTGGGACTGCTTTGCAATGTGATATGCGACCAGTAGATGTTACTACACAACATATTACATAGGAACTCAAGGACATGTTTTGTGGAAATCTTAGAGGATGTCGAGTTTTATTATATTATTTTTCATCTGAGAAGCAAAAATAATGACAGAAGTTACATAAGAACATAGATTCTTAGACTCCCAAATAAGTGAACTATTCTAAATGAAAAACATCTTAAGTTGATACTTCAAGATCATTATATGAATATCCTATTTAAATAAGTTTGTAATATAAAAATCTTGATATATACACATAACCATACAATTGGTTATCTATACCCTGGAATCTTGTTTTGTAATGTATTATTGGAGGAGTAGAAGAATAAATAAAGTGGTTCTCTCATTATGTTCCTTCCAGGAGCATAAAGAAGAAGGAACACTAAATGAACTTTACTAATGACATTTCATATATAAGGTGATATTGTTGCCTAGGCTATAATAATAATGGATAACATTTACATAATGTTGTAAGGTTTGCAAATCCCTTTACATATATTATCTCACTCCATCCTACAGCAACCTTGTGAGTTAGGTGTGTTATTATCATTTTACAGAGGTGGAAACTGAGATAAGCTGAGGATACATTACTTGACCAGAGTCATACAGTTAATAATTATCATAATGAATATTTAAGAAAGAGTCCTTACTCTAAGTCTAATACAGTACTGCAAAGATACCTGTATGAGACAATTATAGCTAGGCTTCAGCATAGCTATAGTTAGTTTTGTTATTGTATATTATATATCTTTTCCTTTTTTATAAATTTATTTATTTATTTTTGAATTTTACAATTTATCTCCAAATCTCACTTACTTGCCCCCCACTGCCCAAAGAAGGCAGTCTGTTAGTCTTTACCTTGTTTCCATGCTATACATTGATCTAAACTGAATGTATTGAGAGAGAACTCATATCCTTATGGGAAAAAATATAAGAAATAGCAAGATTACATAATAAGATAAAGTTTGTTTTTAAATTAAAGGTAATAGTCTTTGGTCTTTGTTCAAACTCTAAAATTCTTTCACAGGTACAGATGGTATTCTCCATCACAGATACCCCAAAATTGTCCATGATTATTGCACTTATAAAATGAGCAAGTCCATTAAGGTTGATCATCAACCCCATGTTGTTGTTATGGTGTACAATGTTCTTCTGGTTCTGCTCATCTTGCTCAGCACCAGTTCATGCAAATCCTTCCAGACTTCTCTGAATTCCCATCCTTCCTGGTTTCTAACAGAAAAATAGTGTTCCATAATGTACATATACCACAATTTGTTCATCCATTCCCTAATTGGTGGACATTCAGTCAATTTCCAATTCTTTGCTACCACAAATAGAGTTGCTATGGATATATTTGTACAAGTGATTATTTTTACCCTTTTTCATGAACTCCTCAGGGAAGAGACCCAGTAGTGGTATTGCTGGATCAAAGGGTATACATTTTTTTTTGCCCTTTGGGCGTAATTCCAAATTGTTCTCCAGAAAGTTTACATCATTTCACAGCTCCACCAAAAATGCATTCGAGTCCCAGATTTCCCACATCCCTTCCATCATTGATCATTGTCCTTTCTGATAATATTGGGCAGGTGATACTTGGCGGTACCTCAGAGATACTTTAATTTGCATTTCTCTGATAAGTAATGATTTAGAACAATTTTTCATATGACTATGGATAGCTTTGATTTCCTCATCTGTAAATTGCCTCTGCATATCCTTTGATCATTTGTCAATTGGGGAAATGGCTTTTTAAAAATAAATTTGACTATGTTCTCTATATAGTTTAGAAATGAGTCCTTTGTTAGAAATACTAGTTGTAAAAATTGTTTTCCAATTTACTATATTTCTTTCGATCTTGGATACATTGGTTTTGGTGCAAAAGCTTTTTAATTTAATGTAATTAAAATTGTCTAGTTTGTTTTTAATGATGTTTTTCATCTCTTCTTTGGTCATAAACTGCTTTTCTTTGATCTCCTAGTTTGCTTATAATATTGTCTTTTATGTCTAAATCCTGTATCAATTTTAATTTTATCTTGGTATAGAGTATGTGATTTTGGTCTAATCTGAGTTTCTGCTATATTAACTTCCAATTTTCCCAATAGTTTTTATCAAAGAGAGAGTTTTTAACCCCAGAATCTGGAATCTTTGGGTTTACCAAACAGCAGATTACTATAATCTTTCCCTGCTATCTCTTTTGCACCTAATCAATTCCACTGATCCACTACTCTATTTCTTAGTCAATACCAGACAGTTTTGATATCTGATGCTTTATAATATAATTTTAGATCTGGTAGGGCTAATCCACCTTCTTTTCCACTTTTTTTCATTGATTGCCTGAAAATTCTGGATTTTTTATTCCTCCATATAAATTTACTTATAATTTTTTCTAAGCTATTAAAGTAATATTTTGGAATTTTGATTTGTAGAACACTGAATAAGTAGTTTAATTTAGGTAGAATTGCCATTTTTATTATATTAGCTCAGCTTTTCTATGAGCAGTTCATATTTACTTTGTTAATTAAACCTGATTTTATTTGTGTGAGAGGTGTTTTGTAGTTGTTATCATAGAGTTTCTGAGTCTGCCTTGGCAGGTAGACCCCCAAATAATGTATATTTTCAGAAGTTACTTTGAATGGGACTTCTCTTTCTAGCTCTTGCTGCTGTATCTTCCTAGTAATATATAGAAATGCTGAAGATTTATGAGGGTTTATTTTATATCACGTGACTTTGCTAAAGTTCCTAATGGTCTCTAGTAGTTTTTAAGATGATTTTTTTAGGATTCTCTATCATATCTGCATCATGTCATCTGCAGAGTCAGAGTTTTCTTTCTTCCTTCCCAATTGTAATTCCTTCAATTACTGTTGTTTCTCTAATTGTTGAAGCTAACATTTCTAAAACAATATTGAATAGTAGTGGTGATAACAGACATTCTTGTTTCATCTCTAATTTTATTGGGAATGCTTCTAGACTATTCCCATTGCATATAATGATTATTGATGGTTTCAGATAGATACTGATTATCATTCTATGGAACAATCCATTTATTCCTACACTCTCTAGTGTTTTTAGTAGGAATGGTTTCAGTATTTTGTTCAAAGACCTTTTCAGCAACTATTGAGGAAATCATATGATTTCTGATACGTTTGTTATTGATATAGTTAATTGAACTAATAGTTTTCCTACTACTGAACCAACCCTGCATTCCTAGGATAGATCCCACTTGGTCATATTATATTGCTTTCCTAAGATTTTATTTAAGATTTTTGCATCCAAATTCAACAGGGAAATAGGTCTATAATTTTCTTTCTCTGTTTTTAACTCTTCCTCGTTTAAGTATCAACACAATATTGGTGTCATAGAAAGGGTTAGGCAGTTTCATCTTTACCTATTTTTCCAAAGAGTTTCTATAGAATTGCAATCCATTGATACTTAAACGTTTGATAGAATTCACTGGTGAATCCATCTGACCCTGGAGATTTTTTCCTTAGGGAGTTCAATAATGGCTTGCTAAATTTCTTTTTATGAGATAGGGTTATTTTAACATTCAATTTCCTCTTCATTTAACCTGGGCTACTTATATTTTTGTAAATATCCATCCATTTCCCTTAGATTATCAAATTTTTAGTATATAATTGGGCAAAATAATTACAAATTATTACCTTAATTTCCTCCTCATTGGTGGTGAGTTCACCTTATTCATTTATGATACTGGTAATTTGGTTTTTTATTATCATTTTTTATCAAATTAACCAGAGGTTTATCAATTTTATTGTTTTTTTCATAAAACCAAAACTTGGTTTTATTTATTAATTAAATAGTTTTCTCACTTTCAATTTTATTAATTTCTCTTTTAATTTTTAGAATTTCTGATTTGGTATTTAATTGGGGTTTTTAATTTGTTCTTTCTCTAATTTTTATTTGCACGTTTAGTTCATTTATTTCCTCTTTCTCCAATTTACTAATGTAAGCATTTAAAGATACAATATATTCCCTTACAACTGTCTTTGCTATAAAGTTTTGGTATGTTGTGTCATTGATAAAATCATTAATTCCTTGTATAATTTGTTGTTTGATTGACTCATTCTTTAAGATGAGTTTATTTAGTTTCTAATTAGTTTTAGGTCCATCTCTCCCTGGCCCATTATGGCATGTGATTTTTATTGCATTATGATCTGAAAAGAATGTATTCACTATTTATGACTTTCTGTATTTGATTTTTAGGTTTTTGTGACCTAGTACATCATCACTTTTTGTTTAAGTTCAATGTGCTACAGAAAAAAAAAAAGTATATTCCTTTCTTTCCCCCTTCATCATTCTCCAGAGGTCTATCATGCCTAGGTTTTCTAACATTCTATTTACCTCCTTAACTTTGTTCTCATTTATTTTATGTTTAGATTTATCTAAATCTGTGAGCAGGAGGTTGAGGTTTCCTACCAGTAGGGTTTTGCTGTCTACGTCATCCTGTAACTCATTCAACTTCTCTAAAAATTTGGCTGCTATACTACTTGGTGCATACATATTTAATATTGAAATTGCTTCATAATCTATAGTACCTTTTAGGAGGATGTAGTTTCCTTCCTTATCTCTTTTAATGAGATCTATTTTTACAGCAGCTTTGCCTGAGATAAGCATTGCTACCCCTGCTTTCTTCACTTAAGCTGAAGCAAAACATATTTTGCTCCAACCTTTTACCTTAAATCTTTATGTATCTCTCTGCTTTAAGTGAGTTTCTTGTAAGCAGAATATTGTAAGAATCTGGTTTTTAATCCAATCTGCTATTCACTTAAGTTTTATGGGAGAGTTCATCCATTCACATTCAAAGTTATAATTACTAACTCTTTATTGCCCTCCATTCCGTCTTTGCCTCTGTTTATATTTTCCTCCCATTTTTCACTTTATTCATATACCCCAGTATTTTGTTTCTGAATGCCACCACCTTCAGTCTATTTGCTCCCTTATATTCAAACCCCCTCCCCTTTGCCCCTTCTTACTTCTATTAGTTTCTCTTTTCTTTCCCCCTCCATCTTTCCCCTTTTATATTTGAAAGGTAAGATATATTTCTCAAATTAACTGAGTGTGTGTTTATGTTAACTTTAGGCCTAATCTGATGAGAGTAAGATTTGAGCAGTTCTCACCATCTCCTTTCTTCCCCTCTATTGCAATAAGTACTTTGTACCTCTTTATGTATCATTCACCTCATTCGATCTCCTTCATCTTACGGTCTCTTTACTGTCTCTCCCCCTTTTAGAGAGATATTGTTTTTAAATCATTCTGTCATAGTCACGGCTAAGTCACGAGTGTCCATCACTTCTTGTTAGGTATATTTTTTCGAATAGAGTTACAATTCTCAAGATTTATGAGACTCTTTCTCCCAAGATGGTATATAGCCAGTTTCATCTTATTGGATAGCAGTTTTTTCTTTACTATTTTTTAACCTTTTCATGTGTTTCTTGAGTCTCCTATTTGATGTTCAAATTTCGTAAGTTCTATAGACATGGAAGTTTCCCATTTCATCAAATGTCCATCTTTTCCCATGGAAGAGAAGGCTTGGTTTTTCTGGATAGTGAATTCTTGGCTGCATTCCATGCTCCCTCACTCATAGGAATATCTCATTCCAGGCCCTTGGATTCCTTAATGTTGATGCAGCCAGGTCCTGTGTAATCCTTATGTGCTCCTTGGTATCTAAATTGTTTCTTTCTGGCTGCTTGCAGGATTTTCTCTTTTATCTGATAGTTTTCATTTTGAGATCCCTTTCCAGTGGGGATCGATGTATCCTTTCAATAACTATTTTGTCTTATGGTTCCATGATATCAGGGCAGTTTTCCATCACTAATTCCTGTAATACTCATTTAAGACTTTCTTTTCTTCAAAATTTTCAGGAAGCCCAATGATTCTTATCTTGTCTCCTGGTTCTATTTTCTAGGTCAATGGTTTTGCTAATGAGGTATTTTACATTTTCTTCTATTTTTTTATTTTTTTGATTTTGTTTAATACATTCTTATTGTCTCATGAATCTTTAATTTTCACAGATTCCATTCTTTTTTTAGAGAAGAATTTTCTTCATTTACCCTTTGCGACTCCTTTTCCAATTGGTCAATTCTGTTTTTGAAGGTGTTTTCCATTTACCCAAGTGTAGTTTTGACGGAATTATTTTTTCTTGTTTTTGTCCAATTTTATTTTCCAAGAATTTGTTTTCTTCTTGTGAAATGTTAATTTTCTCTTGGAAGGTACTAATTTTCTTTTGTATTTTTTTCAATTTTTTCAAATTGATTTTTAAACTCCTGCATTATCTCTTTTATGAAATCTTTCTGGACTGGAGACCAATTCATATTCTCCTCAGAAATTTTAGATCTCTCTGAGTTAGGGTCTTTAATTTCTAGGTACCTTTTTATGACCCCCGCTTTCTGCAGGCCTTTCTTCATTTTCCTAGATCTTTTGTTGGGGGATGGGCTAGCTCATAGAGGTTTTGTTTTGATATCCCTAGAAGCTTTGCTCACTTGGCTTAGTAACTCCAAATGGGCTGGCCACTAGGGGGTTCTCTGGTGTGTCTTGTGGCTTTGATTTGAGGTCCTCTCCCTAGGCCTGGGGGGAGTGAGGGTCTGAATTGCCCTTGAGCAATGTGGGCTGTGCCCTGGGGCTCAAATGCTAATTTCCCTTTCAGCTGAGGGAGCTCTGCTGCCCACACATGAGCCTGGGTGGGTGGGGGCTGTTATGGTGTTTGTTCTGGGAAGAGGACTGGGCTGAAAGTATGGAGTTCATGACTCCAAGCTAAAGGGATCCATGTGCAGCAGCACTCTCCTACTCTCTGTGCTGGGGCTCCCCAGACCTCCGTTCCAAGGACCAAAACCTTCATGGCTAATCTTAGGTTAGCCTGGTTCTCACCCCACCCCCTTCTGCTTTCTGCCCTTGGTTCACCCACAATCCGAGAATACAGACTTTTTGGTAGATGTTCTTCTAGCTTTTCTTTCTGGGTTTTGTCAATAGGATTTCTGTTAAGAGGTTTCTTTCATATTATTTCTGAGGGAAAACCAGGAGACCTTAGCTCAGTGCCTGTCTTCTCTCTGGCATCTTTGCTGGAACTCTCTATATCTTTTCTGAGGCAACATCTACCTTTCAAATGCTCATCTGAAAATTTCATTACTACCAGGAGTTTTTTGTGAAGAATTAAATGAACCTGACATCACCTCAGGTCTGAATTATTATATTAAGCCTGCTGATGGGTCCATCTGCCTTATATCTCCTTCTTCCTCTCACCAAAGTGATTTTCTTTCCATATGATCCTTCTACTCAGTCAAGTCCAGTGGCTTCCTATTGCCTCTAGGATCAAATTCAAAAATACTCTTTTTGGCATTCAAAGCTCTTCATAATCTATCCCCTTCTAATCCTTTCAGGTTCCTTACACCTTGCTCACAAATGAGTACCCTTTAATCCAGTGACAATGGCCTCTTGACTGTTCCAGGAACAAGACACTTCATTGTTCTTACTTGAAGCATTTACTCTCTGGTTGTTACCTATGCTACATTATTTCTCTTGCTACAACTACTAATCTCTTTGGCTTCCCTTTTGTCTTAACTAAAAATCTGAATTTCTATAGAAAGTCTTCCCCAACCCCTCTTAATTTCAATGCATTCTCATATCTCATTTATACTATATATAACTTTTTTTTATTGTGTTTGCATATTGTCTCCCTTATTACATTGCAAATTCCTTGAAACCAGGGATTGACTTTTGCATTTTTTTGTATACTGAGCACTTGGTAAAATATAGTGGAATAGAGTAAGCATTTAATAAATCTTTATGGACTGATAGGGATGACAATTCCAAAACCAGAATTTTTTGGCAACAGCTTCTATTTCTGTAAAGCTTTACATTTTACTCAAGGATTTTACCATTTTTGTCAATGTGGCTATTTGACATATTATGTACTAGACATTGTGCAAAGTGGTTTTGAGATTAACAATATTGAAAAAATATAATTCTTGACTTTATGTTGCTTATGGTTTATTGGAGGAAGGTTGATACCTATTGGAGAGGAATTTCTTGAATAGATCCCAGGTTTTACCTTTGTGAATAATCTTATCTCCATCCTCATGTTGTTTAACCTATCTATATATTCTTATCCTGAATGACCTCCTGAATTGTATTTTTTTTGGGGGGAGCAAACTATATAATTATAAAACATTTAAAAACATAGCATCTTCCATGGGTTAAAACTAGGTGAATTCTGACTTAATGTTTTCCCTCTTTTATCCATTTTCATAGAATGTAGAGAAAGATCACAGCATAAAAATAAGATACTAAAAATAGCAACAGAGCTACAGGAACAAATGGACTAGATAACTGCAAGCAAATCAAACTAGTTTTGATGGAAAATGTTGAAAGATATCTTCTGGGCTGAAATAGTGACAAAAAGATACTAAGTGTGATAGAAAAGTTTTATCCATTCCTACAATTTTCCCTTGTTCACTTAATGTGTTTTTATTCTTGGAAATTGCACCCTTCTAAAATATTGCTATTTGATGAACCTAGGGATAACTTAGAAGAAAAGTTTAGAATTTTGTCACCTCTTAGGTGGGTTCTGAAATGTAATCCTTGCTGTATAGCATTCTCTTGTATTAATGGCTTTTATAATTTTGTCTTACAGTGGACATGAAGGGGGGAGAAAAGGTAGTGATAATGATTTACCTTATGATTCTAGGGTATGGTATCCATACAATGTATTTGTCAAGATGCTTTTAGTTGAAGCTATGTTGCTGTAAATGTGTGACTTTATGGATGAATTTGGCTTTAAATAATGGCAGTCATCATAGATTATATAGTTTAGTTTTGATAGCAAAGTAAATGCTTTTAGGCTTCTGAATTTTGTTGTTTATTATGTTTTGTTAGTCAAAGAAAAACAAACCCTTCTTACTGTTGCAATAATGCATCAGTTTTAATGGCTCAAGACACTCCAAAGATAAATAAATAATATGCACTAAAATAGGATTCAGAATTGGTTTTTAAGTATATGATAATCATTTCAGGAAGATCTGTAAAATTTCAGATTACAAGTCACAACACTGGCAGTTAGAACACTAATTACTTTGTATTACCAGTTCTTGAAAAATGTGTTCCCAACTTGAAGACTCTTTTTCTTTCAGATGCTGCCCTCTGCTTTTGAAAATATGGATCATCCTAGGTGAGACTGAAGATTAAAAGGGGGTGTTAAAAGTGTTTTGGGGGTGCGGCTAGGTGGCTCAGTGGATAAAGCACCTGCCCTGGAGTCAGGAGTACCTGGGTTCAAATCCGGTCTCAGACACTTAATAATTACCTAGCTGTGTGGCCTTGGGCAAGCCACTTAACCCCATTTGCCTTGGAAAAAACCTAAAAAAAAGTGTTTTGGGGAAACAGTGCTTACAGAAAGGAACCAATTTCCTATTTATTTGGACTTATGCCCTTTTCCTCTTGCTCCTGTGCTTTTGGTAGCATAAAACCAAATGGAACAATCCCTAATTACCAGTTGTTGTCAGTTCTTGGAAATGAATATTCAGAAACAAGAACAAAAAAGAAAAAAAATCATTTAATTCCTATATCTCCATTTCCCTGCTATTGAAACTAAACATGATCATATACATATATGCAACAAATGAAATAAATACAATAAATAAGCTTTAGAGCATTTTCTTCAACTTTTTTGAGTTGTAGCTTGCTTTGACAATCTAGGGAAGTCTATGACCTCTTCTCAGGACAGTATTTTAAATATATAAAATAAAATATTAAGTATTCAAAAGAAGGCAATCATGCTCTTCTATAAAACATATGTGTGCATACATACACACACACATATATATATCCAAGTTCATGTATTTTAGATTAAAAATTGCTGTTACATAGTTAGTTAAAATAATTTATTCTTTTATTATGAGCCTAGTAGTTGTCAGAAGAAATGGAGAGTTAAATAACCATGCAAAACAAGGAATAAAAATCCACATAAAGCTCTTAGCATTTAATCAGGATGAATTAAATTAAATACTGAATAACAAACAAGCAAAATAAATCAATCAAAAGCATTTATTGAACATTTTGATGTGTTAAGTACCAGATTTTTTTAAAATATGAAGCAACCCTTGCTCTAAATTTGTTTATATTTTTAATGAGGGACATGACATATACATGCATATATACACACACACACACACAAAATAACTCAATTAGTGTAGAGGTCTAGAACTGATGACTTAGGGAAGGCTTCCCAATGGTACCCAAAAGCTCACTTGTGAAGGAACTGGTGATACCAATTAGTGGAGTTTAGGCAGGTGCACTTTTCAGGAGAAACAACTAATGCAAAGGCATGAACACAGGTCATGGAGTCTCATGTGTGACTACAGTAAATTGTCCAATATGCATAGGTGAAAGAAGGTATAGAGGAACATAAATGTTGAAGAAGGCTGTAAAGGTAGGAAGGGACTAGGTTGTGAAATCCTAGCTATTGATAAATACAGATAAAACAGTTTATCTTTGAAGTGAGAGATAACAGGTAACAAAAACCCTTCCTAATTGCTACCTGTTATCTCACTTCAAACAAATTTTGACAGATAGCTGATGGTTAGCTTCTGGTGGCAAGGACCTAAGACATAGAGCATGAGCCTGGTTTCTGACTCCCCACCACCATGTTGGATTTTCTCCTCCAAAACAATTTGCACTTAGATTTTGTTATTACTAATTAAAATATCATTTTATTTACTCAACCATATACATTTTTCCTTTCAATGAGCAATAGTTCATTTTTGTCTTACATTACCTAGTCCTTAATACAGTGACTAGGACATAACAGTAATTTGCCAAAATTTCATTGAATAAATAATTGAATGAAATCATGAAGGAATGATTCTTGATTTACATATAAAAACTCAGGTGCTTTAGTTGATTTATGTTTTGGGACTTTATGTAAGTACCAAATTATTATTATTATTATTATTATTATTATTATTATTATTATTAGAATTACTACTAGACAACTTTGGGTTGTCTAGAGGAAGAGGGAAGGATGAATGAGTATCAATCCATGTTTGTTTCCCCAGAATGTTAGCCTCCCACCTTTATGTTCTGAAACAGTCAATAAAGTATATTTTATTTGTTTTTTAAGTTTCCTAAAACTTGCTTATGAATCTATCGGGGGGGGGATCTTTTATTGATCAGTCTCCCCTGAAATAAGTCTATTTAGTCTATTCAGTTCTTGTTTTGTTAGTTTTATTATTCAATTTTTTTCAGGTAAAATGCATTTCTTAAAACTTCTAAGTTTATTAACATAGATTTATGTGTAGTAATATCTGTTGACATTCTTGATTTCTTTTGATTTCTCCCAGTATCTTTTCTTCCTCATTTCTCAGTTTGGGAATTCAAGTTTTCTTTCCTTTTTATTATTAAATTTATTAATTTAAATTTAATTATTTTAGTCTTGAAAGAATAGTTATTGATTTTATCATTAATTTTCTTTTATTTTCAGTTTTCCCACCCCCTCTTATTTATTTTTATTTACATCTGCTCTGGTCTCTTCTTTTCTTCCTCTATACTATTTTATTTGATGATATCATCAGCTTTCATCGATTTAATTGCCATTTCTATGTTGATAATTCTCAATCTACCTTTTCTGCCTCAATTGTTCTGTTTATCTCTAATTTCACATTTCCATCTACCTTTCAGACATATTGAAGTTGGGGTTCAGTAGATACCTTTAATTGGGCATTTAAAGTCTTTTATAACCTAGCACTTTTTTTAGGGTTTTTTTTTTTTGCAAGGCAAATGGGGTTAAGTGGCTTGCCCAAGGCCACACAGCTAGGTAATTATTAAGTGTCTGAGACTGCATTTGAACCCAGGTACTCCCTGACTCCAGGGCCGGTGCTTTATCCACTGCACCACTTAGCCACCCCTCCTAGCACTTTTCTACGTATTCTTACATCTTCCTGACATTTTTTTCCAGTGACATTTGCCTTCTGATCGATCCATAAACAAGACACTCCATCTCTGGACTCAGGATACTCTCTCTCTGGCTATTCCTCATGTCTGGAATTCTCTCTATCCTCTGCTCCAACTAATGAATTCCATGGTTTCCTTTAAAAATCAATGAAAATTCAATCTTTGACGAAAAACTTTCCCAACCCATCTTAATTATAGTGTCTTCCATCTGAAAATAATTTCCTATTTGTCTTCTATACAGTATGTATTTGTTTTCTTTAATAGATTATTTCCTTCTCCTTGAGGCAGAAGGTTCTTGTCACTTTTTATTAATTAAAAGATTTTATTTGTTTTACAATTCTCCCCCCAATCTTACTTCCCTCCCCCCATAGAAAGCAATCTGTCAGTCTTTACTTTGTTTCCATGTTGAACATTGATCCAAATTGAATGTGATGAGAGAGAAATCATATCCTTAAGGAAGAAACAAAAATTATACGAGATAACAAGATCAGACAATAAGATATGTTTTTTTCTAAATTAAAAGGAATATTCCTTGAACTTTGTTCAAACTCCACGGTTTTTTCTCTGGATATAGATGGTATTCTCCATTGCAGAGAGCCCCAAATTGTCCCTGATTGTTGCACTGATGGAACGAGCAAGTCCATCAAGGTTGATCATCACACCTCATGTTGCTGTTAGGGTGTACAATGTTTTTCTGGTTCTGCTCATCTCACACAGCATCAGTTCATGCAAATCCCTCCAGGCTTTCCTGAATTCCCATCCACCTGGTTTCTAATAGAACAATAGTGTTCCATGACATAAATATACCACAGTTTGCTAAGCCATTCCATAATTGAAGGATATTTCCTTGAATTCCAATTCTTTGCCACCACAAACAGGGCTGTTTCGAATATTTTTGTTCTTGTCATTTTTTAATTATTTATTTTTGCATCTGTTACATAGAGCAGTATAAGGCACAAAGTAGTTGCTCAATTCACATTTATTCATTGACTTATTGATTTTTTAAAAAAATTTTACTTGGTTTAATTCATTTATAATTTCTGTAAATGTTTCTATAAATATGATTCCTAAGAAACAATCTTCACAACTAGGAGTTCTCATAAAGCTCTCATTTCTAAACTATATAGAGAATTGCATCAAATTTATAAGGTCACAAGTCATTCCCTAATTGCTAAATTGTCAAAGGATATGAACAGACAGTTTTCAAATGAAGAAATTAAAGCTGTATATAATCTTATGAAAAAATGATCCAAATCATTATTGATAAGAGAAATGTAAATTAAAACAACAATGAGGCATCATCTCACACCTATTAGATTGGCCAAAATGAGAAAAAGGGAAAATGATCAATATTGGAAAGGTTGTGTGAGGATTGGGACACTGATGCATTGCTGGTGAAGTTGTGAATGGATACACCCTTTCTGGAGAGCAATATGGAATATGGAACTGTGTCCAAAAAGCAAGAAAAATATTCATTCCATTATTCCAATTCTAGGCCTATAACAAGAAGAAATTTTAAAAAAATAGGAAAAGCCCCACATGTTCCAAAATATTCAAAGCAACTCTTTATTGGAGTGGCGAAGAATTGGAAATTTAGAGGATGCCCATCAATTGGGGAATGGTTAAACAAATTATGGTACATTAATATTATTGAATATCACTGTTCTATGAGAAACCAACAATTGTTGAACTCTAAAGAAGCATGGAATGACTTACAGGATCTGATGGAAAGGGTGTAGAACCAAGAAAACAATGTTCACACCAACAACTATATTGTGAGATGATCAACCTTGATGAAAATAGTTCCTCTCAGAAGCACAGAGAACTAGGACAACTTTATTAGACTAGTTATGGACTATGTTACCCCCACCAGAGGAAGAAAAACAAAACAAAACACACACACACACACACACACACACACACACAAATTGACACAAAAAGAACCCTTCAGAATCTGATGAACACTTTATAAAAAATATCTCTTATGTATCTCCCTTAATGCTAATTCTTCACACTGAAAATTACTAATCTATAAACATATTTATCAAACTTTGTATGTACAATACTAATCTGACTATTTGCCCTTGAGGGGAGGGGATTGGGAAGGGAGATGGAAAGAAATTTTGTAACTTAAAAACATACCTGTGCATACGGTTGACAATGAATAAATAAATTTAAATAAAAAATGAACTGTGGAAAATAGTTCCTAAAAAAAAGAATGTACTTGGTTCATTAAGCTTTCTTTTTTTCTTTCTCTTTATTGATGTATACTTTCCAGGCTATGGCTATTTCTGAGTACTGATTTGCAATATCTCATAGATTTGACATAGTATAAATGTATCATTGAATTTTATGAAATTTACTTTTTAAAAATAATAGGAGCCTTTAAACAAATATAATTTAGAGGAATTTTTTTGTTTGTTTCTATGTAAACTTGCATAGTACAGTGGGATAGATCATTGAACTTAGAGTCAGGAAAACTAGGTTCAAATCCGATATCTGGCATTTAAAAGCTATATGACCTTGGGAAAAATCATTTAATCTAAGATGGGAATTATTAGAAAGAAAATGTTATAGATATGGTATCATATGCATAACAAATTTTTCTTTTAATATGTGGGTATAAGTATTTTATTCTCCATATCTTTATTTGATACTAGTGTTAGTGCTTTGTTATTTATAAACGGAATATATAGAATCATTTTTTATATTTATTGTTATATTTTTCATGACTAATATGTGAGTCTTCTTATCCAAGTTTTGTAAATTATAAGGGAAGGGGAAATATTTATTTATTTGTTGTATATTCCATTGATTTTTTTTTTCTATATGTCTTTTAGATTTAATAAAATTAATAATAGCACAATCAATAGCTTGTATTTATGTAGCACTTGTTGAATATCTCACAAAAAGCCTTTAAGGTATGCATTATTATTATCTCTATTTCCTGCATGAAAAAACTTAGAGTGATTTATTAAATACTAGCCTAGAACCAAATAGCTAGTAACTAATTTAGGCTTTGAACTTAGGTCTCAAGTTCAACGTTCTATCCATTGTACCATTTAGCTGTCTTTTTTGTTGATTTATATTTAATTAGTTTATTTAATGCTCCAATTGTATCATTTCTCTTTTTTCTATTGGAATAGCCACAAAATAAAAATGGGATGTTGAAATAGCTCTCTATCTTTTGTTAAAATGTTTTTTTCTTGTAAAACTGTAAGGTTTTTCTTTTATTAATTTCTCTACTCTATTATTAGGTGAGCTTATGTTTACTATTGAAATATTGTATATAGAACATTTTAGCATTTTTTGCCTCTTTTGATACTTTCTTTTTCTTTAATTTAAATTTATCTGATATTGATTAGTATCATTCATATTATTGTGCTTTGGAAATGTATAAATTTTAGATTATCTATGTAGTTTAAATTTATTTGCATTTCTCTGAATTGAATATGTTTTATCTAGGGAGTTTCTTATTAGGTTGTTTTGTTTTAATCTCTCTTGGGATCTTTCTACTGAAGACTTTGTCATGGACTTTAGTAATGAAATTATAAAGTTCATATTTTTTTCATTATTTATTCTTTTTTTGAGGGGGAGCAAGGCAATGGGTTTAAGTAACTTGCCTAAGATTACATAGCTAAGTAAATGTTTCTGAGTCTGGATTTGAACTCAGGTCCTCCTGGCTCCAGTGCTGGTGTTCTACCCACTATCCTCGCTGACCCCATTATTCATTCATTTAGAACAGTGTAAATACTTTCTCACTCATTATTATTCTTATTAATATAAAACTAAAAAAAACTAGTTTTATTGATGTTTTCAGGTTTATATTAATGAGAGTGAGATTAATATTAACTGACTTGTTTGTTAAAAGCAGCAACTTCAATTTGTGATTGCATTGTTCTATTTCCCTTCTTTATGTTAGTTATATTTCTTTTTTTCTTATTCATTTTTTTGAAACTTTTTTTCCTAGTTTCAATAATGCAGTTGATATATTGCTGTGAGGGTGCTTATATCTTTTTTGTGAAGCCAGTGGTGCATTAGCCATAAGTTTATCTTGATTTTTGAAGCATGAAATGCTTTTCTAACTCTTCTTTTTGTTTGAGAGTTGTTTGTTGTTCAAATACGTTTAAAAACATATTTGCTTCTTAAATCCTTGTGTATGTTGAACTTTCCTAGATGAGTAATTCTTCTCCATAGACATGCTTCTTCATTTTGTATTCATTCCAATTATTTCTATTTTCCTTTGTCAGTCTATAAAGTCTGCCCTGTTTCTAATCATTGTTCATTGGACAATGATATCTGTAGTTCTTGTATCAACAATGTATTTTTTTAGGAACTTATTATAATGTTTGAGTTTAAATATCTTGTGCTTAGTCATTTTAAAATTTAAGCTTCAATGACTATTGATTTTAGGTCCTATGAATTCTTTCTAAATGTTTTAGCTATTGTTTTCTCAAATTCTGTGAAATTTTCTTTAATAATCTTCTTGAGAACTTTGCAGTTCTTTAAAATTCTCAATGATATCAACAATCATAAGAATTCTGCACCATCATCTATTTTACATATTTCTTATGTAGTTCTAGCTACCCCCTATCTATCTATTTTGGACTAGGCCTGTGATTTTTCTATGCTCTTAATGAGGATATTTTCTTCATTCATTCAGATGAGCACCTAATCTCAAGGTAATGTTTTACAGAGCAACTTTGAATATTTTCTAACAATTTGGAAAATTTAGTGAATTTTTGAAACTTTATTTTTTCCTAGTTCTTCCCAATTGAATGTAATTACATTTTCAAATATAGTAACTTTATTATTCATTGAATCAACAGATTCTTTGGTTGGCATTCATATTCTCAATATTTATGATTATTTTATTTTCCCCTGTTTTCTCTCTTTTTTAATTCCCGATTTATTTTCTCATATAATTAAAGATTTTTCATGCTTTTATTTGATATTATTGTTATCTTAGCACTTTCAATTCATGCTTAATTTCTATTATTATGCATTTCTTGTTCATTTGAGATATCTTTCTGCTTTCCATTGTTTCATTTACTATCTTCATTATGTTATTTTTGCTGATATAATTTTGTATACTGTTGTCTTTTTAAAACTGTATCAAGATTATTTGTTTTGATCCTTTTTTATTTTGGTTGATTTTTTCCTTTGTTAAGAGTTTTTAGTATTTTTTCTCTTGGTGCTACTTTTTGCTATAGTCATTTTGGAGGGGAGATAGCTTGACTCATTTAAATTTTTTAACTCTGACCTCTTAGATCTAGTTGGGTCTTATGTATAGATATAGATATAGATATGGATATGGATAGGGATAGGGATAGAGACAGAGACAGAGACAGAGACAGAGACAGAGACAGAGATAGAGATAGAGATAGAGATAGAGATAGAGAGATAGATATAGATGATGATATAGATATAGATATAGATATAGATATAGATATAGATATAGATATAGATATAGATATAAATATAGATATAGATATAGATAAGATTAGTTTAGATTAGCTTAGATTAGATATATGTACACAATCAGTACATAAATTCCACCTCATTGAGTCTAGAATACCCATTCTATCCACAGTACCATTTAGCTGTATTTTTTGTTGTTTTATACTTACTTAGTTTATTTAATGCTCCAATTGTATAATTTCTCTTTTTTCTATTGGAACAGCCACATAATAAAAATGGAATGTTGAAATAGCCCTCTAAATTTTTAAAAATGTTTTTCTTGTATGACTTCCATACAAGGCTATCCCTAAAATTTATTTCCTTTTTTTCCTAATACTTATTTTCATAAGACTTCAGTACATTAGGAAATTCATAGTATAATATTCTTTTTTTAATTTAATATTTATTCTCATTTTGTACAAATAATGTTTTTTACATTAATAAAATATTCTTGTTTAAGAGTAAATGAAATACCCCCTCCCCCCATAAATATAAACTTGCTTGAGCGATAAAGGGGAGAGAAAAAATTAAAATTAAAATAATAATCGTAATAATTGTAGGTATGGCCAGGTGGCACAATTGACAGGGCACCAGCCCTGGAGCCACGAGCACTCGAGCCCACATCTGGCCCTGTACACCCAACAATCACCCAGCCGTGTGTCATGCAAGCCATCCGAACCCCACTGCCCTGAAAAAAACAAAAAGAAAAAGAAAACAAAAAAAGACCCAAAATAAAATAAAAATAGTAATAATAGTAGGGGTGGCTGGATGGTGGACAGAGCATTGGCCCTTGAGCCAGGAGCACGTGGGCCCAAATCTGGCCTCAGACACCCTGCTATGTGGTCCCAGGCAGGCCACCCAGCCCCATTTGCCCTGCACCCCCCCAAATAATAATAATAATAATAATAATAATAATAATAATAATAATAACAATAACAATAACAATAATAATAAATGTGCTTGAGTCTTTGTTCCAGCACCAACAACTCTGTTGCAAGTGGATCACATTCTTTATGATAAGTCCATGGCAAAAGTTACTTCCATGTTTTTCCACCATTGCCATTGCTGATCACAACTCCCTCCTTTCATATTTCTCCACTACCATGTGCTATATTTTCTCTCTCCTTTCACTCTGACTCTGCTGTAGGGTAGCTCAGTGGCACAGCAGACAGATCCCCGGTTCTGGGGCCAAGAGGCCCCGAGCCCCCATACCACCCCTTAGGCCCAGCATCCAACTGGCCCTATGGTCCTGGACAGGCCATCCAATCCCAGCCCATTGCAAGAAGTAAAAAAAGAAAATGTGTTATATCTGACCACTCCAGATACATATACCCCATTGAGAGTGTATATATATATATATATATATATATATATATATATATATATATGCTGTTTCCTCTCCTAACCACCTCTGATGAGAGCAAAGTTTCCCTCATTCTCCCTTGCCTTCGCCCCTTCCATATCATTGCAATAGCTCATTGTAATAAAGAAAAATCTTATTATATGAAATATCTTGGCCTATTCCCCCTCTCCTTTTTCTTTCTCCCATTACATTTCCTTTTTTTTCCTATTGACTCCATTTTTACACCATACTTTATCTTCAAATTCAGCTTTCTGCTGTGCTTCAACTATAAAAGCTCCCTCTACCTGCTCTGTTAACTGAGAAGGTTCATATGAGTATTATCAATGTCATTTTTCTACACAGGAATACATACAGTTCATCATCATTAAGTCCCTTATATTTTCCCCTTTTCCTCCAATCTCTATGCTTCACCCGAGTCCTATATCTGAAGATCAAACCTCCTGTTCAGCTCTGACCATTACAACAGGAACATTTGAAATTCCCCTGGTTCATTGAAAGTCCATCTTTTTCCCTGGAAGAGGACATTCAGCCTTGCTGGGTAGTTGATTCTTGGCTGCATTCTAAGCTCTTTTGCCTTCTGGTATAATATATTCTAAGACCTCTGAGCTTCCAATGTATTTGCTGCTAAGTCCTGTGTGATCCTGACTGCAGCTCCACGGTATTTGAACTGTGTCCTTCTGGCTGCTTGTAATAGTTTCTCTTTGACTTGGGAGTTCTGTAACTTGGCTATAATATTCCTAGGGGTTGTTTTTTTGGGGATCTCTTTCTGGGGGGGTGGCGGATCAGTGGATTCTCTCCATTTCTATTTTACCCTCTGCTTCCAGAATATCAGGGCAATTTTCCTTTAGTAATTCTTTGAAAATGATGTCAATGCTCTTTTCCTGATCATGACTTTCAGGTATTCCAATAATTTTTAAATTATCTTTCCTAAGTCTGTTTTCCTTATCAGTTGTTTTTTCAATGAGATATTTCACGTTTTCTTCTAATTTTTCATTTTTTTTTTGGTTTTGAAGTATTGATTCCTGATTTCTGGTAAATTCATCAATCTCACTGAATTCTGTTGTTTGTCTGAAGGATTTGTTCTCCTCAGAGTTTTCTTATCTCTTTTTCCATCTGGCCAATTTTGCTTTTTAAAGCATTCTTCTCCTCCATAACTTTTTGAACTGTTTTATCCATTTGACCTCAGCTGCTTTTCAGCATGCTATTTTCTTCAGAATTTTTTGGATTTCCTTGACTAGGCTGCTGACTTCATTTTCATGTTTTTCCTGCATCTCTCTCATTTCTTTTCCCAGTTTTTCTTCTAACTCCCTCATTTGATTTTCAAAGTCTTTTTTGAGCTCTGTCATAGCCTGAGTCCAATTTTTTGTTTTTCTTGGAGTCTTTAGATGCAGGAGCTTGTGCTTCATCATCTTCAGACTGAGTATTTTTATCCTTCCTGGGCTCATTTGCAAAATATTTCTCAAAGGTGTTCCTCTTTTTTCTCTGCTTGCTCATTTTCCCAGCCTTAGCCTGGGTTTTTGGAATGCTTCCTGAGCTTTTGGGACACTCCCACAAGGATCTCAGTGTATGAGGCTCTGTCCTCCCTCCTGGTCTGTGAATGACCATATGCGCCCCCCTCTGCCATGGGGATGAGATGGGGGGGCCCTGCTGTTCTATGGGGGGCCTAGACTGCGATCAGCATCTGAATGGGGTCAGAGCCCCAGAATCCTGTTCCAGGAGCAGAGAACAGAGCTCCGCAGTCTCTCTTCACTCCCCTCCTTAGGTTCAATTGGCTCATGCCCTGGGGGCTCCTGCTTACCAGCTCCACCTGCTTCTATTCCTGGATCTGGGCTGTGCTGGCCACAATGCTTGCTGTGTGCCCTGAGGGCTGGGCTCCATGTGCTCCCTCTGGCAGAGGTCCCCTGCTGTTCCCCAAATCTGTGCCTGGTGCTCCCCAGGGCATAGCTCAGGAAACTCCCCCACTGCTGTGAGGTGTGGCTCCCAGAGCCCTGGGGCTAACTCCTGGAGGCTGAAGTTATTTTGCTCTGGAGGGCCACCCCTCCGGCTGGCTGCCCCTCTGACCTGGGGGAGCAAAGCCTTTCTGCTCTTTTCCAGGTTACCTTGAGTAGGAGAACTGCCTCATTGGGTCCCTCTGTGGGTTCTGTCTCTCGAAAGTTTAGTTAGAGTCCTTAGCTTATGAGTTTTGTGAGAGAGAGTGCCTAAGACATTATCCTTTCTTGTTGCCATCTTGGCTCCACCCCCATAGTATAATATTCTTCAATACTCTCTATCCTATGGACAACTATATGTGCTAGTGCTATAAAAGGAAATGAGAATTTCGACCTTCTGCCAATTGGAGAAGTAATTTGTGGAAGAGAGAATAAGAAAAAAAATTAGGTCTCAGTTTTATTTAGATAGAGCTCTGACACAAATGAGTCTTATATTTTAATATCATGGATTTCTGGATTGTGATGTTCTAGGTATTTAGGAGCTCTTATTATCCATAATGGATAAAAGTTGAGTTTGGAATGAGAAACAGGAGAGAAACTAAAGTTTGCATTGGCTTAAGGAAAAGTTAAAACTAGTCTAAAAGCAACAGAAGAGAATTTAACTGGCTTATGTATCCTTTAAACTATAAAGGTACCTATAATTCCATTTGATTTTTAAAAAGAGAAAAAAATCAAGTAGGATGCAGAAAGTAATTGTATAAGGAATGATTGCAGCTTCAAGTCTTATAGGAGGCACTCTTTTATTATCCCAATAGCAGCAAGAGAAAATAAAAGATAATGGGTGTCTAGTGTAATTTAACTGTCTACTAGTTGGGGTTTAGAAGCCATTAGTCCTTCCTGCAGGGCAGTGGTTGGGAGCAAAATGGGGTCTAAAGTAGGATTTTACATGTGGAAATTTCAAAAACTAATTTAAAATCCACAGAAAAGAGCTTTACTGGGCACTGAAGAAAAAAGACCAGAAGAAGTTCTAGTGGAAATAGCATCTTTTTTTTCACCTTCATGATGAGTTTATGAGATTAATTTAAAAAATCTTGCATCCAAACTTTTTCTTGAACTTTATCTCAGCAGAGCCAGTGCATCCTATCCTGTATAAACCAGAAGGAAAGGAAAGTCTTGTTTATGAAGGCTGGTTAATATTCTCCCTCTCTATTATATCAACTTTCCTATGTAGCAAAGAATTTTTTTCTATGTTGTCAGAGGCACAGGCATATTCTCTAATTGAAAATGAGCATCTTGTTAAAAAGCAGCTAAAATCATTTTTCTGATTGTTTTATTTTGAAATGAAATATCATTTATTGTAATTATTGTTATTTATTGTTATATCCATCAATACATTTTCCACTTCTTTTGTTCTGCAAGGCCATGGGGTTAAGTAGCTTGCCCAAGGCCATACAGCTAGATAATTATTAAGTGTCTGAGACTGGATTTGAACCCAGGTACTCTTGACTCCAGGGCCAGTGCTTTATCCACTAGGCCACCCAGCAGCCCCCATCAATACATTTTCAAATAGGATTTATATAAAGGCAAGATGTTGACTCAGAGAAAGATGAGTGCCAATAGTTCCAAACCTCTGTTAAATGAAATAATAATTTTGCCCTCTTTAATTCTGAGTCATTGTGCAAATGTCTGAAACTTCTTGCAACTGAAGATCAAAAAGCAAATTTATTTTGTTTGGGGAAAAAAGAAAAGCATTTGCTCTACCTTCTTCCATGAAGGTGAGACAGAAAATACACTGACATCATTGGGGAGGCAAAAAAAGAGCAACGACCTTGCTATTACCAGAAATAAATTTTTCACCTAAAATTATTCAATATCCTGGTCATTTTGATGCAAAAGCTAAAACAGATCTATGGATGTGCAAAATGTTTGCTGAAAATATCAGGCAGCAGACACTGATAACCATGTTATTAGAACAAGATATTACCCTTTTCTGAGCTAAAACATTCCATTTCCTGGAATTGCATAAATGTTACCTATTTGTCTCTCTGCCCATCTGAATTTGGGAAATAGCACATGGTGTACTCTGATAAAAGCTCTTAAAACCATCATTTTCACAATAGTGACAGAATAGCATCTGCTCCCTCTCTTGGCTACCAGAGAGAAACCAGTCATATCTGTGAAGACCTTCACTTAAAAAAAGTAATTAACAAAGAGAGTGGGAAAAAAAGCCCTTCTTAACTACCTAGTGAAACTTTCTCACAAGTTTGATATGCCATAAAACCAACAAAAAAAGAAATACTCCCTCCCCCAAGTCCCCCTTCCTCCCCCCACCCCAAAATCAGATTTCTTTGCTGCCTAAGCTCAGGGGGACAGGAGTCTTGGTCAACTGCTCACATTGTCACTGAGTAGAAAATTTCCATAACCTCTGGATTCCCCAGGGCTAGGAAACAAAACATCATTATGAGCCATTGAAAAGGAAGACTACCTTCCTTCATTTATGAGAGCTTGAGACCATCCATTCATTTTTTACTAACGTTTCCCATTCAATAGCATTGGAAACCTGTTCCCATTGAATTCCTATCCCCCATTATGTCTGGTGTAGATGAATCCTCACAAATAATATGAAAGGAAAGCATTAAAAGTGCTTGTTGTAAGCAACATGAACTATATGACATTATTCCCTATAGAAATGAACATTAGGACACTAGAAAGTCACCATACTAACCATTCATGCCTTTCTCCTTGTGCTATGCTTTTTGATTATCCAGTACTTTGGAAAGAACAATTAAAGATTTTGCTATTTGGAGAGCAGAATGAGTTGATATTACCCTCATTGTCTGAACATTCCTAGCTCTATGTGTGTGTGTGTGTGTGTGCTTGTATAGATATTATATTCCACTTTCTTGCAATATCTGAAGAAAAGCAAATGAGGGAAGATTTTGTGCTTGTAAGAGCAATGGTTGTGTATGCATAGTTTTATCAAAGTTTGTAACCCAGCAAAGGAAGGAACAGAGTATCAGAGTCAAAATTTCCTCATTAATACTTTGAGGTGGGTGGATTAGATGACTTCTAAAATTCTTTCTAGCTCTAAATATAGGATACTATTAATCAACAAATAAAGGGGAAAAAAATGAGCTTTGAATCAATTAAATCTATAGTACGTGATGTGTCAGACACTATGACAGGTATTCAGAATACATAGACAATCAATATCCGCTGTCCTATATTTTCTAGATAAGACAATATATGCATATGTACTTGCCATTCTTACATATGTTTGTATTTGTGTACATGCATGTATACATACATGTAGAAAATAATTTATTACACCAAATAAGTATTATATATTATCTTTTTATTTTTAATTTAATCTTCTTAAGTTGAAATTGATATTTTCCATGCAATTATTTTGATGTTTTTTTCTTTTCTTTCTTTAGACATTAATAGAATATTCTTGTTGTAAAAATAAACATAACCACCTCCCCCCACAAAAATATAAAACCTCATGAGAAATAAAGTGAAAGAAGGGGGAAAAATGTGTTTCAGTCTGTTCTGACGCCCTCAGCTCTGTCTCTAGGATGTATTCTATTTTTTTATCATAAATCTATCAGAGAAATTACTTGCATATTTTCCCACAGTTGGTATTGTTGCCTGTAATTGACTCTATCCATTCTTCCCCACTACCATATATTACATTTTCTCTCTCCTTTCACTTCTTCCCTATTCAAAAATTTTCTGTACTACAGCCAAGTGGTTCAGTGGGCACAGGCCCAGCCCTGGGGCCAGGAGACCCCAAGCACATCCCACCCCAGAGACCCAGCAACCACCCAGCCCCTTGGTCCTGGACAGGCCACCCAATCCTACCACCTTACAAAACAGTAAAAAAGAGAATGTGTTATATCTGACTATCTTCTTCTCTATCACCTACATCCTCCCTCCACTCCCTCATCCCTTTCTCCCATCCCCTTTCTTTCTTTTGGCTTCCAGATTTCTATACTCTATTGAGTATGTATGCTGTTTCCTCTCTGAGCTATTTCTGATGAGATTAAAGGCTCCCTCATTTCCCCCTTGCTTTCCCCCCTCCATTGACTCCATTTTTACAATATATTATGCCTTCAAATTCATATCTCTCCTGTGTCTTGTCTACATATGCTCTTTCTAACTGCTCTAATAAATGAGAAGGTTAATATGAGTATTATCAGTATCATCTTCCCATGCAGGAATATACACAGTTCATTATCATTAAATCCTTCATAATTTACCCTTCACATCCAACCTCTCTATACTTCACCTGAGTCCTGTGCTTGAAGATCAAACTTTCTGTTTAGCTGTGGTTGTTTCAACAGGAACATTTGAAATTACCTGTTTCATTGAAAGTCCATCTTTTCCCCAGGAAGAGAATGTTCAATTTTGCTGGGTACTTGATTCTTGGTTACATTCCAAGCTCTTTTACCATCTGGAATATTCTAGTGGCCCTAAATGTGGATGCTGCTAAATCCTGTGTAATCCTGACTGCAGAGCCACAGTATTTGAATTGCTTCTTTATGGCTGCTTGTAATATTTTCTCTTTGACTTGGGAGTTCTGGAACTTGGCTATAATATTCCTTGGGATTATTTTTTGAATTTCTTTCAGGAGGAGATCTGTGGATTCTCTCAATTTCTATTTTGCCCTTTGCTTCTAGGATATCAGGGCATTTTCCTGTAAAAATTCTTTAAAAGTGAACTAAAGACTATTTTCCTGATCATGACTTTAAGGTAGTCCAATAATTTTAAAATTATATCCTCTGGATCTGTTTTCCAAATCCCAGTTGTTTTTTTCAGTGATATTTTTCACATTTTCTTCTAGTTTTCCATTGTTCAATTCCATTGTTCAATTATTGTGCCTTGATTCCTCACAAAGTTATCTGCTTCCTTTAACTCCATTCCAAATTTGAAGGATTTGTTTTTCTCAGAGAGTTTTCATATCTTCTTTTCCATCTGACCAATTCTACTTGTTAAGGCATTCTTCTTCTCATTAACTTTTTTGGATTATTTTATCCATTTGACCTAAGCTGGTTTTTAACATATTATTTTCTTCAACATTTCTCTGGATCTCCTTCACTAAGCTGCCGACTTCTTTTTCATGATTTTTTTTCCTGCATCTTTCTCATTCCTCTTCCCAATTTTTCCCCAACCTCCCTTACTTGATTTTCAAACTATTTTTTGAACTCTGTCATAGCCTGAGCCCAATTTCTATATTTCTTTGAGTCTTTAGATGCAGAAGTTTGTACTTTCACATTTTCTCAGTGTATATTTTGATCCTCTATGGGACCAAAGTAATTGTCTATGGTCAGGTTCCTTTTTTTTCTGTTTACTCATTTCCCCAGTCTGTGCCCTGGCTTTGGGGTGCTTACTGAGCTTTTGAGTATTATTGGGAGACCCCTGCAAGGACCTCAGTTCCTTCAAGGTCTAATGGCAGGCTCCGACTGTTCTCTTATCTGTGCTCTGGCAAGTACACCTCTCTGTCATGGGACTATGGGGAAGATCTCTATTCTGCTATGGCACTTTGGGGGCCTAGATTAAGACCAGGGTCTGAATATGCACAAAGCCTCAGAGTCCTGTCCCAGGGTCAAAGGAAAGACCTCAACAGTCTCCCCTCACTCTCTCACCTTTCATGGGCTGAGCACTCTGGAAGTAGCTGCCATGGGGCTCCCTGCTTGGTGACTCTGTGGGTCTACTTCCATTTCCTGGGATCCATTTGTGCTGAAGGCCATGGCCACACTGAGGAGGGCCAAGCTGGCCTGGGCTTCCTGTTTGCTTTTGTTGAGTTTTCCCTGCTAATCTTCCAAGTTGTGCTTGGTGCTCCCTGGGTTCACATGTCAGGAAACTGCTTCTGCTGCCAGGAGATGGGGCTCCCAGTGACCCAGACACCCTAGGGTTGTTCCCAGAAGACTGGAACTTCTTCACTCCAGAGAGCTGCTGCCCCCTCCAACCATATGGAACAGAGCCTTCCTACTATATTCCAAGTTACCTTGGACTGGAGAATTGCCTCACTGGATATTTCTGTGGGTCCTGTCTCTCAAAAATTTAGTTAGAGTTATAATTTTAAGGTTTTGAAATATTTTGGAGAGAGCTCCTAGGAAAAGTTGTTCTCTTGCCTCCATCTTGCCTCCGCCTCCTATTTTATTTTTTTAAATTCAAAAGATAATGAGTTCAGCTTCAGGCATGTTGAATTTGAGATACCTTAAAGACATCTAATTTGAAAAGTTTAATATAATATTAGAAAATTAAAAATGAATTTTATGGGGAAAAGGAAAGATGGATATGTAGATCTGCAATGGATATGGATATGTTAACTGAATACATGAAACTGATGTGGTCACCAAGACAAAGAATGTAAAGAAAATAGAGAAGCGAATTCAAAACAGAACCTTCGGGTGAATATCAATGGTGAGAGAGAGTATATTTACATATTTATATAAATAATGAGGTCTTAACTATCACATCCAATTAATTCTTCCACATTTTGGAAAAACCTTAATTCTTATTTCTTTTAAAAGAGAACATGGCAAAGTCCATAGAGCATTGGTCTTGGAGTCAGGAGGATGTGAGTTCCAATCCAGCCTCAGACACTCGATACTCACTAGTTGTGAGACCTTGGGCAAATCATGTGACCCTGATTGCTTGTGTCCAAGGCCATCTCCAGTCATCCTGATTCATATCTGTGTACTGTACCCATATGTCTCAGGAAGCAAAAGTGAGGTTGGTGATCCATCAAAAGAAACTTAGAGAATTGAAAAAAGGCAAGTGAAGTAAATATGCATTAATTAATTAATTAATTAATTGAGTTTCAAGTACTATACTAGGCACTGGGTATACAAAGAAAGACAAAAACAAATACAGTCTATTGATGTCCACAGTATAATTGCAAATGTAACATGAAAACAACTGTGTATAAAATTATATATATTATAAATTAGCCATAATGATCAAAATAGTATCATTAAAATTTAGAGAATAGATAGTATTTAGAAAAAGAGAGTGGTCATTAATGTCAGAAAATGCATCAAGCAAAAAATGAAGGATGAATATTGAAAAAATTAGCAATTAAGAAATCATGATTGTTTTTGGAGTAAACAGTTCCAGTTGAATGAAAATAATGGAAGTCAGATTTGAAGGGATTGGGGAGTAAGAAGAGAGCAAGTAGAGGCAATAAGTTCAGACAAATTTTTCCTCTCAGAGTTTGATTGTGAAAGGGGGAAGAAATATAGGCAATAACCTGAAAGGGTGATAGGGTAAAGTATCAGATTTTTAAGGATGGAGTGAGCTGGGAGTCTAACTGATATAGTAGCTGATAAGAAGAGAGTAGAGAATGTGGTACTAATAAGAATAGAGAATGAATGAGTAAAGGATTTCAAGATCTACCAGAAAAGGCTTTTAGTACTACTATTATATCCCAACCTGCTGATCAGTATTATAGCCCCAGTTCATCTCCTATTTATTCTCTGAATGACATCCATATTTATAACTAAAAAACAACCTCAACAATACCCAGGATATGAGCATTTTTTACTGAAATAAAATGGCTCCTATGAAAAGTTAGTTGAAAAACATTTACACTTCTTATTCATTCTCATGTGGTTTATATGAGACTGAATGACATAGCGTTTTGTATTTTTGCATTGGAAGGGCTTTTTCTTTCCTTTCCTCTTTTTTTATGAAAGAGATGATTCCAATAAGAAAAATTATATCTGTTCACTTTAGCATGATCTTTCATATAATATTGGAAAAGAAGTCATTGATTCTGCTGATTTAAAAAAAATCCATTATTGTTACATACTTAGGTTAAAAAGATTATAGGAAAATGGATTTAGGGAATCACAGATTCCCCTTCTCCTTAAATGATTTATAAGAGATTAAAGATACTTCACTCTAATAAGAGGTGGAAAGATTTACCTTCAGGATCCCCATTTAACCCAGAAATCCATAGAAAAATGCCTAGAGTCCTGCTTGCAGAGGCAAGCAGAACAATTTGGGCTAAAGAGTAGAAGGAAAAACTCAGGCTGTTTCTGGAGATTTGGGGGAGTTTTACAATTCCCTATCTAAGATACGAATAACCTAATCCCAGCTCAGCTTGATGATTTTGGACATAGGTAGCTACAGGAGTATGATATTGCCATGTTCTAGGTAAATCCATCCAATACTCTTGCCCTGAACCATATAGATCCTGGGATTAGTCTTGGATTCAGTTTTTGAATTCAATCCTAAATTATCAGAGAGAATAGTCACAAAGTATTCCAGGTAGGGTTCAGCATGGTACTAATGATATAATTTCAGCTGTGGGGAAAAGGCTTTAGATAAAATCCAGGCAAATAGTCCCCAGATTTTTGTAGCTGGAACCCAACATAGAAGTATCTTTTTAAGTAAACTAGGTAGGTTCTAAAACAGTGTTAAGTCCTGGAGTCCTGTGACAAATTCAGAATTCAGCAGCAAGCCATCTCAATTCCCTTGATGAAAAAACATGTTCTGCCCTCCACTGTACTCAGGATCAGTCACTTCTTGTCCTCACTATTCATTTGGTAAGAAATTATAGCACAAACCTGTGATAATAAATTCAGGTATCAAGAGATATACAGGAAGACACACATATTTGTTTAAAACAAATATGGGGATGAATTATTTACCTATTAATAAAGGAATAAGAAACTTCATATCTTTACAGTTTTAGAGAAAAATTAAATAACAGAGAATCTGTGGTATTATTATATTTTAATGGTCTAAGAAAAAAGACAAAAAAAGAGAGTGAAGAAAAGGAGGAAGAAGGTGATGGAAATTTTTGCTTTTTCATACATATGTATAAGATAAAGATTAAATGGTCATGAAAGAAGAGAATGGAAGAATGGACATTTCATGACCTTACTCTAATATAAATTGGATAAAAAAAAGTGAAGGAATTTATACAAACACTTATACTGTCATCACACTTTATTCTACAAACCAACCCAGATTTTGATATACATATTCTTTAAACTCAAAGTAAAAGGGGAACAAAGAGATAGTAGAGAAGGATCTAAAGTGGAAAACAAAATAGATTAAGGAAATAGACGAAACCAAAAGACATATTTTGGAATATATGTCAAGGGAGGAATGTCAAGTTAGTATTAAAAGTAAAGAACAAAATTTGGGATACCAGTTGAGAAAATGGACAGAGAAATATTGCAACAAAAGGTAAGAATTCACATAAAAGTTTTTGACTGTGAAATAAAAATATTTTCCTTATAAGATCACAAGTATCAGACAAATTCCTTCTTTTCTACTACCTTACTTGTGAAGAGGAAATTGGAAGCAAAGAGAGGGAAAAATTTGACAACACAGTATGAAGAGACATATACAATTTGAAATCATTAATGTAAATGTGTTTTGTATATATTCACCAGTAAAATGAAATAAATGGCAGAATATATTAAAATGCAAAAATATGATAATGTTTTGTTTGAAACACAATTGAAGCATAAATGAAGAATTGGTTTCTTTTATTGCTTATTTTTTTAAAATCAAGATTAGTTGTAAGTATTTTGGATAAGAGCACAATAAATTTAGTTGAAAAAAGCATGCAAATTGTAATGTTTAAAAGAACTATAACTAATGATTAAACATCTATATCTATATCTATATATCTATATATATAGTTAATAATTACATGTGAAATCTATGAAAGGCTGAGGAACAAATAATACAACTTTAATAGCAATAAATCAGTCAATAATTTTAATCACCCAATATGATCAGAAACTATGCTAAGAATTTTGAGGTTTTGTTGGCATATAATTGGGCAAAACAGATCCTAACAATTGACTTAATTTCCTCTTCATTGTGATGACTTTGCCTCTCACATTTTGATACTAGTAATTGGATTTTCTTCTTTCCTTTTTTAATGAAATGAACCATAAGTTCATCTATTTTAGTTTATTTTTTCATAAAATTAGCTTCTAATTTTTTATTCATTCAATAGGGTTTTTTAATTTAATTTGCTCTTTTCCTAATTCTTTTTAGTTGCATACCCTATATGCTTTTCTTTATTTTATTGATATTATTAATTAGAGATTTGCTTTTCCCCTTAGTACCACTTTGTCAGCCTTCCATGAATTTTTATTTGTTTTCTCATTGTTGTCATTTTCTTTAATAATATCAATTGTTTATATGATTTCTTCTTTGACCAATTTATTTTTTAGTATTAGATTATTTAAATTTCAATTGATTTTATTCTCTCCATTGTTCATTTTTGAATGTAACTTTTATTGCATTATGATCTATAAAGAATGTATTTATAATTTATGGGTTTTTTTAATATTTGGTTGTGAGGATTTTAGGTCCTAATACATGGTCAATTTCTTTTTAAGTGCCAAGTACTTCTGAGAAAAGGTATATTCCTTTTGATTCCATTCAATTTTCCCCCAGAATTCTCTCATATCTATGTTTTCCAAATTTTATTAATCTTCTTAACTTCTTTCTTGTCTATTTTTGGTTAATTTTATCTAGTTCTTATGCCTAAAGGGCAATAAAACTGTACATACCCTTTGTTTCAGCAATGCCTATATACCAAAGAGATCATAAAAAAGGTAAAAAATACAAAAGTACAAAAATATTTATAGCAGCTCTTTTTGTGCTGGCAAAGAATTAGAAACTGAGAAATGACTGAATAAGTTGTGGTATATGAATGTCATGGATTACTATTGTTCTGTAAGAAATAATGAGGACCAGGACTTCAGAAAAGCCAGCCTGGAATGACTTGCATGAACTAATTCTGAGTGAAAAAAAAGCAGAACTAAGTTAACATAGTAATAGTAACAGCACCATTAAAAATCAAAGACAATTCTTGAAGTCTTATGATGGAAAATACTACCCTTACCCTAAGAAGGATCTCGTCTATGCAGACGAGAGCATACTATTTTTAATTTATAAAATTTATTTTATGTTTTATAATTTTTCCTCTAATTTTTTAAATTTCCTCTAATTTTTAAATTTGGATTCTTCTTCTTCAATTTGATTTAAATGGAAATATATTTAACATAGTTAAGCATGTATGACCTATATTATTTTGCTCCCTGTCAAGGGGAAGGGGAGGGAAGGGAGAAATCTTATGAAAATATTATCAAAGACTCTCTTTAGAAGCCAGAAAAATAAATAAATAAATAAATGAATAGATAGATAGATAAATAAATAAATAAGTTTTTAATAAAAAAATGCTCTAGTTCTGTGAGAAACTTGAGGTTCCCACAAGTTAAATTTTGTGTTCCTATAACTCATTCAACTTTTCCTTTAAAAATTTTAGTGTTATGTTAGTTGACCTATACATGTTTTGTATTGATAACACTTCATGGTACCTTTCAGGAACATATATTTTCCTTTCTTTTCCCTTTTATTTATAATTACTTTTGTTTTTGATTTGTCTGAGGTAATAATTGCTACCACTGTTTTCTTTGGTTTAGTTGAACCATGATAGATACTGCTCTAGTCCCTTACCTTTACCCCATATGTATCTCTTTTTAAATGTGTTTCTTGTAAATAATATGTTACACAATTCTGGCTTTTAATCTATTCTGCTATTCACTTCTCTTTTAGGAGTAAGTTTATTCCATTAACAAAAAAATAAGTAATGAAGTATTTTCTCCAATGCTATTTTCCCCCTTGCTTATCTCCCTCTCTCTTCCCAAATTTTACCTGCTCACAAGTATTTTATTTCTGATCATTTCCTTCCCAATATAAACTCCTTTTTTTGAATCTGTCTTTCCCTTGAATCTGTCTTTCCCTTCTATTATGTCTGTCTATATTTACTTCTTTGTAGAGAAAGATAGATTTCTGTATCTACCTGTATGGGTATGTAATTCTCTTTTTGAAGCAATTTTCTTGTTTGAGAGTAAGGTTTAAGTTTTACCTGCCATTTTCATATTTTTCCCTCTATTATAATAGTTCTTTCTTTCCTCTTTTATGTGGGATAATTTGCCCCATAATTTGCCCCCTCCCATTGCAATTTTCTTTCTTACTCCTTTATTTTTTTTGTATCCATACCCTCTTGTCTACATATATATATATATATATATATGTATATATACTTACTTCATTACTCTTAAAGTAATACAAATTTTAAGTCACAAATATTATCTTGCCATTTAGAAATATAAACAATTTAATATTATTGAATTTCTTATGCTTTCACTTTCTTGTTTTGTTTGTTTTTTACATTTTTATATTTCACTTGGGTCTTGTATTTTGAGGTTATTTTTTTATTCAGGTGTAATCTTTTAATTAAAAATGCTTGAAAGTTCTCTATTTCAATAAATATTCATTTTCCCCCCCAAAAGATTATATTTATTTTTGTCAAATTGGTAATTATTGGTTGTAAGTGTATTTTGTTTTGTGTTCTGGTATACCAAATTCCATGGTTTGTACTTTTTTTATTCTAGAAGCTGCAAATTCTATTTATCTCTCACTATAACTTCATGATATTTATATTGTTTCATTTTGGCTGTAGTATTTTCTCCTTGACTTGTAAGCTCTGTAATTTGACTGATGTTCCTGGGAGTTTTCATTTTTGTGATCTCATTCAGGTGGTGACTGTTGAATTTATTGGAGTGCCCATCACTCCTCTTTTAATATTTTGCCCTTTCATTCCAATGCATGAGGACAGTTTTCTTTGATAATTTCTTGAAAGATGATATTAGGATATTTTTATCATGGTTTTCAGGTAGTCCAATAATTTTAAATTATAACTCCTGGATATATTTTCTAGGTCAAATTTTTTCCAATGAGAAATTTTACATTTTCTTCCAGTTTTTTTCATCTTTATGATTTTGTATTATTGTCTTAATGTTGCATAGACCCATAAGCTTCCACTTGACCTATTCTAATTTTTAAGGAATTATTTTCTTCAGTGTATTTTTTCCATTTGGAAAATATTTTTTTTCCTTATTACATGCCCAGGCAATTTTTAGCATTCATTTTAATAAGATTTTAAGCTCCAATTTTTTCTCCCTTTCTCCCTCTCCTCCCTTTTCCCTAAAATGGTAGGCAGTTTAATTTAGTTTATTTATACATGTACTATGAAAAGAGAAAAAGAAACATGAAAAGAAAGGAAAAATATACTTTGATGTACATTTAGAGTTCATTTCTTTGGATATGGATAGCCATTTGATTCAGGAGCTCTTTGTACTTAGTTTGGATCACTGTGATGTTGAGAAGAGCTGTTTCATCCATAGCTGATCATCATAGAATGTTGTTACTGTATAGAAAGTTTTTCTCCTTCTGCTCATTTCACTTTACATCAGTTCATGTCTTTTCAGTTTGTTCTTAAATCTGCCTGTTCATCATTTCTTATATCACAATAGTATTCTATATCATTTATATACCGTGGTTTATTCAATCATTCCATAATTGATAGGCATCTCCTAAATTTATAAAATTTTCACATAGCAAAAAAGGCTATTATAAGTATTTTGCAAAATTGATCCCTTTTCATTTTTATGATCTCCTTAGGATACAAACCTGCTAATCTTATTATTGGATAAAATTATATGCAAAGTTTGATTGCCCTTTGGCATAATTCCAAAATGTTCTTCTCTAAAATGGTTGGATCCATTTGCAACTCTATCAACAATGCATTTATACTGACAGGGGAGCAGAACTAAGATAACAATGTACACATTAACAACATAGTGAGATAATCAGTTTTGATGGGAGCAGCTCCTCTCTGCAGTTCAGAGAGCTAGGATACCCTTATTAGACTGGCTATGGATAATGCTTTCCCCATCCAGAGGAAGAAAAACAAAACAAAATAAACAAACAAAAAACTCTTCAGAATCTGATGAACACTTTATAAAGCTTCTCTCTCTCTCTCTCTCTCTCTCTCTCTCTCTCTCTCTATATATATATATATATATATATATATATATATATATATATATATATATATATCTTTTCCTTAATCCTAATTCCTCAGATGGAAAATGACTAAACTGTAAACATGTTTATCAAAAATATATATCTAGAATGTTAAACTGACTGTTCACTGCTGAGGGAAAGTGATTGGGAAGAGAGTGGAAGAAAATTTTGTAACTTGAAAATATGCATATGCATATGGACGAATGGTGAAAAAAAATAGAAATGCTTCATTTTGGTAAAAAAAAAATGTAATAATGCCTTAGTGTCCCACTTTTCCCACATTCTATCCACCATTTATCACTCTTCTTTTTTTGTCATTTTAGTCAATTTGATAGGTGTGACGTGGCACCTCAGAGTAGTTTTAACTTTCATTTCTCTAATCATCAGTGATTTTGAGTACTTTTTTCTATTCCTATAATTTTCTTTTTGTTGTTGTTGGATTTTTTTGGGAAGGCAATGGGGTTAAATGACTTGCCCAAGGTCATACAACTATGTAATTTGTAAGAGGCCAAATTTGAACTCAAGTTCTCCTGACTCTAGGGCTGGTCCAATATCCACTATGCCATCTAATCACCACTACCTATAGATAGTTTTGATCTCTTCATCTGAAAACTATCTGTAGTCTTTGACCTTTTATCAACTGAGAAATGGCTTGTATTTTTATTAATTTTATGTAGTTCTCTATATATTTGAAAAATGTGATGTTTATCAGAGATGTTTTCTGTAAAGTTTGCATCCAGTCCATTAATTTTGTTTGTATAAAAACTTTTTAATCGAATTCAAATAAAACGTTCTGTTTTAAATTTTGTAATGCTTTCTGTCTCTTGAATTCTTCTTCTTCCCATGAATATGAATTAAAATTAGTTACTGCATTGTCCATGGTATCTTTTAGTACTGTGAAGTTTCCTTTTTAATCTCTTTTTATTGAATCTGTTTTTTGCTTTTGCTTTGTCCCAGATCAGGATTTCCTACTCTTTTTTTTTTTTCAGCTGACGCATAATAGATACTTCCCCAGTTCCTTACCTTTACTCTGTGTCTCTCTGTTTCAAATGTTATTTCATGAAAACAATATATCATAGGATTCTGTTTCTTGATCCATTCTGCTATTCACTTCTGTTTTTTGGCAAGAGTTCAGCCCATTTACATTCAGTAATGATTAATAACTATGTATCCTTCTATATTTTTTCCTCTCCAATTTGTCTTCTTTCTCCTTTAACTCTTTCCTTCCTTGCTAGTACTTTATTTCTGTCAAATGTCTTCCCTTGTCTGTCCTCTCTGCTGTCATTTCCAATCCCCTTCCCCTCAATCTATTTAACTTCTTCCACTTCTAGGTGAGATAGGTTCTGTATTCGAGTGATTGAAACAACACTGAAGAGAATAAAGTTCAAACAATTCCCATCATCCACCTTTTCATTTTTTCCTTCACTTTAATAGGTTTTTTCAAACCTCTCCATGTGAAATAGTTCACTCCATTTTACTTCTCCCTTCCTTCTTCAACCAGTGTACTCCTCTTTCTTCTTATCCCCTTAGTAATTCCCTCAAAATCAAGTCCGAGATATCTGGGCATTTCTCTATCTTGAAGTATTGGGTCACACTTGCTGTGTGTGTTATTAAGGATAGGGAGACATATGAAATGATCCCCTTATTGGCAGAACCACTAGTAGTTTGAGAGTATCAAAGGAAATTTGTTTCATAGATATATATAATTAATGAATATATTAATTGATATATATATACTTATATACATTAATGAATACATTATATCTAACAATTATATATTTATATTATATCTATATACACATACATGCAGATATATATATACACAATACCTATTTGTATTTATGAATATATATATACATATATATACATATATATACATATTTATTTGTGTGGTGTACATATATTATGAGTCTCTACCACTTAAGAGTAGTTAAATGGAATAGAAGCTCTCTCTATATAGTACCTGGGTTGGAATGAGGTGAGAGAAAAACAAGGAGGATGACTACCAGTCATCACAAGATTTATCAGATTGGGAAATATGTAATTATTAGAAGAAAACCTCCCAATAGAAGATGCTTCTTTCCTCCTTACCTTCTCATCATTGTTATTCTGTCAGTTTAAACAAAATCACTTCTTTCATCCTAGCAATCATCATCTTCTTCTTCTTCTCCTAAGATATATATATATATATATATATATATATGTATATATATGTATACATATATATACATATATATATATATATATATATATATATATATATATATATATATATCTGTGTGTGTGTCCGTAGATCTCAGATCACTTGAGTTTTTCTCAAGATTTGAAATTAAACATTTTCTATATGATTTGATAAAATGGATTACATGAGGACCTTGAGGGCTTCTAGTAGTAAGACTCTTCTGGCTCTTCTGGATACAATAAGTAAAAGACATTATGCTGTTACCTGAGGATGATTTTAGACAGAATTCGGCTCAGAGATTTCTCAAAGTTAAATTTTGTTGTCCTTGGAAATAAACTTTCTTCATCTGTCTGAATCTTGGAAAATCAAGTAAGGTCTTCTAATTAAATTTCTTAATCTATAAAATAGATATAATAGCACCTACTTTCCAGGCTTATTTGGAGGGTCTAAAAGGTGATATATTGAAGGTATTTTGTAAACCTTAAAATGACTTATAAATATTTGTTTTTATAATTATTTCTGATCAATATTAATCTTTCACATTTAAGATCCCTAAGAAGAATTACTACCTGGGAAATAGACTAAAGTTTGTTCTATTCCATCTGTTAAGGTCTACACTGAATTCCTTTGAAGAAGAAGCATCCTCCTTTCATTCTTAGGACTACTTCTAACCCAATAATATCACAACAATACAATCACTTGAATCATAGGTGAGCATTTTAGTATATGGTAGGATAAAAACTACAATCTCTCCAAATGCACATATTCAAGAATTTGCTTCATTGTGAAATATCTGCCTTATTGCTACTACCAAACAGATCTTTTTTTCCTAAACTCATACCCCTAACTCTACTTAAGTAGGACTCTACAACAACATATCCTCAATCTAAAAATTTTAACTATTACTCATAATAAATTCCATTTGTTGACCTCTATTAATTTTTCATTGATTAAATTAAATTTACTCTTATGAAAAGTTTTATAGCCTGACTTTGTGTTTTCTTAATCTATTGTATGACAAAAATCTTAATTTTTTGCTCTCAAATAGTGAATAATATAGTTCAACAGCTTTTTGCAGGCTGTGTTAATAACAGTGTCAGATTCAGCTGATTTTTATCAGATAGTTCTTAAATCTGGTTTGCCAATACAATAGTGCCCTCTACATCTCATTTTCCTATGTTTTACCACAGCATTCTGAAAATATTTTGAAATAAATCCCAAAAGAAAAAATTGCAGAATCTTGACCTGGATAAACATTAAGTTGAATAAGTAAATCTATAAAATATCAACTTGAAGTCAAATCATAAGTTCTTGATTTCAAATACAATGAATTATTGAATAGTGAAAAACTAAATCATCTATTTCCTATTGTCTGCATAGCAAAGTAGGAAAATGTTTTCTTTGAAAGATTAGGCTGTGAATTATAATTTTTGTATCTACTTGATTGCATGAAAAGTTATTGATCTTTCATTCATTTTGCAATTAAATGTTAATAGTTTTATTTTGAAAATACTCTTTATTTCTGATTGATATTAACATCCTCTCCCCCATTATGAATCACAAAATTTGTAGCTGCTACAAAATGAAGGGAACTTGATTGTCTTTTTTTCTAAATTACTTTAAAAAAATCTTTTATTTATTTAAGGCAATGGGGTTAAGTAACTCACCTAAGGTCACAATGCTAGGCAGCTATTAAGTGTCTAGTACAGATTTGAGCTCAGGTTCTCCTGAACCCAGGGCCCGTGCTCTTTCCACTGTGCCACCTGGCTGCCCCTTCTAAATTACTTTTATTTATTTTGTTAAATATTTCCCAATTATTGTTGAGTTGTGACTGACTCTCTGTGACCTCTTTTAGAAATTTGAGTCAAACAGCATTAATTACTTTGGCCTGGCTCACACAACAGTAAGATATTTGAATACAGGTCCTCCTGACACCAGTGTTTGCTCTCTATGTATTGTACCACTTAGTTGTCCAATAACATGTAAAAAAATTGTCAATCATTTTTAAAAATTTTTGTGTTCCATCTTCACTCTCTTCCTGTCACTCCCTCATCTATAAAAACACAATGTTTTATTTTCATTCCATATGTAAGAACATACCAAATATATTTTCATATTAGCCATGTTGCCAATGGGAATACAAAATAAATGAATAAAATAAAATAAAATTAGAAAATATGCTTCAATCTGCCCTCAAAAATCATCAATTCTCTCTCTCTCTCTGGGAGTGGATTTCATTTTTTATCATGCATCCCTTGGAATTGTCTTGAATCATTGTCATGATCAGGGTAATTCAATCTTTCACAGTTAATCATCCTTACAAAAGCAGAAAGACGGTAATTTAATATATATATATATATACAATATATATATATATATATATATAACATATATATGCATATATATAGTGTATATGTGTGTATGCATATATGAAATTGAAGGAACCTATGCTTAATCTGAAGTCAGAGGACCTGGGCTCACTTTCCACTTTTAATACCTATTACCTGAGTGACCTTCCACAAACCATTTACTTTCTCTGTGATTTTGCTTTCTCATGTGTAAAGGAGGGGGAGAGGAGGGACTTGATGGTCTCTAAGTTCCCTTCCAATTTTAAATCAATGATCCTATGTAGAAAGGATTCTAGGATCTCTTTCAGTATGAAAGGCATCAAAATTTTAAGTTACAGGGAAGTAGATTACAGGTAGAAAAATTGAACTGTTAAATCATCAGAACTTTAACAAATGGAATGAGTTATTTCATGAAGAAGAACATTCCTCATCACAAATGGTCATGACAAGGATAGATTTGTTGGCATCATTACAGTGAACATGACCGCATCCCAGCGGAGATTATACCAGCTTCTCTTTTTCGCAATTCTAAATTGATCTTTTTAGTAAGAGAATTTTCTATATCTTTTAAATGCATTATTTACTAATATAACTAATATTATTTGATAATATAGAAGCATCTATTCCATATATATATATATATATATATATATATATATATATATGTATGTATCTTTAAGTTGGGAAAACTCTTGGCACTTATCTGGGATCTACGTTCATCTTCCATCAAAAAACAAAAACCTAGAATCACCAAGATGTGAATATATCAAATAAAGTTAGTGAGAAGACAAAGGCATCTTCTCAATTTACTTGTTCAATGTCTTCCCTTTTCTGCTCTATGTGCTTTCTCTCACTTCCTCATCACAGGAGTTTTAACCACCATCTGATAACAAAATACACTCTGAAAATCTGAGGAGTGGATTCCTCTCCTCCCAAACCTGACTTGGAAATTCAATCTGCTGGAAATACAACAAAGGAGATGGGAATGGATACTCTTGGTCAAATTGGAACCAAGATTTCCAAGTTGGGGGTTCCAGAAAAAGAATTGTGATCCAAGAAAATTGCAACGGTTCTCATTAATGTTTAAATATTATAAAGAGATATGTTTCTGTTAGAGGCAAAAAAGGAAAGATGTTTTTCAATATCTTTTTATAGCAATAAGTCTTTTCCTGCCTAAGGCATCTACTCCATACCCCTTTCTGGATCACCCTCACTGCTCCCTGGAGATTTCAAATCCTTGATTAATTGTGATGGAGCTATAGAGACTGTCTCTTTAAAATCCCCTTTAGCATGCATAAGTAAAGTAAGGAAATAAATACTTCTGAACCAAGGATTCAAATTATAGTCAGCTAATGAGGTTAATGAATAACATTGTATTTAAATCACCAGTACTGTCTAGAAAACACCTAACAGCTGCTGTTCCTTGTTGAGAAGCAGAAATCTTAGAATAAATTGTCAAATTAGTTCAGAAACTTGGGAAAAGACAACTATAGTTTTTCATCTTTAGGAAATATTGAACATCAACTTAAACTTAATCTCTTTGCCCTTGAATAAAAATATTCAACAACTCCTCTCTCTCTCTCTCTCTCTCTCTCTCTCTCTCTCTCTCTCTCTCTCTCTCTCTCTCTCTCTCTCACATATCTGTGTGTGTGTGTGTGTGTGTGTGTGTGTGTGTATTGGAAAGAAAAAATGAGCCTCTTCTTGGAATTAGCAAAAAGCAGTCACAGATATACAATTAGGTGTCTTAGTGCTTGAAAGTTGGACTTGGAGTAAGGAAAAATGGAGTAAGTACTTAAATTTGAATCCAATCTCAGACACTTACTAGTTGTGTGACTGAACAATTCTGTTTGCCTCATAGTTGGGAATGGATAGGAAATTCTTGGTCAAATTTGGAACCAAGAATTCCAAGTTAGGCAATTTTTTCTATGAGTTGGGGTTCCATAAAAAGAATTGTGATCTAAGAAAATTGCAAAGGTTCTCATTAATGTTTAAATATTATAAAGAGATATGCTCCTGTTAGAGGGGGAAAAAAGGAAAAATGCTTGTCAATATCTTTTTATATCAATAAGTCTTTTATATCAATAGTCATTTGCTTCACATTTTTCAACTCTAAAATGGGTTAATATAACACCTGCCCTTAAATATGTCATTGTGAGGATTAAATGAGATATTTGTAAAACACTTACACAGTGTCTGTTACATATCAGGAGATACATACTTGCTATTGTTATCAACCAGCCTCATTCAGTGTAACCTATGGATGTCTGGAGTCAAACAGAGTAGTCTAGAGACAAGAGAGTCTAGAATCAAACAAGCGTTTATTTCAAAATGAGGGAAATGGCTTGCAAATAATGAGTCAATTTAGATATTTTTGCCCTAGTGGAAAGGTCAGGGCCAGAGTGGGGAAATTTCAACACTTATACCAGTAATTAGGCAATGAGAGGTAACCCTGACCTTAGGATAACAGCAACAATAAGCCAAATTTGAATCATAGCAGGGCACCACCACTGGAAAGTGGGTGCTTGTCCAAGCTTTTCTGAGTTCAAAGAACACCTCATGCTGGTCAAAGTAGCATAATAATTATTGATTTTGCCCGAGGTTGAGAGCATCCAGACAGTGAATACAACAGATTATTGTTTTTTACAAACCCAGGGCACAGCTTGTTTACTGGTTCCTAGCTCTGGAACTTAGCGTTTCTCCAAATATCATGACATTTCTCCTTTTTGCTCAAAGGTGACCTTTGAGCTCTTAGCTCTGAAAAATAGCTGTCTCCTAATATCTTAACACTGGTTATTATTGTTATTATTGATAGACCTTCATAGACATAATGAAAAGAAAATGAGACACATCCCCAGAGACAGAACTGATAGTGTCTGAATATGGATTGAAAATTTTTATAAGTATTATTTTTTGAGGTTTATTCTTTGGAGGGAACATCTCTTTTTCTTTCACAATATGACTGCTATAAAACTATTTAGTGAAAAATGTTTTGCATAACTATATATTTTTAACCTATATCAAATTACTGACTTTCTCAATGGGGAAAGGGTGGTGGAACAAGGAGAGAGAGAATTCAGAACTTAAAGTTTTAAAAATGAATGCTAAAACTTGTTTTGACATGTAACTGGAGAAAAAAGAAAAGACTTCAGATTACATGTAATTATGTCATATACATTGCACATAAAGGGACAAGCCCAGATGCGATGGAGGTATGATGAACAAAAGTTGGAAATATTTTAGTATATCTTGCTTAGGATAATCCTAATACATTTTTTTATTTGAGGAGCATCTTAGATTACTTGGAGCTACACTAGATCTGGAATTGTATCCAAACAGAATATTGCCATTTTGTCAGTTTAGACACTGAGAAACTTATTTTTTCAAGTGAATAGAAATCTGCGTTATCAAGATGAAGAATAAATCCTGGGAGACAAATGAAAGGTCACTTAACAGCAAACAAATAAGAAAGTCTAGCTCAAGCTACTGTCTGCTAAGAAGTAGTTGGACCCACTGGAATTACTCCTATGGGAGTATTTAAAAGATATCTTGAAATTTTTTTGGACAGAATTTGATCCTTAGCAAGGCCAAAATTATAGGATAGGGATTTTGTTCTAAATAAAATCAGAGCCAAACTGCTGAGAATGCAGGATGCTTTTAAAGTAAGGACTAATAGTTCCAAAACTTATCACCTTTAAGCTAAAAATTGATACCTACTTGAAAGAAATGTTCTATTAAGTCCTGGTTAGAAAAATCAGTGTTAGCTTAAGCAGTTATTAATAATTTGGCAATCAGATCTTATAATTATGATCTTATTAATCAGATGAATGAGAATAATACCATATTGTATATAGTATTGATTTTCAGAAATACTTTGTTCTGTTTTCAACATATACTGTCTATTTAGTCAGACTTCTGATTTCAAGGGCATTTTGAACTCTTAGCCTATTAACAAATTGCCTAGGCCCCTGCAGAAGAATAATCATTTTTGTCTCTTGTTCAGTCTGTTAATATGAATCAAAGGCAGACAGAAAGAGAGCAGTCCTTTATTCAGTATGCTATTACTTACATTATTGTTAAAATTTTACATTAAATATATTGACTATATAGTAATAGATTTATTATTAAGTTAATTATATGGAAAAATCTTTCTCTAAACTAATCACAACTGAGAGAAACTTAGCCTTTTTCAGAACCCAAAATCATAATCAAGATAAAATTCAACAGAATACATCAGAAGAGCTTTTACACATACCAACTCCAGGAGCCACAAAGTCTTATTCTGAAGTGTGAAATAGCTGAGGCATAGTTGGATATTTTGATATCCAAACTATCTGCTTTGAGAGGAAGGCATCAGGCAAAATCTTAGCCTTTTGTTCTTTAGTGCTTACATGGGCAGGCAATTAATTAGGGAGTCAACTTACCATTCATATTTGATGGTATCATGATTAGTTTTAATGACTAACCTCTGAGGAGGACATGGTACATACCAATGCTATTTAATTATTTACAATATCTCCTTTGTGGATTGTCAGGTCATCTACAAATTTCATCAATGCACCCCTCTGGTTTTTAAGCATATAAGATACTCCTACTTCATAAAAAAAGATATATATTGTTCTATAATAATCTCAGATATATCTCTCCCTTAGTCATTGTTGGTAGGCTTCTTCTCTCCCTTTTTCTTCTGCAAGTCAATGGATTTAAGTGACTTGCCCAAGGTCACACAGTAAGTATAAAGTGTCTGAGGCCAGATTTGAACTGAAGTCCTCCTGTCTCCAGGGCTGGTGCTCTATCCACTGTGCCACCTAGCTGCCCTAGATAGTAAGATTCTTGCTAGAATCCTGTTCAATAGACTGGTCCTTCACTTTAAAGATGTCACTTGTCATTTACCTGAGAACCAATGTGGCTTCATAAAGGGTCAAAGCAGTCAATATGGTATTTGCTACCCAACAACTTGAGGAAAAATGTTAGAAGCAGAGCCAAGGCCTTTAATACAATGTATGTAGATATGACCAAAGTCTTTGATACCATCATTTGTGAGGACTAATGGAAAATTATGTCAAAATTTGGTGTCCCAGAGAAGTTCTTCAGTATTGTATGTCAGTTTCATGATGGTTGCTTGCCCAGGTTCTGGATAGTGGATGATGGTCATGCCCAAAGGAGTGCAACAAAGATGTGTCTTTGCTTCCATGCTTTTTAGCATAATGTTTTCAACCATATTATCAAAATCTTCACTGGGGATAAATACAACATCAAGATCAGCCACTACACTGATGGTAAATTCTTCAACTTGAATAGGGTACAAGCCAAAACCAAAGTGGAGTAAATGTTGGGAGCATGATTTTCTTTATGTAAATGACTGTGCACTCAATGCTGCTGCTGAAGCTGAGATACAGTAAAGTATGGATCCATTCCCTGTTGCTTGTGCTAATTTTAGCCTAACAATTAACACGAATTAAAAAATACAGGCACTCCATCAGTCAGCACCACATGACCCATATGTGGAACCATTGGTTTACAACAAATAGAGAAGTTTTGAACACTGCCGATAAATACACTTACCTTAGCAGTGTACTTTTCAGGGAGGATCATTTTGATAATGAGGTTGGCAGGCATTGCTAGAGGTAGCTCAGTATTTGAGAGATTCCAAAAGAAAGTATGGGAGAGAAGAGGAATTAGATTGACTGAAGGTCCTTCTTAGCAGTTCAGAGAGCTAGGAAAACCATTTTAGACTGGCTATGGACAATGTTATCCCATCCAGAGGAAGAAAAAGAAAACAAAAGAAAAGAAAAAAGAAAGACCAACTCTTCAGAATCTATTGGACACTTTATAAACATTATCTCTTATGTATCTCTTTCCCTTAATCCAATTCCTCCAAAAAATTACTAATATGTAAACATGTTTATCCAAAATATGTATGTACAATGCTAACATGACTGTTTGTTACTGAGGGGAGGGGGATGTAAAGGGAAGGTGGAAGGAAATTTTGTTACTTAAAAATGTATATGTGCATATGGATGAAAATAAGTTAAATAATTTTTTTAAAAAAAGAAACTGAAGGTCTACAGAGCTGTTGAACTGACCTCAATGTTGGATGCCTGGGAGACCTGGAATGTCCCATGCCAGGAAACTGAATCACTTCTATTTAAATTGTCTTAGGAAGATTCTAAAGATCACCTAAAGATCACCTAAAAGGAAAAGATACCAGACTGCTGAGCTTTCAAACTTTACTACAGAGAGCTCAACTCTGATGGGCTGGCCACATTATTTAAATGGCAAGCACATTTGCCAAAAAAAGACAATTTTATAGAGAACTGACACAGGAGAAATGCTCACAGGAGGGTCAAAAGAAGTGATATAGAGACATTTTGAAGGTCTCTTGTAATAACTTTGAAATTAATTGTACGTCATGGGAGAGAGACATTGCCACAGGCCCACCAGCATAACATGACATGTCCTCATTAGAGAGGAAGCATGTGGCTATGCTGTATGAGCAAGGCAGAATTGGAGTAACTCAATTGAGATACATAAGTTTAGAATAAACACCCCAGGTGTTCACATGCACTATTTATTCCTGACCCATGGTAGAGCAAAAGCCTCTGATAATCATATTGATAGGTAGTTCAAATTGGAAGATTTGGGTAGAAAGACCATAGTGAGGATTAATCTGTTGAGAGATCGTTTAGGATATGTCAAGTTATCAAATTCTGTCTCCAAATATCAAATGCTGGTACTTGCCTCTTACTGGTGGTACCCCATGGTGTCGCATGGTGATCTTCTGATATAGGAGGAAGACAAACCAATTCAAGGTCAGGATTCTCTCAGACCACCAATAGACCATCACATATTTCCTATCTTATCAGGCCATGGAGTGGAATAATTCTGTTAGAAGGATGCCTTGCTTGCAAACCCCTCACTATAATAAACATAATAGTGTAACTCACACCACCAATCACTTGGTTGGTTGGTCTGGTTCTCTTTGATAGTGAAGGACAACTAGCAGTAGTAGTATCATATCATATTCTAATTGGGGAGACAACTATTAAATAACTATATATTTATGTACACCTACCTTCCCTGACTTCTTCCAATACTAGTTCAAATCCTATCTTCTGCTTTAGACCTTTCCCAGTTTTCTCTTGCTTCTGTCCCACTCCCTTTCTTATGAAATTATCTTCAATTTATTTTATATACAATATGTGATGTTTTATATTTTAGGATATATGATATATAATAAAATATCACATAATATCGTATGTGATATCAAACAGAAATTCTTAGTATATAATTATGATTATTATAAAGTGAAGAGGTAGATGTGAAGAGAGAAATAATTTCAGGCATAGAAGATAGCCAATACAAAGGCTTTGAGAAGGGAGATAGAGTGTCTTGTATGAGGCTGATATAGCTAGACTTTAAAAAATGTATGGAAGGGAATAAAATAAAAGAATACTAGAAAGGAAAGAAGGGACAAGGTTGTGAAGGGCCTAGCTATTGATGATACATGTGTATGGAGGAACTTTGTGAGCTGTAGTGTTGACATGAAGAGAACTTCACTTTAATAAAGTTATCTTGCTTACTGAGTTGGTTTGGAGTGAGGAGAGAATTGATACTGAGAGATCAATTTAAAATCCTATACTAAGGTTTTTGAAATTTATGTGCTAGAATTCAAGCTAATTTTAAAAGGATAACAATAAACTCCAAACTCAGTCATCTCTGAAAAGTTTAAATTAAATCCAAGACTTTTGAATGAATTCCATTTAAGTTCTAGTGAAGTATACTAGAAAGACCATTGGATCTGGAATCAACAGACCCAGTTTGTATCCTGGTTTTGTCACTGATATTATCCTTTTGATGCCTCCATTTCCTTAGCTGTGCAATAAAAAGATTGGGCTAAGGTTTTAATAGAATCACAACATCCCAGAGTGGTGATAAATCTCAGAGTTCAGCCTACATATGACAATAATTCACTGGATAAAATCTTCAATCTATGGTTATCCTGCTTAAGTGTGTCTATACATTAATCAATCAACAAACATTGGTTAAATACTCACCTATGTTACCACTATATTCTGAAGATACAAATAAAAACAGGACAAAAATCCCTCCCTTTTAAAAGTTAAAATTCCATAGAGAGGTAACATATATAAAGTAGAAATAGAATATAGACATGTATACATATATAGATATATAGATATATTTCTCTCTATATACATACACATAGAAACAATTTTATATATATCACATTATGTGTAAAATGTGGTAATTATATAATAAATGATTACTATGTTAGGCTTAGTAATCTATTCAACTTCTTTCAATATCCAAACTGAATTGCCTTTATCACTTCCCTGCTTTTCCCCAAAAGGTATGATCTAGCCACTAGTGAATGGTCATGACAGGAATTATATTTACATTCTAACAATGCTGTCTTTATCTTTCAAATAGAATATCTTCAAACTCCTACTCACTTGGTAAATTTTATATGCACAAACTTGTATAACTTGAAAAATACTTCAGTGAATAGTAATTGAATTTCAAGCACCATTGGTCTGTCAAATTTAAGACTAATTCAAATTATTTTCATAAAGCTGAAAACAGAGATCTCATTACAATAAGGCTGAGTTGTGGCCTTTAAGGTTGATGACATCTTGAGGTGAAGATGACTAAAGAGGGGAAGTAGATAATAAAATTCAAGTTATATTGTGGTCAGAAGCAGTGAAATGAGGAAACTCTCCAAGAACTCTCTGAAGAATTCTGGAATTGATTATGTGACAAGGGAAATGTTGGCAAAGGACTGCTCAGCATGGCGTGTCCATATCAAAGGTGGCACTGTGTTCTGTGAGCAAAGCAGAATTGCAGTAGGTCAAAAGAAAAGTGAAATTAGCAAATTTAGAGAATCCACACCAATGTTAGCATGGACTACTTGTGCCTGATCTGTGGTAGAGCATTCTGAGCCATATCAGTTCAATTAATCACATTTGGATACACTGCACTTTGATTCCTACATAATGATGTGAATAAAAGGCAATAACCAATCATATGAATTCATTTGAATTTTCTTAAGTTTTATTTGATGAAAAATAGATAATTACCTAATTTTATTTTAAGATTCAGCTAGAGTTACAATGTACTGAACTTAGAAAAACTTAGTTCAAATATGGTTTCAAACATTTACTATTGTGTAACCCTGCATAAGTCATAAAATGAGTGTTTGCTCAGTTTCCTTATCTATAAAATGGGGATAAAAATAGCTTCTACCTCTTAAGTCTATTACAAAAATAAAAGGGTTAATATTTGTAATGCACTAATAAACTTTAAATAATTCTATTATAGAAGTTACACAACTTAAAGGTGATTAAAGTTATTTAATCTCTCTGACATTGAGTTTCTTCATGAGAAAAAATGATGCATGAGATCATCTCTGCAATCCCTTTCAGGCCTGGATTTATGATCCATCTCTCACTTTGTCCTTTTTTTGACGCTGTTTTTACTACATAGGGTATTAAAGTGATCTAAGAGGAAATATTTGTGATATCCCACATTACGAAATAACTAGCAATAACTATACTAGTAGAAGGAGGTAGTTGTTTAACTGGGGCATTTAATATAGTTCTTCAAATTTTTATTAACATAAAATAATACAAATTTTATTTACATAGCCCAATAGTAATTATTAAGATATTTTCTGGTACAAAGTAAGTAATGCAAGTATGATTATTTTCACGTTCCAGATTACTCTAATGAAGTTTAGAGAGGTTAAGTCACTTGCTAAAGATGGCACTTCTTGGGCCAAATAAGATCAATGAAATACAAGACTTCATGGTTTTATAGTTGTCCAGTTGTGTTTTAGTCATGTCTGATTTTTCATAACTCCATTTGGGATTTTCTGAGCAAAGATGCTATAGTTACCCTTTCTTTCTCCAGATCCCTTTACAGATGAGGAAATGAGGCAAACTGGAATAAGTGACTTGCACAGGGTCATACAGATAAAAGTGTTTGAAATCAGATTTGAACTTGGGAAGATGAAGCTTCCTGTCTTCAAATGGAGTGTTCTATCCACTGTATCACCTAGATTCTTTTCCATGGTTTTACCTGGACATATTACTTTTATATGTATTTTCAGATTAATGTTTTCTGAAAGCTATATTATGTAATACATATTTAAGCTAAATCTAAGTGGGTTAATGACCAACAGAGAAAATTAACATGAACATAAAATCCCAATGTTTTATTTCACAGACATATTCTAAATATTACAAGAAGAGTCTAACTTAATGTCTGTGGCTTAACAATGAAAGGAAAGCTTCAAGAATTTCATTTATAGTTTTTATCCTGTATTGCTCTCTGCCTTTGGAAAAGGCAACTTCCACTCAAATTTAATTTGCTTTTCATTTATTCAAGTTATTAAATGAAGAAAAGTCATATAAAATGAGTGAAATCTAAAGAAAAAGGAAAAACAGCACAAGAAATTCACTATTTGAGTACATAGAAAATCATATAGAGATCATTTGATCTTCCAAGCAAGCATATCAGGTAAATTCTTTATTTTTATTACCAAGTTTTAATGTGGAAAATGAGGCTTGGAGAGATTCAGTAACTTGGCAAGGGCTGAGCAATTAGTCAGCTTCTGTGGCAGAATATGAAATCAGTCTTTCTGACTTCAAGTCCAGGCTTCTATCTACTATTCCTTGCTAAATCTCCTAAGAGGCAAGGACTAAAGGTGCTGTATGAATAAATCATGTGAAAAGATTGATAAACAGACACCTCCAGACTAATGCATAACTCTTCTTATTCAAGTTGAAGCTCAACAAAAGACTCTGGAAGAATAAATATTTTAGAAGATAACAATCTTAATTTGAATTCTACTACAATAGGCAGCACATATGAGAAAAGAACATCTAAGTATATTTTCTTGGCTTTGCAACACCTAATTTCTTCTGTGCAGAGAGTTCTAAAAACCTATGTAAAGCCCTGATCTCACAACTCAAATCAACTCAATTCAGCTCAACAATATTCAACCCAATTCAAATATTTATTAAGTATCTACTATATGCTTTTTGGGGAGGATACAAAATTTACATAAGACAGTTTTTGACCTTATAAAGTTTAAAATCTGTGAAGAAAAATACAAAAAATACAGATAAATACCATACAATATTATTAACATTTTTTCAAGTAATATGCTACAGCAGTATGCAACAGTATGTAAAGTTTAAGGGGGAAGTTTGTTTGTTACCCACCAGAGTAAGGAATTAGAGAAGATTTTATTGAGGGAAAATAGCATTAAAATTTGGTTTCAAAATGTATAGAAATAAAACAGGCAAAGAGATAGATGTTTTCATTTTAGGGAAAAAAAGACATAAAGATGGGAAAGTAAAGGAAAGAGGGGGACATAACATAGTTTAACTTAAAAATAGAGTTTTTGTAGGGAAGTAACATGAATTCAAGATAGAGAGGTTAGATGTACTAGATTGTAGAAAATCTTGAATGTTAAAGAGAGGAGTAATACCTAATTCAGGGGAAATAGGAGTTAATATAAATGGATCCATAACTCCACCTAAATATTTCATTGATATCTCAGATTATAATTGTCTAAATTAATTATTATATAAGCTAAATATTTTCTTTATCCTACTTTTTCTTTTGATGTTATACCCAATTTTTCAGGTACCTTGACTCTAAACATTTGATTCATTGTAAAATATAAATATTTTATTTGTTTTCTAATTACATACAATGCTAGTTTATACCAATCATGTTTTTTGCAAGAAATTGACTTTTACAATTTTTTTCTTCCTCCCTCCCTTCCCTCCCCACCAACAGAAGGCAATAAGATATAGTTTTTACATTTGCTCCCATTATATTCTTAGATCAATATTGAATGTGTTGAGAGAAGAAACAGATCCATAAAGGAGAAAGTATTAGAGATAGCAAAATTATCTAATACTTAAGACAACTTTTAAAAATTGAAGATAGCCTTTGTTTAAAATTCACAGTTGTGTCTCTGGATACAGATCCATCTCTATCATGGATCCCCTAAAACTGTCCCTGGTTATTGTACAGATAGAGGGAGCAAGTTCAAGTTTGATCATCACTCTATGTTGTTCTTAATGTGTATAATGGTTCTGCTCATCACACTCAGCATCAATTCATGCAAGTATTTCAAAAGTTTTCTGAAATCCTGTCCCTCATGATTTCTTATAGAACAATAATGTTCCAACACACACACACACACACACACACACACACACACACACACACACACACATTCTCTCTCTCTCACTCACACAGAAACACACACATATATACCACAGTTTTTTCAACCATTCCCCAATTGATGGACAACCCCTTAATTTCTAATTGTTTGCCACTACACACAAAACTGCTATGAATATTTTTGTACATGTGGAATTTTTAGCTTTTGTCATAATCTCTTCATGATATAGTCCTAGTAGTGGTATTGCTGGATCAGAGGGTATACACATTTTTATTGGTATATATGGGTATAATTCCAAACTGCTCTCCAGACTGGTTGGATCAGTTCACAACTTCACCAAAAATATATTAGTGTCCCAGCTTTTCCACATACTTTTCAACATTGATCGTTATTCTTTCTGATCATACTGGCCAATCTGAGAGGTGTGAGGTAGTACCTCAGAGAAGCTTTGATTTGCATTTCTCTAATCAATAATAATTTAGAGCAATTTTTAATATGACTATAGATAACTTTGATTTTTCATCAGAGAATTGCCTTTGTATATCCTTTACTCAGTTGTCAATTGGGGAATGACTTGCTTTTTTAAAATAAATTTGATTCTTTTGTTAATCTAGTTTTTTTTAATATTGTTATCCATTTCTTCCTTGATCACAAACTGATCCCCTTTCCATAGATCTGACAGGCAAACGGCTCCTTGTTCTAATTTGCTTATAATATTGTCCTTTATGCCTAAATCCTGCACCCATTTTGACCTTATCTTGGTATAGGATGTGAGATGTTGGTCTAATCCTAGTTTCGTCCATATCATCTTCCAGTTTTCCCAACTTTTTTTTTTTTATCAGAGTGAGTTATTATCCCAGAAACGGGACTCTTTAGATTTATTAAACCATAGATTACTATAATAATTTCCTGCTACATTTTTTGCACCTAATCTATTCCACTGATGCACCACTCCATTTTTTAGCCAGTACCAGACAATTTTGATAACTGATGCTTTATAGTGTAATTTTAGATCTAGTATGGCTAAGTCACTTTCTTTTGTATTTTTTTAATAAATCCTTTGATATTCTCAACTTTTTGTTCCTCCATATAATTTTAGCTACTATTTTTTTCTAGCTAATTAATTTTTTTTAAAGTTTCATTGGTATGGCACTAAATAAGTTGTTTAATTTAGGTAGAATTCAAATTAGGTAGATATTTCCTAGTTATTTTGATCTGATTTTATTTTTGTGAAAAATGTTTTATAATTGATTTCATAGAGTTTCTGAGTTTGCCTTGCAGGTAAACTTCCAAGTATTTTATTTTGTTTAAAGTTCTTTTAAATGGTATTTCTCTTCATAATTCTTGCTTCTGCATATTTACAGTAATATATAGAAATGCTGATGATTTGTGTGGATTTATTTTATAATCAATGATCTTACTAAAGTTCCTAATTGTTTCCTGTAGTTTTTTTAGATAATTTTTAAGGTTCTCTAGGTAAACCATCATATCTTCTACAAAGAATGAGTTTGTTTCTTCCTTCCCAATTATAATTCCTTCAATTTCATTTTCTACTCTTATTTCTAATACAGCTAATATTTCTAATACAGCATTAAATAGGAGTGGTGATAATGGGCATCCTTGTTTCACCCTCTATCTTACTGGTAATGCTTCTAGTCTATCCCCATTGCATATAATGCTTGTTGATGATTTCAGATAGATATTGCTTATGATTTTGAGCAACAATCAATTTATTCCTATGCTCTCTAGTGTTTTTAATAGGAAGAGTACTGTATTTTGTCAAAGGTTTCAGTTTCTATTAATAATCATGTGATTTCTGTTATTGCTGTTGTTATTGTTAATTGTTATTGATATTGTTAATAATTTTGATAGTTTTCATAATATTGAACTAACCCTGAATTCTTGGAATAAATCTTGCTTGTTTAATGTGTATTATCCTAGTGATAACTTGCTATGATCATGTAAGTATTTAAAGATATAATATATCCCCTTTCATTATTGTCATTATCTACAATGAAATGATTAATTCTTTCTATAATTTGTTGCTTGATCCACTTATTCTTTAAAATGAGGTTATTTAGTTTCCAATTAATTCTTGGTTTATATTTCTCTGGCCTAATATTACATATGATTTTTATTGCATTATAATCTGAGAAAGATGTATTCACTATTTCTGCCTTTCTGCAATTGATCATTATGTTTTTATGCCCTAATACATTGATCAAATTTTGTGCAAATGCCATGTACTGCAGAAAAAAAGTATATTTCATTCTATCCCCATTCGATTTCCTCCATAGGTCTATCATATCTAGATTTTCTAATACTCTGTTTACCTCCTTAACTTCCTTCTTATTTATTTTGATTCAATTTATCTAAATCTGAGAGTGGGAGGTTGAGTTCTCCCACTAGTAGAGTTTTGCTGTCTGTATCTTCCTGTAGCTCTTTCAACTCCTCCTCTATGTATTTGGATGCTGTACCATTGGGTGCATAAATATTCAGGATTGAAATTGTCTATGGTACCTTTTAGGAGGAAGGCTATCTATTTTTGCCACTGCTTTGTCTGAGATAAAGTTTGCTACCTCTGCTTTTATCACTTCAGCTGAAACACAATTATTTTTGCTCCAACCTTTTACCTTTACTCTATATATATCTCTCTGCTTCAAATAAGTTTCTTGTAAGCAACATATTGTATGATTCTAGTTTGTAATCCACTCTGCTATTCATTTATGTTTTAAGGGAGAGTTCATCTCATTCACATTCAAAGTTAAATTACTACCTCTTTATTGCCCTCCATGAAATCTTCCTTCTGTTTTTATTTTTACCCTTTTTTTCCCCTTTATCCATATTCCCCAGTATTTTGTTTCTGAATACCGCCACCTTCAGTGTGTGCCATTTTATATCAACTCCTTCCCCTTTCTTTCCCCTTTCCCTTTTCCTCTACTTCCCTTCCTTCTGTTAGTTCTTTTTTCTACCCCCTCCCCTTTTCTCCTTTTAATACTTGGAAGGTAAGATAAGTTTCTTAACTGAGTGTGTCTAAGTTAACTTTAAGCCAAGTCTAATGAGATGAAGATTCAGGTGGTTCTTACCTCCTTCCTTCTTGCCCTTTATTACAATAGGTCTTTTGTTCCTCTTGATGTAATGAGATTTACCCCATTCAGGCTGCTCTATCCTCCCATCTCCTTACTGTACCCCCTTTTAAGGAGGTATTGTTTTTAACTCATTCTATCTGAGTCACAGAAAAGTTATGCATGACCATCGCTTCAGGCTGAGTATTTTCTCTCTAATATAGTTACAGTTCTCAAGAGTTGTGAGACTTTTTCTCCCAAGTGGGTATTTAGCCAGTTTCATCTTATTGGATGGCAGGTTTTTTTTCCCCTTTATCCTTTTTTTAAACCTTTTCATGTGTCCCTTGAGCCTCTTGTTTGATGTCCAAATATTCTATTGATAGTTTCATCAGGAAATATTGGAAGTCTTGCATGTCATTCAATGTCTATATTTTCCCCTGGAAGAGAAGGCTCAGCTTTGACAGATAGTGGATTCTTGGCTGCATTCTGAGCTCCCTTGCTTTTCAGAATATTGCATTCCAGGCCCTTCTATCCCTTAATTTTGCTGTGGGCCAGGTCCTGTGTAATCCTTACTGTGGCTCCTCGGTATTTAATTTTTTTTTCTTTCTGGCTGCTTGCAGGATTTTTCTTTTATCTCATAGTTCAGCAATTGCCCACAACATTCCTTGCTGTTTTCATTTAAGGATCTCTTTTTGTAGGGTATTAATATATTCTTTCAATAACTATTTTGCCCTCTGGTTCCATGATGTCAGGGCAATTTTCCATCATTAAATCCTGTCATGTTAAGTCCAAGCTTTTTTTCTCTCTTCAATGTTTTCAGGAAGATTTATAATTCTCAGGTTGTCCCTTTTTGGTCTGTTCTTGAGATCAGTGGTTTTGCTGATGAAGTATTTTACATTTTCTTCTATATTTTCCATCTTTTGTTTTTGTTTCACAGAATCTTGTTGGGGTTAGGGTTAATGTTTAGGGTTAGGGTTAACATTAGGCTTAGAATTAGTCATGAAGTCATTAGTTTCCATTGATTCAATCCTATTTTTTAGAGAAGAACAATTTTCTTCATTTTTCTTTTGCACCTCCTTTTCCCGTTGATCAATTCTATTTTTGAAGTAGTTTTCCATTTGCCCAAGTATAGTTTTGACAGAATCATTTTCTTTTTGCATTTGCCCAGTTGAAGATTTGAGAGAGTTATTCTCATTTTGAATTTGTCCAATTGTATTTTCCCATGATTTTTCTTATTGCAAGGTGTTTATTTTCTCTTGAGTTTCTTTCCCCAATTTTTCCAATTTATTTAAAACTCTTTCCTGATTTCTTCAAGGAAAATTCTCCTCAGAAGTGCTAGATCTCTTTGGGTTGGAATCTATTTCTTCTAAGTATTTCTCCATGGGCAACTCTTTTTACTGACCTTTCTTCCTATTTCTAGTATCTTGTGTTGCGGGGAGGGGGTCTGGCTCTCATAGATTTACTTTTGAAGATCCTAGAGACTTTTTTCACTTGGTTTAGTAATTCCAAGGGCTGGCCAGTAGGGAGTGCTGATTGCTTTCTCTGGAGTGTTTGGGGCCTTCAGCAGCAGGGTTTGAGTTGACCTTGAATAATATGCTGAACCCTTGGGGAAGGGACTTAATCTCTTTCCCTTGAGTGAACTCTTTTGCCCATGCCTTAGCCTGATTGGGTGGGGGGTTGTTTATTGTTTGCTCTTGGCAAAGGGCTTTGCTGAAATTATGGAGCTCAGGTCCCCAGCCCAGTTGGCTGCTCTCCAGTCCTGCTCTGAAACTCTGTGCTGGAACTTACAGTCCTGTAGCTCCTTTCCACCGGCCAAAGTCTCTGCAGGTAAAGTTGGATCTCGCAATCGCCATTCACCAAAGTCTCTCTGTCTGAGGTATGGATCTCTGGCCTCCCCCAGCTGCTGTCCCCATGATGCCCCTCTGCTTTTGTCTCCTGGTTCATCCACGGTCCCCTGAGACAGACCTTAATAGGTATTATTAACCTAGCTTTTCTTTCTGGATTTTGTTGATTGAATTTCTGTTAGGAGGTTTCTTTCATACTATTTTTGAGAGGCCAGATGAGCACTTAACACAGTGCCTCTATTCTCTCTGCCATGTTGGCCATAAGTGATAAACATGTTTACAGATTAGTTATTTTCTTTATGAGGATTTAGGATTAAGGGAACGAGATACATAAGAGATAATTTAATAAAATGTTCATCAGATTCTGAAAGGTCGGAATTTTTGGTTTTGCTGTTTTGTTTTGTTTTGTTTTGTTTTGTTGTGTTTTGTTTTGTTTTTCTTCCTCTGGATGAGGATAGCATTGTCCATAACCATTCTAATAGTTGTCCTAATATGGTTGTCCCAGCTCTCTGAACTGCTGAGAGGATCTACTTCCATCGAATTTGATAATCTCACAATGTTATTGTCAATATATACATTGTTCTCTTGGTTATATTTCCTAGTGTCACGCAGCATCAAAGTCATTCCATGCTTCTTTAGATTCTGATCATTTATGGTTTCTTATGGAGCAATAATATTCCATAATATTCATGTATCATAGGTTGTTTACCCATTCCCCAATTGATGGGTATCCCCTAAATTTCCAATTCTTTGTAACTACAAAAAGAGCTGCTATGAAGATTTTGGAACATGTGGCATTTTTCCCATTTTTTTAAAAAAAAATTCTTCTGGATATAGACCTATAATTGGAATAAGGGAATGAACATTTTTGTTACTCTTGGAGCATAGTTCCATATTGCTCTCTAGAATGATTGGATCCACTCACAACTCCATCAGCAATGATTCAATGTACTAGTCCTCCCATACCATCTCCAACATTGATCATTCCCCCTTTTTCTCATCTTGGCCAATCTGATGGGTGTGAGCTGATATCTCATTGTTGTTTTAATTTGCATTTTTCTAATAAATAATCATTTGGAGCATTTTTTCATGATTATGTATAGGTTTAATTTCTTCATTTGAAAACTATTCATATCCTTTGAGCATTTATTAATTGGGGAAATACTTGTAACATTTAAAATTTGATGAAATTATCTATATATTTTAGAAATGAAACCTTTATCAAAACTCCAAGTTGTGAAGATTGTTTCCCAGCTTTCTGCTTTCCTTTCAATTTTGGTAGCATTGAAGTTATTAGTGCAAAACCTTTTTAATTTAATCTAGTGGAAATCATTCATTTTTCAGTTTATAATATACTCTAATTCTTATTTGTCATAAATTTATCTCCTTTCCATAAATCTGATGAAAATATTTTTGTGACTATTAATTTATCTATAGTGTCACCCTTTATATCTAAATTCTGTACCCATTTTGACCTTATTTTGGAATATGGTGTGAGATGTGGGTCTATGTCTAGTTTTTGCCATACTATATTTTAGTTTTCCCAGCAATTTTTGTCAAATAGTGAGTTCTTATCTTAATCCTGATGTCTTTGGGTTTGTCAAATAGTAGATTGCTGTAGTTGTGTACTGTGACTTCTTTTGACACTATCCTAATCCACTGATCCATTACTCTATTTCTTAACCAGTTTTGATGACTGATGCTTTGTAGTATACTATAGTGTTAGATCTGGTAGAGCTAGGCCAACTTCCTTTACATTGTTTTCATCAGTTCCTTTGCCTATTAATTGACTTTTTCTTGCTCCAGATGAATTTTGTTATTATTTTTTCCAGCTCACCAAAATAGTTATTTGATGATTTAATTGGTATGACACTGAATAAGTAATTTAAATTTGGGTGGAATTGTCATTTTCCTCATATTAGCTCAATCAAACCATGAGTAGTTGACATTTTTCCAGTTATTTAGATCTGACTTTATTTGGGTGAGAAACATGGTGAAGTTTTGAGTACTGTTTGTAAGTTCACTTACCTTGACAGTATCCTTTCCAATGAGGTACACATTGACAAAGAGGCTGACATGCATTGCCAGAGCTAGATCAGTCTTTGGAGGTTCTAAAAGCAAGTATGAGAGAAGAGTTATTAGATTGACTACCAAATTGAAGTTCTATAAGGCCATTTTACTTTCCTCATTGTTATATGCTTGTGAAACATGGACAGTCTATTAGTGCCATATCAGAAAACTGAATCTCTTCCATTTAAATTGTCTTAGGAAGATTATGAAGATCACCTGGCATGAAAAGATACCTGACAATGAAGCCCTTTCTTGAGTTGTACTGCCTAGCATTCCAACATTAATACAGAGAGTGAAACTATGATGGGCTGGACACATTGTGATAATGCCAGGTATGCTCTTGACCAAAAAAAAAGCTATTTTTATGGAGAACTCATACAGGACAGATGTAAATGTTGTTGTTAATGCATACAATATTCTCTGATAGTCTTAAAACAATGCTCTAACTCATTATTGCTTTGATAATTGATAATTGATAATTTCTTTGATTTTAATTCTGAGGTCCTACTTCACACCTAAGAATTGGACCAATATGACTGAAATGGAAAAAGATCAATGCAGGAAGGGATGTGGGAAAAAATACTGGGGCACTAATACATTGTTGGAACTGTGAACTGATCTAAACATTCTGGCAATTGATATAATATACTAAAAGCTAAATACAGATATAGTTCACTTCACTCAGTATCATTTCATGAAAATCTTTCCAGGATTTTTTCTGAAATCTGCCTGCTCATTTTTTCTATTAGAACAAGAATATTGCATCACATTCATATACCACAATTTCTTCAGCTACAATTGATGGTCATCCCCTTAATTTCCAATTCTTTGCCACTGCAAAAAGACATATTCATATTATTTTTATACAATCAAATCTTTCCTCTTTTTTATAATCTCTTTGGATATAGACTTAATAGTGGTACTACTGGTTCAAGGGCTATTCTGTTTTATTGTCCTTTGTATATAGCTCCAAATTGCTTACCAGAATGGTTAGATCAGCTTACAATTTCAACAATGTATTAGTGTCCCAGTTTTTTTCCCCACATTCCTTCCAGCATTGATCATATTGGCCAATCTCTTTGGTGTGAGTTAGTATCTCAGAATTGCAATTTAAAATTATATAATCAATGATGAGAGCATTTTTCATATTACTAAGATAGATTTAATTTCTTCATCAGAAAACTGTTCATATACTTATGAATTGAGAAATGACTTCTACTATTTTGAATTTGGTTTCAGTCCTTAATATATTTTAGACATGAGGTCTGAATAAGAAACTAAAGGGTTTTTTTGGTTATATTTACCCAGCTTTCTGTTTTACTTCTAACCATGATTGAATTGGCTTTGTTTATGCAATAAATTTTCAGATTAAGGTGATCAGAATTATCCATTTTGCTTTTACAATGCTTTCTATGACTTGTTTGTTCATAAAGTTTTCCCCTTCCTTAGTTCTGACAGATAAACTATTCCTTATTCTAAAAAGGTAATATCATAAGCCATCATAAGGCAAAGGAGACAGAAAAAATACTGATGAAAATAATTTTTAAAAAAACACTAGACCAAATAGTAAAATAAGTTTAAGAAATGAAGGTAAAATGTCTTAACAAGAAAAATTGACCAGATGAAAACAGAAGCACAAAATTTCACTGAAGAAAAATATATATAAAAAACCCCTTACTTAATAGGTAGAATTGACAAAATGGAAAAGGAGGTACAACATCTTACTGAAGAAAATAATTCCTTAAAGATTAGAATTGAACAAATAAAAAGTAATAATTTTAATAAGAAATCAAGAGACAATAACACAAAACCAAAAGAATGAAACAATAGATGATAATGTGAAATATTTCAGTGGAAAAACAGTTGGCCTAAAAAATAGATCCAGAAGAGCTAAATTAAAAGTTATCAGATTTAATGAAGGCAATGATCAGTAAAAGAACTTAGACCTCATCTTTCAAGAAATTGTTATAATCAGTGATCAAAATGTAAAAGAAATGATTACCAACATGAAAACTCCCAGGAATATTACAGCAAAATTTCAGACTTCCCAAGACAAGGAAAAAATGTTGAAAGTAGCCAGAGTAACAGAATTCAACTATCATGAAACCACAATCAGGATAGCATAAGGTTTGGAAGATTCTACCTTAAAATATCAAAGGTGTTGGAATATAATATTTTGGAATGCAAAAGAACTTGGATTATTGCTAAGAATCACCTACTCAGGAAAAGTGAGCATACACTTCCAGGGAAAAGATGAATATTCAATGAAATAGGGGACATGCAAACTTTTCTGATGGAAAAACCCAGAGATTAAAAAAATTGATCTTCAAAAGAAACATTAAAGGTAAGCAGGAAAAGGAAAGCATTAGGAACTTAATGATAGTGAACTGTTGAACGATGATATTGGTAACTCATGAAAACTCACATTACTAGAGCAGTAAGAAGTGTGTTTATTTATGTGTATATATGTATGTGTGTAGAGAGGGAGAGATAGAAACAGAGATAAGAGTCAAAGAGTGCACAGGTATGAGTTGAATATGAAGGAATGCTTTCTAAAAGCAAAATTAAGGGGTCAAGGAAGAATGTATGGGAGAAAGGGAAAAGGAAAGGTAGAATGAAGTAAAATATATCATATAATAGAGTCAAGTAAAAAATCTTTTAAAACTGAGAGGAAAATGGGTTAAGTCAATGGGAGTGATTAAATTTTCTCTATTCAGAATTGACTCAAAGAGGGAATAACATACAAACTCATTTGAATCTAGAAATTTATTTTATCCTACAGGAAAATAGCAGGGGAAGTATTAAGGAAGGGCAGGCCAACTAGGGCAGGGGTAGTCAGAAGTTAAAAATTCTTGAGGAGCATCAGAGTGAAAGACAGAGAAAATAGAATAAATGGAGGGAATACAATTAGCACTAGTATCTGGTCAAAAAATCATTTTGAAGCACGTTTCTTTGATAAGAGCCTCATTTCTCTAACATATAGAGATCTGAATCAAATTTATAAAAATAAAAGACATTCCCAATTGAATGATCAAAGGATATGAACAGTTTTCAGATAAGGTTATCAATGCTATCAATAGTCATCAAAAAATTCTAACTGTATATTGGAGAAATTCAAATTAAAAATTTCTGAAGTACTACATTATGCCTATTAAATTAGCTAATAGTACAGGAATCAAAAATGACAAATGTTCGAAGGGATATGGGGAAAACCCTGTTGTCTTGCAAAAACTAAAAAAAAGAGTTGCTCTTTTTTTGTAGCGGAAGGTTTAAATATATAAACCTCTCATAGAAATGGATCTCACTTTAAAACATTTTCAGAATTGACCACAGACCATCCTTCTTCTGATATAACAAATTTACCTAATATTCCTTTCATTAAAATGGAACTGGGAATAGAATATTTGCAAAATATCATATATTGTGTCACAAATCTTTATCAATTGCTTAATTATACCTCTAGCCTTGTGACAAATTACAAGATTTTAATTGACATGGAAATATGTAGTTAGTAACAGATATCAGGCTACATACTTGTTTAGCTAGCTGTTTGGGAATTTAGAGAACTGTAGGTCAGATGGCTCAATTGTTATATCTGTACCTTACTATAGTAATTCAGTTGTGCTTCAGTATTAGCTGATAAAGATTTAATCTTTATACTAATTATCTGACATGAATATATATTTCCATAAAGTACAGGGACAAAAGGGAATATTTTGATATTTAATATTTTAATATTAATTTTAGGCAAAAATTATATAGGTGCTCAATTACATTGAGTCAAGCTTAACATCAGCCAGACTGATGCCAAGTTAGGGAAACTAAGTCAAAAGAATTTAACTTTAAGTCATGCTGATTATTTTCCTCCCAACTTTTCCAATGAAACCTACCTACATGTAAACCTCCATAATGTTGTTGGCATAATAGATCACTAAGCCGGCAGCTTTCCTTATTGATCAAATTTGGAGTTGTATTCAGAACAATATCAGTTAACAGACCATAAGCATTTTTTTTCAATAGCAAGTTTCCTTAATTAAAGCCTCAGCTGAATTCAGATAATAAGGATCAAATATCCTAGATGGTGACTAAAATCTCACATAGGTACCAACAAGAGATTCTCCAAAAAAATTCAATTTATATTTTCAATGCTACACAAACAATTTTTTCAAATTCTTAACAACAATCAAAAAAATACAGTAATTCCAAATGACATATATTTATTTTCTGAACTTTGTTGACTCTTAAGCATTTATTTATTTATTCATTCATCCATTCATTCATTCATTCATTTATTTATGACATTGGGATTAAGTGACTTGCCCAAGGTCACACAGCTAGGCAACTATTAAGTATCTGAGGTCAAATTTGAACTCAGGTCCTCCTGATTCCAGGGCCAATGCTCTATCTACTGCATCACCTATTTGCCCTGACTCTTGAGCATTTTGCACACAGTTTTACATGTATTTATTTACATGTAGTTACAATTGGGGTGACACAAAATAGTTCATAAATTATTGCTCTTTACTAATATAACCTTGCCATACTGAAATCATTTCTTAGAGCAAAAACAAAACAAAAGAGATCCTAAGCTTTAACCTTATAACTTAATAGGTTTGCATCTTGTTTCTAAAACTGGTTTTACTTTTGCTAAATTATAATTATACATTCTGAAAGAATGAAATACTTCAGGAATTGAATCTTCTCTTAAACCTTAGTATTTTTGCTTAGATTCAAATCATGTTAGATTCAAATTAAGTTAGATTCAAATCAAACAGCAAGATCACCAACTTTTAAGAACCCATTTAAGGAAAGTTCAAGGGCAGCAGACCTTAGAATGAAGCATCCAAAAGAAAGTTCAAGGTCCCATAGTCTTATTAATCATTGTTATTTGAACATAATTGTTATTAGGATCTTATTATTAGTAGTAGTATTAGTATTATTATAAATTTGATTTCACATGAAAGTTTAATAGGCCTACAAATCACAGAAAAGATTAAAAAACTTTTCTTAAACAATCATTTTTCTTAAAAGTATTTCCATCTTAACTTCTAAAATGATTTATATCTCTTCATTTTTTAGTCTTAGCTATACATATCAAGTACATCTCAAAAGTTTTAAAAACAAAATAAATCCATAATTATCATTCTAAATGCCACCTCCCTTTGGTCAAAAGATTTTTTACAATGGTGTGGTCTGTTCTTCTCTAAACCAAAGAGAACATATCCTATTACAACAGCAAAGTCTAGCAGACCTTTAAAATATATTCAATATATATTTACCTTTAAATTTATAATTAAAAATAATCTCAGAGAGTTCACTTAAACTACTAAACAGTATTGTCTAATTGTGAATCTCCAAATTAAATAACTTATAAATATATCATTAGATGAAGCAAGTTTGAAATTTATACCTCATTTTCTGCAAGGATTTTCACAGGAGTTCCAATAGACTGAGAACTTGTCCAGGGTTGAAAAAAAGATTTTCTTTTTAATACCTATGTAAATATCTTATTGAAAGAATAACTCAAAAAAATTTAAAATATTTTTAAAATTTTAAATATTCAGTAACTCCAAATTATTCAGTTATCAATCAAATAATTTTAATAAGCAATAGCCAAATAACATTAAATGAATTTCCTTTCACTATTGGCAAAAACTTGGAAGTTTATAATTCCTTAAATTACTAGACTTTATAATATAACAAAACAACACATGATCAGCATTGTTAAAAGAAAATTATGATTTTCATTTTGATCAATATTATTGGACTAATAATTTAGTCTCTAGAGATTCATTTTCACAGGCAGTCTCTGACTGAGGTTAAGTGAAGAGTATCAGCCTACACTAGTGGGATTTATACTGAAACTTCTTTTATTGTTTTTGTGATTTACCTTCCTACTCATGGTTTCTGTATACACTTCCTGCCTTAACTTATCAGCAAAGTAGAACAGTTCTGATCTGCAAATCTGCTTATGATTTTAATATAACAAAGTCTAAATTTTAATCAAAATTCCCCTTTGACATAGTTGTTTACCAAATTTCATATTATAAGGTGGTTTAGAAGAATAACAAATACCAAAAGCAATATTATATATTTAAAACTTAAAATAAAATTATTAATTACCAAAACATATTATCTTAATTTGGTTAAACACAATTATAGGTTACCTTATGCAGAAAATTGTCTCAAGAATATTGACAATGAATGGTATTCACTATTAAATCCATGTAACATTCTTAGTTATAATCAAATATTTTACAGTCATTTGATTCTCATTATGATCCAGAGAAATTGGTTTCATTATACCCTTACAGTATGGTAAATTCAAGTAGTACTTTATTTATGCTAGATTGAATAAAATCTTCCTACAAATTTATGCTGAAAGGTGGGTGGGTCTAATTAATCAAAGTGGGTGGACATAATTAACCAGGCAATTGTTTTGAAGTTTTCTTGAAAAACAAATTACTATAATTTAATGATGCAAACATTGGGACTAGATCTTGAAATCTTAAAATACAGGTACCCTAATAGTACTAATCTATTACTGATTATTATTTTTAATGAATTTTCATAGTTAAATACATAACAAAAAAGAATTAAAGAAGTTACATTTCTAACAATATTTCTAAAAATTAATTTGCAATTTAATATTGGGCATTATTTGTGAGCACTTTTAACTGGGCTAATGAGATAATAATAGAAATAATAATAATAATTCATTCCACCTGAAATGAGATCAGAATAAATTCAATTCATCTGGATCTATTTTGTAATGTTATATAGAAGTTCAATTAATATTTTCAATACCTTACCACCAGTATTTTATTTCTGAATACCACCTCCCTAAATCTGCCCCTGTCAGTCCCTCTGTCTTTTCTTTCCTTTTTCTCTTTCCCCCCTCCTTTCTTCCCTCCCTTCTATCAGTCCCTTCTCCCTTTCCTCTCCACTGCCAGAAGCAGAAGATAGATTTCTAAATTCAACTGTGTGCATGTGTTGTATACTCTTTGAGTTAAATCTGATGAAAGTTAGAGCCAATAAATTCTCACCTCTACCTTCTTTTCCTCTTCTGTAAAAGATCCTTTGCACCTCTTCATGTAATTTAATGGACCTAATTTATGTCCATCAAAACCAATTTTATGTCCATATTTTCAAAGTATATTCCCTCTAAAAGAGATACACTTCTCAAGGGTTATGAATATCACCTTCTATGTAGGGATGCAACCAGTTTAATCATCTTGAAAAACATTCTTTTTCTTTTCCCTTGTTTACCTTTTTATGTATTTCTTGAGTCTCTTCTGAAACAAGAAAATTAAAATTTCTCTTCTCTGTTTTTTCATCATTCAAATTTGAAAGTCACCTATTTCATTAAATGTCCTTCTTTTAACCTAAAGAGTATATTCATTTTTTTCTGGGTAGTTGATTCTTGGTTATAATCAAAGATTCCTGACCTCCAGAATCTCATATTTCTGGTACTTTGATCCTTTGATGGTGATGCTGCCAATTCCTGCATAACCTTGACTGTGGCTCCTTGGTATTTGAATAGTTACTTTCTAACTGCCTGCAGGATTCTCTCCTTGATCAGATAATTCTTCATTTGGCTACATTATTTGTTGCCATTTTCAATTGGGGATCCCTTTAAATTTTTTTCCTTTTGCCCTCAGGTTCTAGTAGGGAAGGTTAGTTTTCCTTGATGATTTCTTGAAAATATATTGAGGTATTTTTTTTATCATGGTTTTCAAGTAGTTCAGTAATCTTAAATTGTCTCTCTGGAATTTATTATCTGGGTGAAGTATTTAACATTTTCTTCTATTTTTGATTTTTTTATAATTTTGCTGGACTTGTTCCTGAGGTTTCATAGTCATTAGCATCCAATAACCTCAGTTTATTCTTCAAGGATTTTCTTCAGTTAGATTTTTGCATCCCCTTTTTTATTTGGTCAATTCTATTTTTAAAGGAGCATTTTCTTTTTCAAATCCATTAGCCAACAAAACAGGCATGGAGTAATATCTCAGAATTGTTTTAATTTGCATTTCCCCAATCAATAGTGAGTTAGAACTTGTTTTTTCATAAAATGGAAAATTGGCTCCTCAGTCTAGTCATCAAGATTAATTGGGGCCCATTATTAGTCTGATGGAGCTGAGTTGAAAATGATTGATCATTATGCCCACCTCCCATTTTAAATTGTGAAATTATAATTTGGTATCAAGTGTAATGTCAATAATGTTCAAGCACATAGATGTCAAATCACATTTCAAAGACTATTCAATCTATTTCGGTGGAAGAATTTTATTGGTGAAATTAAAAATTATGATCATATTGAAATTATTATGAAAGTTAATGGATTTATAGAAATGACCAACTATGAAATGAATTCAAATATTTTTTCAAAACATTCAATTGTTAAAAAATATAATTCATACCAAAAGAAATAGCCATTATAAAAGTGAATTTGAGTGTGGTTTACATATATATACATATATATGTAATATTTATATGTACATGCATACATGCATAAATACAATATATATATTATAATATATACACATTTACATATACACCTATAATATATAAGCAAATTAAAGAGGCTCATCACCAAATGATTGGTCATGGAATGAGAACTTTTCAGATGCATCTCAAAGCTGTCTCTATTAAGACTATTAAGATGTACAGAGAGATTTCTTTTTTTATTCTTATTTTTTGGAAATGATGAGATACTGATAGTTTTGAAATCATATTTTTTTGGGCAATTATTGCTTTTACATGTTTCAATTCAAGTGATATTTAATGTGATATTGCATATAAAATTAATTTGAACTTATTAATGGCACTTGGACAATACACAAAGTTCTCTCTCTCTTTCTCTCTCTCTCTCTCCCAATCCATTTATTTATCCAGTCATTCATTATCCATTTATCCATTTATCTGTCTTATCTCCAGATTTCCCCTAATACCTTGAAACTGTCTTTAAACTTGTCAGTGCATATGATTTCACATCAATTTCAAATTACCATTTGATGGAAAGAAGTAAATTTTTCTGTTTTATCATACTGGAATTGAGATATTCAGAATTTTATAAAACCAAAAGTTTTATTAAAAAATCAATGTTCAGGGCAATTTTCTTTGTTTTTAATTTTAATTTAATTTAATTTATTTTACTTTTTGCAAGGCAATGGGGTTAAGTGGCTTGCCCAAGGCCACATAGCTAGGTAATTATTAAGTGTCTGAGGCTGCAATTGAACTCAGGTACTCCTGACTCTAGGACTGGTGCTCTATCCACTGTGCCACCTCTCCACTCCTGGGTAATTTTCTAAAGAAAAAGTGTAGCAGAGGATGATTAAAATCATGTTTTAAGAAGGAACTGGGCAATTTTATTAAACAGTGAAATTTTGACCTTTTGGGCCTTATTTTGTCTTTGAACAAGTTAAACATGGTTCTTTATATTACAATCATGCTTTTATGTTTTCTACAAATGATCTTTAAATTTAGTTTCAGAAGAAAACATTTGAGATAGAAGATGAGAAAAAAATATCATGGATGTTAAATAAATGCTTCATAAATCTCAGTTGTTCAGATTCTGAAGCTAACAGAAAAATAGTTTAGGCATTGTGAGAAAATATGCTACTTAACTATTCAAACTGTATTTTATATATTTAAATATGCTTATTTTTGAGAGATGCATGAAAGATATTTTTGACAGAAGGAAGGTAGTTTTGTTGTCATCAGAATTGCTTCACTGAAGAAGCAAAATTCAGAAAATAGCTTCTTTTTTGTTTGGGGAAAGAAAATTGTTTATTAGCCCATACCCAATGAGGTTAGGGCAACCTAGTTAATTTCCCTAATAACTGCTTCCCTCTCACCCTAGTACATAATATCAACAATTAGAATTAACTTGGCTTAATACTTAACAAACAATTTTATGTTTGGTATTCCATTTCATCTTTGTAATAGTCCTAATGTGGTTGAAGCTCTATCTGTACCTATTTTTTCTATTTTCTTGCTATAGGGACTGAGGCTTAAAGAAGTTAAGTGACTTACAAACTTAAATAATTAGTAACTATACTTAGTTAAGATTAAAACACAGATATCTCTTCTTCATATTCTGTACTTTTAGCACTATAACCTATTATCTTCTTCAGAATCCAAGATTCACAGATAGTAGCCACATTTGACTAAGAACAGGACATGTGATTTTACTGATAGTAAAATCTGGATGTGGAAATTTTCCTTGTCAATGTAAGTTTATTTAAATTTTTCAGTCTTAGGGAACTTTCTAGAAAACCAATAGCTTTAGTATTTCTTCATTGTGTGTTAGAGGTGAGACTTGAGCCTAAGTCTTATTGGTTCTAAGTCAAGCTTTTGTAATCCATTATGTAGTATCCTTTGGAAGGGGTTTAAACCACATGAACTTTCCTAAAATATGATTTTAATCATTTCTGCTGCATCTCAAATAATTAATCCTTCCATATCAACTAACATAAAAATTTCAAAATCACTATTCCAACTTTCAAGTCTTTTCATGGTCTGATATTTAAGCTAATTTCTTTCCCTACCATCTCCCTGCCCCCAAATCATCTATTTATTTTATTTTATTTGTCACTATTCCCATGAACAAAGCCTTTGTTACTTTTAAATGTATTTGATGTTAAGTGGACCCATCAGGTTTTTAGAACTTGTATTTGGTGTATAATATCATTTAATCTCATAACAATATTGAGTTAGATAATAGATACTTTTCTGTATTTGAGAGACAGAATTGTAGGTTGGATAGAGCCAGGTGATATTCATAATGTCTGGTATTCAGTCATTAAATAATTAGTTTATCACAACAACAATGGAGTCATTAAGTAATGATTTTTTCAGCTATGTTTATTTAGCAAACTATTTATTGAGTGATAAGGTTTGTTTGTTCTTTGTTTAATTCCTGGGTGACTATCTTGTCATCAATGAGTTGCAAGGAAGTGAATGGATAGATTTCAAGGGATCTTTAAACTTGGATGGAAAAAATTAGCATCAATTTTCACTGATTAAGGTTAATATTTTCTTTAATTATATATTTATTTTGAGAAAGGGACCATAGCCTTTAAAAGATTGCCAAAGGAGTCCTTGACATGTTTTTTAAAAAGTGTAAGAATTGCTTTCTAAAATGGAATTAAGTCAAAGCAAGCTTCCATTACATTTGAGCCTGCCCTATATCACATATTGTGTCTTATGTAATTTACTCATCCTCTCAGTGTCCCAGACAACTCTCTAAGACATCGTTGCATTGATTTGGTAAATTCCCTCCTCAGAAGTTCCCTACACCAATTAAAAATACAAATTATTCAATTAACCCTCCAAACAAAGAAAAAAATGAAATCTCCCTTTTACATAGCAATCAAAGGATGTTTGAGTGCATTGATAATTTTTGCAAAGGTCTTAAAGCATTTCCATAGCTTTAACTACATTTTTGAAATGCACGCACACCTTACCTCTCAGAGCCTCTTAAAATGACTAATGTCATATTGGTGTTGTGATGGAGTATCATGTTCTGTTATATCCTCATTTTTCCTTCCATTAAGGTAACAGGGGTAGAATTTAGTTTTGAAAATCCACATTCACAATCTCAGTAGCACCATGCTCTTATGGCTCATTCTTTTAGGGGAAATCCAAATAAGGTCAGTATTCAAATATTAGGGTTTTACTGAGGTAAATTAATAGATTATTTACATAATTCAATAGATTATTTGCATAATTTAATAGCATCCTGGGAAATATTTAACTGCCCACACTAGAACAGTATGGTCTTTATGCTATGATCATGATATTTTTTTTTTTGCTAGGCAATGGAGTTAAGTGACTTGCCCAAGTTCACACAACTAGGTAATTCTTAAGTGTAGGAGATTGGATTTGAACTAAGGTCCTCCTGAGACCAGGGCTGGTGCTATATTCTTTATGCCATCTAGGTACCCCCTGTTCATGATATTTTTGTTGCTGTTCATTCTTCATTATTAAGAAGACCATAAAGTGAATTGGATTTAAGGGAAGGAGGGTCTGGCAAAGTAAGCAGCCTTACTTTCTTCTCCAGAGCCATCTGACTCCAGAGGTGATAAATCAGGATGACTGAAGATGGTCCTCGATGCAGTTGGAGACTGACCATTTTAAACCAAGGTCTTAAATAGGTCTCCTTTTGAATGAGTTGATGTCCATAAGAAAGAAATGAGGCAAAGAGTGGTCTCTTTTACTTAGTCAAAAAAATAAACAAGCCAAAAAACCCTCAATATGGGAGAGGAAGACCCTCAGAAAAGAAACAATTTTTTTTGCCCTTCAATAAATATTTATTTCATATGGGAGAACATCCCACCCATCCCTCTGAGGTTTATACAATTAGCTGTCTTTATATGCATTTGCACTTACTGCCATTTAGTTATTTTCCATGTCTAATCTTCACAATTAGACTGGGAACTTCAAGAGTAAAGACCACAGTATCAAAAGGCTCTAGGCACTGAAGAAGTATAATAAATATTATAAATACGAGGTATGACTATCATGAATTCTAAACTCATTACATATTCCTCTAGGAAAGAGTGGCAAAGTTTCTTCTCTGCTGTATGGAGCAGGCACTACCACTCTTCCAGGAGCCCCCCCCCCCCCCATGTACTGAGCTTACTCAGCTCTGTACCTTGGCAACAGCACTACCCCGCCCTGTTAGGTTTATTCTGCCCAGCAAGTTGGTTGGTCTGGCATTCAGTCAAGGTGTGAGCAGAAGTCTGGGGCAATACTGCACACCCCACTCACATTCTGCCAGCTGGCTCCATGGTTTCTTCCTTGGAAACTAAAACAGGCTGTGTGCCTGCCCTCCTTGCTCAACCCAAGAGGTGTGTGTGTGTGGGGTGGGGGGAGCGCAGTGAACATCCCAGCTATGCAAACTAGAGGAACATCTGGCAGGACATTTGGTCTCTTGCAACATGTCCCCTGCCAAATGGTCGGGGGCTTCAGCAGAACTGGGCAGCCCCCAAAGGGAGGCATATTTCTACACCATACCCCCAATCCCAATGGCCAGTTGAGTGCAAGTATTAATGATGGTAAGGGACTATAACCTTAAAGCTGGCTGAGCTCCAGGAGATGGGTTAGCATTATGCCTGATCAAATCATCAAATTGCATGAGAAGGAGGAAGGGGTGGAATTTCCATCAAGTTGGTTCCTGGACTCTCCCCATTTCCTGTTCCTTCCCAGAGGCCCCAAGATGGAAAGTTGACTGAAGTCACAGTAAGTAAGTGACTGTCAGGGTGGGCCCTGGTACCTCACCCCCCACACCTTGTCATTGCCTTGGCCACCAGATGCTTCACTATGCATTACCAGAGACCAAAGTAAACAAGAAAGCATCTGCTTCTCATTTGGAGAAAAATTTCAAATGAGTCCTCCCACCCATACTTCTCAGATAGTTTTCTACATGGTGGTCAAAGTCCCTGGAGGAATACCCCATTTGGAGGAAGCTCAGGGGTGTTAGGAGGTATTCTAGTGCCAAAATCCAGAGCTCGGCTGTGGGCACCCTCAAGGCTTTGCTGGGGCTGGTCTGGGGCCCACTATCTTCTCTCCGACAAACATGTCAAGGTCTTCAGCTTCTCTTCCCCGCAGGTCTCCGGCTGCCCTCAGGTCTCCTTCCCTGTCAGTCTGAACAGTCTGCCCGGCCTCATCTAATGAGAAGGGCCGTGGCCAGTTCCTTCCATCCTCATTGTTTTCTAAAGGCCCAGACAGCTGTTCCTCAGCCCATGTCACAGGGAGTCTGGGCTGCTTCTGACTATCTCTACACTGGGGGAAAAGGTTTAATTCTGGATACAGAGACCTCTTAGGTCTCTTGTGGTTTCTCAGTTTGAGGTGCGTCTGATTCTCTCTCAGGTGACTCAAAGACAATCCCCTGGGTCTTTGGCCTCTTGAGTCTTCTCTCTAGGAGCAAGGCCTGACCCTATCTATTTGGGTGGTTCCAAGAGGTCCCCATGCCTTGCTGCACAGACAGAGGCACCTGGGGCTCAAGGAGTAGCCAGGGATTCAGACATTCCTGAAAATAATCCTGACAAGGTCCTCCCTGGACAATGGGCACTACCTGGCAGGGCTTCAAGGCAGCCACAAAGCAGCACAGCTCGGAGAAGGAGGAGTGATCAGAATAAGGAACCACATAAATAGCAGCAGGGTGGCAGACGCAGATGCTGCGGCTGGTGGGTGGGATGGCAATCATCGGGTGAATGCGATTCCCTGGCAGCATGGCCCCCCAGCACACCTCAGCACACTTCAGGGCACGGATGCGACCGGCTCCCTCCTTAGCAGTGAACACGTCTGTGAGCTCCACCAGCTGGACCACCTCTATCTGCTGAGGACTGGGCATGATTCAGGTCTGGAACTCCAGACCAGCTGCTCCAGTTACAGAGACTGATTTTGACTGTGGGTGCTGGCAGATGAGCTCAGTAATCTGATGGGTGGCCTCCTGTCAGGAGGGGAGGACTAGGGTCAGGTCACGGTTGGCATTGTCCAGATAAAGGGTATGGATCTGTTTCCCCATCCTTAGGCCAGGCTCCTGCAGCATGGATGGCGCATAGCGGAAGTCACCTGTGGATAGGATGGTCCCAAAGTAGCCTTCAAAGAGGAACATGATGGAGCCCGGGCAGTGGTTAGCGTCCATCAGGGTCATGGTCATGGTCTCCCCCAGCCAAGGGCAGCATGTGGCCTGGATCCATCCCTTAGGTACTTGGGGTGGGAAGGGAAGCTGCCTGGGGGGCAGCCCAGGCTCCCAGTGGCCCCTCCCAGGCACCCACCCACCCCGCACCCCCAGGCCTCCCGCTGGGGGGTGGGGCGGGCTGTCCACAGCAGCATCCTACCTGCAGGCAGGGGTGCACCAGGTGCGCCATGGGCAGGGAGCAGTAGAGGGGCCGCGCCCAGGTGCTGGACAGGCCCTCTGTGTGGTCCGCGTGCAGATGGGTCAGGAAGAGGAGGAGAGCGGGCACAGCCCGGCCCAAGTTCCACAAGTCCAAGGCTATGGGTGTGTGCGGGATCACCATCCTGTTCATCATGGGCTGTGTCATGCAGGGGCCTGGGGCCAGGTGCCCCCACCCCCCACGCCTTGGGGAGGGGCGGAAACTCCTGGAGGTTGCCTCATGCCCTTCCCAAGAAACAATTTCTATATGCATTTATTCCTAATCCTCAGATCCCAAAACAATGGTAAATTCTATTCAAGAAATACAAATTCCCTCAGTACCATTCCTAAAGATCCACTCTGAGTTCAAGTAACAAGTCCATAGACAATAGCAACAGACTAAAATATAGAAAGAGAATCAGTATTGCAAAATATCTACAGTTGGGATGGATAGAAAAATAAGGATTTTTTTCTGCTTTGTCTAAACATATATATATATATATATATATATATATATATATATACATACATATGGAGAGAGAGAGAGAGAGAGAGCAGAAGGAAGGAATAAGAAGGTAGGCTCACTCCTTCAGTCAGTGGATACAATATACTCTTGCTAATTTAAAAATTCAGAAAGGTAAAGTTCAATTAGGTACTTATGGTAATATTATTACACAGAAGCTATTCTATTAGTCTTTACATTGTTTCCATGCTATACATTGATCTAAATTGAATGTGTTGAGAGAGAAATCATATCCTTAAGGAAAATAAACTAAAATATAAGAGATAGCAAAATTACATAACAAGATAATATTTTCTTTTTAAATTAATGGTAATATGGGGAGGCTAGGTGGCACAGTGGATAGAGCACCAACCCTGAAGTCAGGAGTACCTGAGTTCAAATCCGGTCTCAGACACTTAATAATTACTTAGCTGTGTGACTTTGGGCAAGCCACGTTAACCTCGCTGCCTTGCAAAAAAAAAAAAAAAAAAAAGAAAAACCTAAAATAAATAAATAAATAAATTAAAGATAATAGTCTTTGTTTTTTTTTTTTAAACTCCACAATTCTATCTCTGGATACAGATGATATTCTTCCTCGCAGATACTCAAAAATTGTCTGTAATTTTTGCACTGACAGAATGAGCAAGTAAATTAAGGTTGATCATCACCCCCATGTTGCTGTTATGGTATACAATGCTCTTCTGGTTCTGCTCATCTCACTCAGCATCAGCTCATGCAAATCCTTCTAGGCTTCTCTGAATTCCCATCCCTACTGGTTTCTAATAGAACAAGAATGTTCCATAATGTACATATTCCACAATTTGTTGTCATTCCCCAATTGATGAACATTCACTCAATTTCCAATTCTTTGCCACCACAGAGTTGCTAAGAATATTTTTGTAAAAGTGATGTTTTTACCCCTTTCATGATCTCTTCATAGTATAGACCCAGTAGTGGTATTACTGGATCAAAGGGTATGCACATTTTCATTGCTCTTTAGGCATAATTCCAAATTTCTCTCCAGAAAGTTTGGATGAGTTCACAACCAATAATGTATTAGTGTCCCAGATTTCCTACATTCCTTACAACATTGAACATTGTCCTTTCTGGTCATATTGGTCAGTCTGAGTGGTAGGAAGTGTATTTGTAATTGGTGTTTCTCTAATAAGTAATGATTTAGAGCAATTTTTCATATGACTATGAATCATTTGATTTCCTTATCTGTAAATTGTCTCCGCATATCCTTTGACCATTTGTCAATTGGGGAATGGCTCATTTTTTTTTTATAAATTTGACTCAGTTTTCTCTATATATATCTATCGTAATTTATTCATGGTGTCCTGCAGTATTTGTATTTTGGAAACCTGAGGGCTAGGATCTATAAAAGGCATTCAAATAGAAAGAGGAAGTCTAAATCCTTAGCCTTTGAGGGAAGGTTGTTTTAATGGTATTAGAGATAAGAGGAACATTTCTCTTTCTTTGTGTCATGTTAAGCCCCACTTTGTCATTATTTTGACTAGATTTTAACTCTGTTCCTCTTGACTTCAGGGCCTGTCCTCTCCCCACTGCACCATCTAGCTCCTTTGATAACTGGAGATGACTCTAGATTCAAGGCACTCAGAGTTAAATGACTCATCCAGGGTCACACAATAATTTGGATAGGTCCTTTAACCTTGATTACCTCCCATCCAGGGTCATCTCCAGTCATTCTGATTCATATATGGCCTTAATTTCAACTGATTGGAATTGCAAATTGCAGTGTTTGCAACTTTGGCCTTCCAGCTATGCTCCTCTGCTCTCCTAGAGTATAAAATTCATACCATTACCAGATTTTATCTCTTCTAGAAACAATCTCACACAACATTGATGAACATTCTTCTCACCTGGGGAACTAATTCTTTGGCCCATGGAAGCATTAAGAAGTTGGCTCAACACTCTTTAGATAGTACTTTTTATATGAAGTTTTTCTTGATTCATCTAGTTATTTCGGTATTTCCTCTCTTGAAATGAATTTAATTTTTAAAAATTTATTTTGTAATTAACTATGTACACAGTTTCTCCCCTTCCTAAACTCAGTCAAATATAATCTTTTTTGGAGACAAGAATATTTTGTTTTTATCTTCATATTCTTAATATTATAGTTCCTTGCATATAGCAGGCACACAACAAATGAATTGACTATACTAAACACAGTAAAAATAATGCTATGATAATATCTAAATTGGATTACAGATTTAGTTATATGTAATGATATTGTAGAAATGAAAGATAGAGAAAAATATTATGTCAGCACATAGTTAACTTACCTTGTATTTGTCTTGATGCTGACTTTATGATATATAAAAGTTAATCTGTTTATGTTATTTCCCTAGGAAACTTTGTCGTTCAATTCTTCTCTGCATCATCCTTGAACTGTTAGAGACTATCTCACATATCTTGTATTTGGTCAGAAATCTTCCCATATATCATGCACCATGTATCCTATAAAATTATGACAGTGACATAAACCAGAATCATCTGGCCCCTGAAAGCGATACTGAGGTATGCAAACAAAGTTGGGACAACAAAGTATTGCAGAAATAATGAGCAAACTGTCCTTGTCTATTTTAGCTGTGATTCCTTATACCACACTTGCACAGAAGGCATCCTTTCCCAAGCCTTCCCCAATCTCTCCGTGCTCACTTCTTGTTTGTCCTTACCTTTAAAAGTTTTTTTCCCTGTCCCCTACCAAGCTGCTAGCTCTTTCTTGTACTTAAGTCCATTTGGGAAAGCATAAATAAACTTATTTGTCCCTCAAACTTCTGGGTTATTGAGTTTTCATTTCTTTCAACCCTGCTCAAACCCTTAATTTCATCATGCGTTATTATTGCCAGAGTTATATTTTTTTAGAATTGGAACAAAGGCAAGTGAGACAAAAACAAAATTCATGTGGATAAAAAGGTTTAAAATCTCAAGAGAAATATAAGGAAAAAAATGAATAAAAATACCATAAATTTACCAGCCTCAAGCTATATTTTAAAGTAATTGTGATGATTTTTCTGATTAAAAAACAAAAAAAATCATAGATAAACAATAAATTAAAGAAATTTTAAAAATAGTACCTGGCCTTTAAAAACTCAACTATAAAATTGTTGGGAAATTGAGGAGAAGGTTAGCTTCCTGTTTTGATTGAACCTGCTGGGAAATCCAAAAAGTAACATATAAGCATTGGGCTTAGAATAAAGTTTTATGCCTTATACTATAATAAGCTTACTATGGATATATTGGAGCAATATTCATCCTGAATATAAATGGTCAAATTATTTTCAAAAGGCAAAAATCATCAAAATAAAAGCAAAAAAAGTAAATAAGATCAGGTCTTTTTTGAAACTAATTTAGGTAGAAGAGTCTTAAATAAAGAAAGAAAATGATTATAAAAATAATAAATAAATATAATTGCATGGGATGAAAAAGCTTAACATCAAAAAATCTATGATATTTAAATTACAATTTCTAAACACTAAGATTTATTTTCCAGTAGATAAGTGGTAATAAAATATTACATTATCTAAAGAAGATTTGCAATCTCTAATTTAAAATATGACTACATGTTCCAAATCATCAGTGGCAAGAGAAATGAATTAAAATTGAAATATTATCTTTGTGAACTGGTAAAGATGACAAAATATGAGAATACTTGTTGTTAGAAAGGCTACAAACAGACAGATACACTCAAAAACTGTTGGTTAATGTATAAAGTGATCAGCTGGTATTCGTTGGTATGTTTTAAGGTAATCTATCCATATTTGATATCATTTTTATGTTTTGCAAGAAAAATTACATTTATACACTTTGACCCAGGAACTCAACTAAGATCAAGGAAATAAAAGAAACAAAGCCCCAAATATAGCAAAATATTAACTGCAACACTATTTGTGCTAGTAAAGAATAAGAAATGAGATTGGTGAATACTGATGAAGATATTGCTGAAAGTTTATGAGTGTAAAGGAATTTTCTTCAGTAACAACAAATCATAAATATAAGTAATTTCCAGAAGCATAAAAAAGGTGAATGAACTGAAACAGAACAAAATAAACTGAGTACAATATTATATTTTCCATAATTCATAGTCATAAAATGATACCTCTATCACCAATAAGTATACGGATTTAAAAAAGGGGGGGTTATTTGGCATAGTTTAGTTCAAGAAGAAGATTAAGGTCTATGAAAAACATAAATTCCCTAATGCAGTATAGCCTGCATTACTTGTCCATCTGCAGTTTCTTTAGGAGATATTGATTGGCCATCTCTGTGGATTGTTCCTACATTATAAACTAGACAACAAAATTCACCATCTACTTGATTTTCCCCAGGCAGAAAAACTAACATGTTCTTAGAGATTTATTTTTTGTGCTCAAGAATCTATTCAAGAAAACACTGGGATGGGACTTCTGGGGTAGAGACAAGATGACACCATGAAGTTAGTAAACTTCCAGAACTCTTCCCCAAACAACTTCAAATGAAACTGCAAAATAAATCCTAAAGCTACAGATGCCACAAAAAGAAAAAAAAACCCAAAACAAAACAACAACAAACAAAATAACAAGAGTGAAAATAGTTCACAACTCAAGATAATGTGGAGAAACTTCAGTAAATGCCTATCTCTTCTGGATAAATGCATGATAACTGCCAAGTGAACTGGACAGTATTAGAGTGCCCTCAGGTCCTGGCTTGGCAAGCCAGTGATACTACAGATCTAGTGCAGAAGACATAGTTTGAACCTTGAAAGGCTGGTGCAACAGACCAGGTTGGATTGGGCTACCCTAATGCAGGTAATAAACCACTGCATAGGCAATGACTGACGAGTAGAAAACAAGGGTACCCTAAAGGAAGGAATAGATGTTTGCAGAGGCTTCACTTTTATAAATGGATAGCCAGTGCTACCCTAAAGAAGGGAACAAACTGATACAGAGGCAATGCTATAGGCAAGTGATAAGCCAGGGAACAGATCTGGACTCTGTAAAAAATCTTGGAACTAAGCTCCTTTGCAACAGGATCAGAATTCAATGATCAAAATGAACAAAAGCAAGCAAACAAACAAGCAAAAAGAATTAACCATAGATGGCTACTGTCCTGATAGAGATGATAAAAATGCCATCTCAGAAGAAGAAAGCAGTGACAATATGCCTACAGGTGAAGCCTCAAAAGAGTTTATGAATTGATCTCAAATTCAAAAATCACTTGGAAGAGCTCAGAAAGGATTTTAAAAACCAAAGAAAAGAAGAAGAAAAATGGAGAAAAGAAATGAGAGATATGCAAGAGATTAATGAAAAAATGACTGAACAAATCAACTCCTTTCAAAGTAAAAATGACAAATTGGAAAAAAGAATGTAGCTCCTCAAAAAAATAAAATCTATGAATTGGAAAAGGAATATAATGCCATAAAAAAGTAAAAATAACCAACTGGACAAAGAAACACAAAAGCTAACTGAAGAAAATAAAACCATAAAAATTAGAATGGGACAAATGGAAACTGAGGACTCTGTGAATGACCAGGATTCCAGCAAACAAAACCAAAAGACTGAAAAAATAGAACAAATTTATAAATTTATTGGGAAAAATGGCCAACATGGAAAATATGTCCCAGAGAAATAATTTCTAAATTATTGATCTACCCAAAAGCTTAGATAAAAAAAAAGCCTGGAAACTATTCTTTCAGGAAACTATCTTGGAAAAATGTCTTAATAGACTAGAAGTAGAAGGCAAAATAGGTCTTTAAAGAATCCATCAATTACCTTCAGAAAGAGATCCCAGAATAAAATCTCCACGGTATACTGTAGCCAAATTTCAGAATTCTCAGGTGAAAGAGAAAATATTCAAAGCATCTCAAAAGAAGCAATTTAAACAACAAAGAAGCACAGTCAGGATTGTGCAGCACTTCTCAGCTTCAACAATAAAAGATTGGAAGGTGTGGAGTAATATTCTGGAGTGTGAAGAACTTTGGATTACAACCAAGAAATGACTACCCTGCAAAGTGCAGCATATTCTTTCATACGACTTTCAACAAAATAGAGGAATTTCAAAATTAACAGCTAGGAAGATCAAAACTGAAGAGAAAATTTGTTCTTCAGATAAAAGATTCAAGACATATAATAAATATAAATGAAAAGGGGGAAAAGTTAGTCAATAATATTAAACTGGACACATCCCTACATGGGAAGCCAATACTTTAATGTTTGAGAATTGTATTTTTCATTGGATAATGAAAAGAAGAATACTTAGAAAGTATTGATATAGATTGATCATGAAAGTGAAGATGCTTTATCTGATACTGTACTTCATGAGGGCTGAATATAGTTTGAGGGAGAATACTTAGAGGGTGTGGGCATAAACGGATCATGAAATGGTTTTACTTTACAGAATACTTTAGCTCACAAGGACTGTGCTTAAAGTGTCTGGACAAAAAATAGATCATGAAATGATTTTGATTTTTTGATACTTTAGCTATAATTTGAGGGAGTGTACTTAGAGGGGGGTGGGTATGAATGAATCAAGAAGTGCTTTTGCTCTTATATGATACTTTGCTTCTTGAGAATTATATTTCTATAGAGGGTAACTGGAAAGACACTGTGGTATAAATTGATGATAATTTGATGTTTATGGCCTTGGAGAATTTGATTCTTTTATTTTTTCTTGGCACACGTGGTAGGAATTTTATTAATGCTATTATTATAATTATTGATGTTACTACTGTTGTTAGACTCTGATCTGAGAGCAGATATTGCTTTTTGTCTTTCTTTGTACCCCAGCACTGTGAACAGTGGCTTCAGCATTATGGTTCTTTTTTAAAAAAAATAATCTATTTATTTATTTATTTGTTTGTTTTTATGCATATGCACATGTATTTTTTTAAGTTATAAAATTAAATTCCATTCTCCCCTTCTCACCTCCCCTCAACAGCAAGCAGCCAGGTTTGCAATATATATATATATATATATATATATATATATATATATATATATATATATATATTTGATAAACATAGTCATTTTAGGTATGGGGAATTACGATTAAGGGAAAGAGATACATGAGAATTTTTAGAGAATGATCATCAGATTCTGAAAATTATGTGTGTGTGTGTGTGTGTGTGTGTGTGTGTGTGTGTGTGTGTGTGTATGTTGTTTTGTTTTGTTTTTCCTCCTCTAGATGGGGATAAAATTATCGATAGCCGGCCTAATACAGTTGTCTGAACTCTCTGGACTATTGAGAGGAGCTGCTTCCTTTAAGGTTGATCATCTCACAATGTTGTTAATGTGTACATTGTTCTCTTGGTTCTGCTCCCTTCACTCAGAATCAGGTCCTGTAAGTCATTCCATGCTTCTCTTGAATCTGACAATTTACGGTTTCTTAGAGAACAATAATATTCTAGTATTCATGTACTAAATGTTCAGTCATTCCCCAATTGATAGGCATCCCCTTAATTTGGAAATTGTCATTACAAAAAGAGATGCTATGAATATTTTGGTACATTTGGGACTTTTCCAATATTTTATAATTTCTTCTGGATATAAATCTATTGCTCTTTGGCATAATTCCATATTGCTTTCCAGAATGGTTGAAACCAATTACAACTCCACTAGCAAAGCATCAGTGTTCAAATCCTCCCACAACCTCTCCAATACTGACCATTTTTCCTTTTTTTCTTATCTTGGCCAATCTGGTGGATATGAGGCAATACGTCATTATTGTTTTAATTTGCATTTCTCCAATCAATAATGTTCTGGAGCATTTCTTCATATGATTATATATAACTTTAATTTCTTCATTTGAAAACTGTGTATTGATATCCTTTGGCCATTTATCAATTGGGGAATAAATTTCAACCTTATAAATTTGATGCAATGCTCTATTTATTTTAGTAATGAGACCTTTATCACAAGTTGCAGAGTTGTTTCCCAGCCTTCTGCTTTCCTTCTAATTTTGGCAGCATTGATTTTATTAGTGTGAAAGCTTTTTAATTTAATATAGTCAAAATCATTCATTTTTCAGCTTATAATATACTCTAATTCCTGTTTGGCTATAAATTTATCCTGTTTCCATAGATCTGATAAAGTATTTCTTGATCTATTAATTTATCTAGAGTGTCAGCCTTTACGTCTAAATTATTTACCCATTTTGATCTTATTTTGGTATAGGGTGTGAGATGTGAGTCCCTGCCAAGTTTTTGCCATAGTATGTTCCAGTTTTCCCAACAATTTTTGTCAAATAGTGAGCTTTTATCACAGAAGCTGATGTCTTTGGCTTTATCAAATAGAAGATACCTGTATGTCATTTACGGTGGTTTCTTTTGAATCTATCCTAATCCCCTGACCCATTACTTTATTTCTTAACCATTACCAGGCAGTTTTGATGACAGCTGCTTTATAATATAGTTTTAGATCTTGTAGAGCTAGGGCACCTTCTTTTAAATTTTTTTCATCAGTTCCCTTGTTATTCTTGCCCTTTTATTGCTCCAGATGAATTTTGTTATTATGCTTTCTAAGTTCAGTAAGGTAGTTATTTGGTTTTCTGGTTGGTATGGTACTGAATAAGTCATTTAATTTGGGTAGAATTGTCATTTTTATTATATTAGCTCGACTTAACCATTTTTCCAGTTATTTTAGATTTGACTTTATTTGGGTGAGGAGTGCTTCATAATTGTATTCATACAATTTCTAAGTTTTGTCTTAGGAGGTAGATTCCCAGGTATTTAATATTGTCTACAGTAATTTTAAATGCAATTTCTTTCTATTTCTTCCTTGCTTTGGGGTTTTATTGTTCATATAAAGAAATGCTGATGATTTATCCAGATTTATTTTATATCCTGCTATTTTGCTGAATTTGTTAGTTGTTTTAAGAAATTTTTTAGATTATTTTATTAGGTTTTTAAATTGTGCCATCATATCATCTGCATAGAGTGAAAGCTTTGCTTCCTCATTACCAATTCTGATTCCTTCAATTTCTTTTTCTTCTCTTATTACTACAGCATATTTCTAATACTATATTGATTAGTAAGTGGTGATAATGGGCATCCTTGTTTCATCTTGGATTTTATTGCATATGCTCCAAGTTTATTTCCATTACATATATTGTTGATGTTTTAGACAGATACTATTTATTATTTTAAGGAAAACTCCATTTATTCCTAAACTTTTTTAGTGTTTTTAATAGGAATGGATGTTGCATTTTATCAGCAGCTTTTACATCATCTATTGAGGTAATCATATGATTTCTCTTGGTTTTGCTATTGATGTGTTCAATTATGTTGAATGTTTTGCTACTATTGAATCATCACTGCCTACCTGGTTTCAATCCTAATCTGATCATGGGGTATTATCGTAGTAATAACTTTCTGTAGTCTCATTGCCAAAATTTTATTAAGGAGATTATTGATCAATAATTTTCTTTGTCTGTTTTGGTTCTTCCTACTTTATGTATCAGCAACATGCTGTTGTCATAAAAGGAGTCTGACAGAACCCTGTCTCCTATTTTTTTTTTTTTTTTAGTTTTTGCAAGGCAGTGGGGTTAAGTGGTTTGCCCAAGGCCACACAGCTAGGTAATTATTAAGTGTCTGAGGCTGGATTTGAACTCAAGTACTCCTAACTCCAAGGCCAGTGCTCTATCCACTGTGCCACCTAGCTGTCCCTCTCCTGTTTTTTTAAAAGTTTATAAGAATTAATTGCTGCTTAAATGTTTGATAGAATTCACTTGTAAATACATCTGAACCTGGAGACTTTTTCTTAGAGAGTTGATTAATGGCTTCTTCAATTTCTTTTTTTTTCCTGGGATATTTTAATTTAATTTAATTTAAATGGGATAATTTAAGTAATTTATGTCTTCTTTTGTTAATCTGGGCAGTTTGTATTTTTGTAAATGTTCATCCTTTTCACTCAAGTTATCTAAGTTTTTGACATACAGTTCAGCATAGTAGCTCTTAATTACCTCTTTAATTTCCTTCTCACTGGTGGTTAATTCACCCTTTTCATTTTTGATACTGATATTTTGGTTATCTTCTTTCTTTTTTAAATCAGATTATCCAAAATTTTGCCTATTTTATTGGCTTTTTAATAAAACCAACTTTTAGTTTTATTTATGAGATTTGATTTATTTGATTTCAATTTTATTTCTCTCCCTTGGTTTTACAGAATTTCTATTTTGGTATTTAATTGAGGATATTAAATTTGTTCTTTTTCTAGCTTTTTTAATTGCATAGTCAATTTATTGATCTACTTTTTCTCTATTTTATTCATATAGGCATTAAGTTTCCCCTCAAAACTACTTTGGCTGCATCCCATAAATTTTAGTATGATGTCACATTAGTATAATTTTCTTGGATATTATTATTGGTTATTTCTATTATTTGCTGTTTGATCCACCCATTATCTAAGATAGCTTTTATTTTTCCAATTAGTTTTTGGTTTATCTTTCTTATTACATAGAATTTTTATTGCATTATGATTTCAGACATATATTTATTATTTCTGCATTGCTGCAATTGATTATAAAGTTTTGGTAATTAGTACATGGTCTATTTTGGTATAGGTGTCATGTACTTCCGAGAAAAAGGTATATTCTTTTCTCTCCCCATTAAGTTTTCTCCAGTGGTCTATTATATCTAAGTTTTCTAACATTTCATTAACCCTCTTAACTTCTTCTTATTAATTTTTTTGGTTCTGAAAGAGGGAGATTGAGGTTCCCCATTATTAAAGTTTTGCTGCCTTTGTCTTCTTATAATTCACTCATTTTCTCTAGGAATTTAGATGCTATATCACTAGGTCCATGTTTATTTAATAATGATATAGCTTCTTTATCAATAGTACCTTTTAAGATGATGTAATTTCCTTCCTTATAACTTTTAATGAGATCACTTTTTGCTTTTCCTTTATCTGAGATCAGGATTGCTCCCCCTGAGTGGAGAGACAAAACTCAATTATGCCCATGTCCTTTAAGTCCAATCTCTTCAATTATATTTGACCTGCTAATTATCTTAAGAGAAATAAAGTTCTCAATAATTAGAAGTGCTATATATATATATATATATATATATATATATATATATATATGTATATGTGTATATTCTCTTTTAGTGTTGAATACAATGTGATGGTCTTAGTGACTTTTGTTTAGTTTTGCCCCTCCTCCTTTTATTTACCTTTTAATTGCAATTCTTGGGTCCTATTTTTGGCAATTGAATTCTCTGTTCAGTTCTGATCTTTGTGACAAGAAATTCTGGAAGTTCTCTATTTCATTTAGCATCCATCTTTTTTCCTGACAGCATATACTGTATTTTGCAGAGTATTACGTTCTGGGTTGTAATCCTAATTCTATATCTCCAATATATGTTATTCCAGATTTTCAAGTCCTTCAGTGTTGATACTGATAGGTCCTGTGTGAGTCTCATTCTTATTCCTTTACATTTGAATTGTTTTATTTTTTCTGCTTGCAATCTCATATATTTGAGATTTTGGGAATTTGAATATAATAGCTCTTGACGTTTTTTTATCCTGGGATCTCTTTCTGGAGGGGTTTTGTGGATTTTTTTCAATGATTGTATTGCTTTCTTGTTCTAGCAGATTTGGACAGTTTTCCTTTATAATTTCCTGCATGATGTTTTCCTGGTTCTTTTTTTTTTTTTTTTTTTTTTTTGATCAAGGGTTCCTGGTAGTCTGATGATTCCTAGATTTCCTCTTCTGGATCTATTTTCTAGGTCATTTGTTTTCCTGAATGGTCCTTTACATTTTCTTCAATGGTTTTATTCTTTTTTTTGAAGGAATCTTGTGTAGATTCATTGGTTTCAATTTGTTCAATTCTAGTTTTTAGGATTTTATTTTCTTCAATTAGCTTCTGTGTTACCTTTTTTAAGGTGCTGAATTCTTTGGTCAATTTTTTGTAATTTTCCTTCCTGACTTTCATTTCTTTTTACCATTTTACTTCTTCTCTCTTTTTTTGTTTTTTAAATCCTTTTTAAAGCTCTTTGATGAGCTTTTCTAATTGAGTTCAATTTATAGACAGTTTTGATATGTCCCCTGTGAGTGATTTTTCACTGATTTCTTCTTTAGGCATGGCATTGCTTTTATTTTTGTCTGTAAAGTAGTTTTATATAATGAGCACTCTTTTAATTTTTCTGCTCATCTTTGTTGTTTTAGCTCTGCTCCTGTGGTATAGTGTGTATAGATCCAAGGTTTTATATATATATATATATATATATATATATATATATATATTTTTTTTTTTTTTTTTTTTTTTTTTTTTTTTTTTTTTTTTGCTGGGACTGGGGTTTGATCCCAGGCTTCTTGTTGCCCAAGGTGTTGGCTATGCAGTCCAGGCCTTGCCTTTGCAAAGACTGGTTTCCTCCTTTATGTCCAAGTTCTAACCTAACAATGGTTTGTTCCTGACCCACTCCTGTCTTTCCTCAGGTGTTTTCATGGTTCAAACTTTGTTTCTGGTTGGAACCCTCCCTACCGGCTTGCTATCTAGCTGCCAGGACCTCTACTGTTGTCAAGCTGTCAGGACTGGTTTGAACTGTGGCTAAGAGCCTCCTGCTGGCTTTTCCTGCTCTCCTACCTCCCAGGCTTTACTTCTCCTTTTCCCCCAAAGAGACAGGACTTCACTGAAGATCCTTCATGATGTGTATTGCTGAAAACTTCTTTGAATCTTCTCTTTTTCTTGGTGGAATCTGTAGAGTGAATGTCAGTATAGAGGCTTCATTTATGTATGCTAGAGAAAGGCTCTAGGAGCATCTAAATTCTTGCCACCATCTTGGCTCTGCCCTGGAAGTAAAGAATTGTATTTTTTTTTGGCAAGACAATGGGGTTAAGTGTCTTGCCCAAGGCCACTCAGCTAGGTAATTATTAAGTGTCTGAGGCCAGATTTGAAATCAGATACTCCTGACTCCAGGGCCAATGCTCTATCCAGTACACCACCTAGCTGCCCCCAAGAATCGTATTCTTAATGGAACAATTAAGGGGATTGTACTTGAACTAAAACTGTTCATTGGAAGTGACTATGAAGTAATGAGGCTTAAATATTACTCAATCTACCCTTAAGAATTCTATCAGGACAGATAAAAGTAATATAACTTTACCGATGTTGTGCATATAAGTCAGGTTTTAAGCAATTAAGAAATTAAAAGAAGGATCATGCTAGGAAAAGGTAAAACATAAAAGAAAAATTACAACATATGAAGAGGCAAAATAGATCAGTTATAATAGAAGGAATGAAAGAAGGGCATGAACACTGATAAAAAATTACTTTCAACAAATTTGGCCCAAAAAGGAAATGACATATATTTCCTATTTTCTTTAAAAATTTATTCTATCCTAATTTATGTAGAGGTTGAAGGAGAGAGAAAGGGGAAGAAAGGATTGTATAAAAGGAAGGCAAATGTAAAAGTAAAGGTAAAGTTAATGTAAAAGTTAAAATATAGTATAGGGGAAAGGGAGAAAGAAAGAAAAAGAACTGATAAAAGGCCTGATCAAAAGACTGCAGTCAAAAGGAAAACAGTGATAACACTGATAAGAAGGGATAAGGTTAAATAAAAGAGAAAAGTACATATGAGGGAAGAGAGCATGGAGGGAAATATAAAGTTAAGGAAACAACTAAATACGAATGGGATGAATTCTCCCTTAAAAATGCAAGTGGACAACAGAGTGGATTAAAAACCAGAATCGTATAATATTTATTTATAAAAATTTTGAAGCAGAAAGATAGGGTAAAAGTAAAAGGCTGGAATAGAATATATTATTTCAGTTGAAGCATAAAAAAAGAGAAAGAGCAATTCTAATTTCAGAAAAATCGAAATATACCATTAAAAGAGAAGGAAACTGCATCTTCCTAAATGGCCCCTTAGGAAACAAAATAATAGCAATATTAAACATATATGGTTTAGTATCCAATTCTTTTTGGAGAACTAAATGAGTTACTGGGAGACATAAATTACAAAACTACAGTAATGGGGGACCTCAACCATTTTCTCTTATAATTAGGTAAATCTAACCAGAAAATAAACAAGACATAATTTAAGTAAATGATTAGAATTCCAGAAAATTTAGTTATAATAGAGAATAATAATAATAATAATAATAGAGAGAATTTTATATATATATATATATATGGAGAGAGAGACAGACAGACAGAGAGAGAGAGAGAGAGAGAGAGAGAGAGAGAGAGAGAGAGAGAGAGAGAAAGAATAATAGAGAAAAATAGAGAAAACTGAATGTGGATAGAAAGAAATATACCTTTTTCTCTGCAGTACATGGTATCTATATAAAAATTGATCATGTACTTGTGCATACAAACAGCACAATCAAATGGTAGAAAGTAAGAAATAGTATATGCATTCTTTATAAGTTCATGATGTGATAAAAACTACATATATTAATCAGCCATGGAAAGAAAAACTAAAATTCAATTGCAATCTAAATAACCTAATTTTAAAGAATTAATAGATCAAACAATAAATCATAGAAATAAGCCATCCAGAATAATGATAGTGATGAGACATCACACAAAACTTGTGGGATACAGTTATAGCAGTTTTTAGGGGAAATTTTATAACCCTAAATGTTTATATAATCAAAATAAAGAAAAGACCAATAAAATGGAAATGCACCTAAAATAGCTAGAAAACAACAAATTAAAAATCCCCCAAATTCTGATAAAGTAGTAATTATAAAATTGAAAGTAAGTAAACCATTGAACTAAGAAATAAAGCTAAGAATTGGTTTTATGAACAAATCTTTAAAATTGATAAATTTTTGGTTATTTTGAATAAAATAAGAAAGAAGAAATCAAAATCACCAGTATCAAAAATGAAAAGGGTAAACACAATACCAATGAGGAGGAAATTGTAGTAATAATTCAGAGTTTGTCTCCAGATGGAATTTTTCCTCTCTGAATGAAATCGATAAATAGCAATAATAATAATGAAGAAGATAACTTTTGAGGTGCCTGAATTTTTCTCATGGAATAATAAAGTGAAAAGTAAATACATTTCTGATGTTTTATGAATAGTCTCTTCTAAATAGTGTTAGAAGATTTCAATGACCACTGTACAGAAAATATTGAGTTATGTGATATTCAATGTAATGTACACAAAGATCAAAAGAAAAGAACACAAAGGAGAATATTATGTAGGGAAAAAGAGAAGAAGCCACACCTTGAACTTTCAAACAATACTTCAAAAGAAAGTAAATCTCAAAGAACTTTGAGCTAATTCTCATGTATAATATATAGAATAGCATGTTGTAACTCTATGGTTGTGTTTTCTGAAATATATAATGAGCTTTTATAGTAACTGAGTTCACAAAGATATAGTTTATGCATTACCATTAGAATTTACCTGATTGTATCTTTGGATTTAAAGGATGGGATCCATAACAATAGGGAAATAATGATGCTGATTATTTTTATGAGCCTTTACATAATCCCAGACCATGATTAGAGGAATGGAAGATGGGAAAGAGGAAACCATTATTTGTTGCTATATCTGCCACAACTTGATCACCTTTAATATAGGGTAACTAGATAGCACAGTGAATACAATACCAATTCTGAATTTATGTAGATTCATCTTCCTGAGTTCAAATGTGGCCTCAGACCCTTGATGACTGTGTGACTATGAGTAAAAAAAAAAAAAAAGTAAAATGAAGTCACTGTTTTCATTTATTTCACCTTCATAAACATCTTTGTAAGTCCTCTTCCCTTATATGACAGTTTTCTTATAATGACATTTAAAATTATTCATTGATTTATCTTAATCTACCTTTCCTATTTTTTTTTCACCCTCATGAATCCTCAGCTCTAAACAAACTGATTTATTAGATCTCTTCTGACCACATTTGGTGTTCAAGTTGCCATTTACCTTTCTTTTTATCTTTTATTTTCTGTCATTAGGTAGTAGATTTTCTAGGGAGAGGTACTATGTCAAAATCTTTGAATATCTAACCTTTCATATATTTTGCACCAATGAACACTACTGATTTTATTTGATTTGAATACCCTATGTAGATGTCATAAGTGAAATCTAAGTTATTAAAATGCATTAAGAACAGATATCTCACAGTGATTTAAAGGAAATGTCTCATTATAGTTTTGTCTTTTCTATATTGACATTCAAAAATAAAGAGGAGAGGTAAACGTGTCAGTGATAGGAGTGTCCAATAGCAACATTACTCCTTGCCTCCCAAGCTTCTTTCAGAAAACCAATTCCAAAAGTTATTAGACTACAGAATAGATGAACCCAGTGTTCATCACTTTGAGAATAGTTTTTTGAAGTTGACTTTAATGATTATAGAAAGATGATTCTCTACCTATCATGTATGCAAAAAAAAGGACTAAAGACAAGAATGCGCATCATATGTCTAGATGCCTTCTTTTTCCTCCCTTTCTTCTAGGATTCTGATAGATTGTTGTTGCATATTGGCAGCAATAGGAACTCAATCTACTTATCTGAAGAGAGATTAAGACGCTGTTATCGACTAGCCAGAAATGATCAGTCCTTCATATTTTTTTTTTACTTCCTAACTTATGCTCACTCATTGACATTATCTCTCTCTCTCTCTGAAAATCCTTTGAGTCTGCAAACTAAATTCTATTGGAAAGGACAGCTGATAGAGTACCAGACTTGGAGTCAGAAGGACCTGGGTTTAAATCTGACCTCAGCCACTTGCTATCTGTGTGACCTGAGTAAGTCTAAACCCATTGCCTACCTCCAAAATAAAATTTCAATGGAGTAGTACATTTTAAACCTGTTTTTCACATAAGCTGAGGTTTGAGAAAGGGTCTTCTGTTGGATATCACACAGCTTATATAACAAATAATTATACAGTCAATTCTTGACAAATTTATACGCTCACCCCCACCACCACTATCTGCTCCCCCTTGTGGAAGCCCATTCCACTTTAAGATAGTTCTCATTATTAAAAAGTTTATCCTTATGATGACTTATAATGAACTTAGAGCTTATCAAGTATCCCCCAATTAGAGACCACAGAGGGAAACTAAAAGTGATGAAATTAAAATTGTTTATTATTTTATTCCGTTACCTTTGAGAGAAGTGGTTGAAATTATTTAACCTAAATAATATGGAGGATTTATTTTGGGATTTTGATTATCCATAAGATCCCTTTCTCCCATTACTTTTATGTAACCAAAAGTTATGAAATCTACATACAAATAATATTTGGTAGTCTGGGAGAGAATCTAATTTATCCTGAGAAATTATTTCAAAACTGAAAAAATACATTTCATTATATGAATTTATAATTTCTAGAGCATGCTTTCTTTTAGTAACAGAGTTGAGGCACAAGTCTTTGCATACTCCCAAGATGACCCAATTTAAAAATTAGTATATATTATTCAACTTATTAACTAAATAACACATTGCTAAATTGCCAACTAGTCTCTAAATTCCAATATGTGATGTGATAACAGTTGTATGAGGAAGTATAATATTGGGGAAGAGGTTAAAAAGTGTAGCATTAGCAGCATTAAAGAATTGGATAGTGCAGTATATAATGTTTAAATATAATGGGTATTGCTTTACCAGAAAAAAATATATTTTTCTTACATGATTTTTGTTAATATTGTCATTTGAGAATACAATGTGTTTTGTCACTTGTCTACCTTATGATCTTCAAATGTTTGATGGTTACACTTATATTGAAGATTTTTAAGATCTATGAAAGAAGTTGAAGTTAATGTTTGGGGTTAAAATATTTGAACAGGTATAATTGTTTCAAATTATTTGATCATTTTCTAAAAAAAGTTTCCCATCCCCTCCCATTTCATTCAGTAAATAGAAACACCCTAAAACTTCTTTATGATTCAAATAAAGAGATTTAAAACTCTCTTCAATATAAATAATACTCATTGAAATGTAGTGAATCATAATTATTCTATATAAGAGGGAATTCTGTAGCTTTGGATGCTGTTTTTATTTTGGATCCTTTTTCAGATGACATGGATTTCAGAGGGCATGGATTTGTTAGCCAGGCTTGTAAGTAGAAGTCACATGGATAAAATTATGCTTGCTCATTTTCATTTATAGATTTATTCTTTAAAGTAGTGGGCTAGAGGTTGCTGTGATAGGTAAGATATCAATATGTGTATGTACAATCTCCTACAATTTTTAACTTCATTCATATGCAAAGACAGACAAAAAATAATCCATTCTTACTTTGTGCAGATTATTAAAAGCTAATAAGAAAGTAGATTTTTAATAATCACATGTTTAGTTTTGTTGCTTAACTATATATATATATATATATATATCTGTGAATGAGAATTTTTCTGTGTATATATATATATGCATATTATATGCATATAGTGGAGAATTCTGTAAAATATATATGTAAATGTTTCTTCTAGTTGTTGATATTTCCTGATTAATTTGTCATTCATCATCTTCCTGGTCAAGCAAAATAGTAGCTCTTTAAGACAATTATAGCTTTTTAAAAAGCTGGGGTTTTTTTACCCTTTAACCAATTTTTAAAAAATGGTTACATTTAAGGTTTTAAGTCAGTTTATTAATTTTTTTGTAGCTGTGAAACCCAAGAAAATCAATTTTGTTTCCAAAAGAGTTCCTGGAAATCACATAAGCATAAGAAATTTATCAACAGAGACAAAAGGTAAGACACTATTTAAAAATGCACTTCATACTACAAATTTTGTCATCTTTGTATGATCAATTATACATATTCAGTTATAAATAAAAGAACTTTTAGTTTAAAAGACTAATAAGAAAGCACTACTTGTTCTTTCCACTGACTAATAGTAAGAGAGATGAACTTCACAAATAGGATCAAATATTCAATTATTTTGATGGTAGAACAAAATGAATCTTATTGAAGATCTAATCATTACAGATACCATGAAGAAAATAAAGAATGAGTGAACCTTATATCATTAAAATAATACCATTCTAAAATTGGACCATAGTAAGTTCAATATAAAAATAAAGCAAATTGACAACCAGCTGTCACGATAAATTTCAGTCCTTCATATATGATAAGCAATGAACTTTGATTTCAATAGACCTTTTATATCACTTGACTTTGATAAAATATTTCAATTATGGGCTATCCAAAATAAGGAATTATAGCAATTGCATATAGTATTATTTATAAATTTTTGATAAACATACAAATAACAAAGACAATATAACTGCATTATATAGCTCAGGTCAATTTAAATCTCTTTATAGATCTGATCAGAAATGCAATCCTTCACAATATGCTTTATTAGCGGACATGAATCCTCTAGTTCTTAGTAAATTGGCAGTTGAAATGAGTTCTTTATACATGTTAGAGTTAAAATAGGAGGATTAAGGTAATTATATTAATAAATTTAATGTAAGTATTATTAATTCACAATTGCATAACACTTAAAACTCTATAATTTTTTCCTCATAGATTCCTAGAGAGATAGACAATGGAAGTCTTATTAGTTCTGTTTTGTATTTGAGAAAATTGAGATTCACAGAGGTTGTGATATTTCTGAAGTTCCAAACTGTGTTTGGATACTGGAAAAAATTTTAAAATAAATTAATTTTTCCCTAAACAATAAATTCTCAGAGACACATAATGACAGCTTTTCAATGTTAAAGGAACTGCCTGAAGCATTTAATATAATACATACCTAAAAAAAGAGTCCCCATCGTAGACTATTCAATAAGTGAGAGAAACTTTCATGGAACAACATGTTTCAAATGTTTTAATTAGATCCCTTTCAACTTTTGCCCTTTACCCCTAGGCAAACTTTCCAAAGGTAAACTCAAATGAAATGAGTGTTTTACAAACCTTATAGCACCATATAAATTGTAGGAGGAAAAGGAAATCTCATAAATGTGTAAAGAGAAACAGTTTTGCTTATTTTGATAGTTTCAGATGTCAAGATACTAGAAATTCCCCAATACTACAAAAATCCCCATAACTAGATTTCTGATGTCTTCCAATCTCCTCATTTATTTATTTTTAATTCTGTGTATAATATATTCTAATGATATTACTTTACTTTCACCTTCATTGGATATCCATCAAATGTTTTCCATCATGACTTTCTCACAAAACTAATTTTTCTTTATATGTAATTCTATTCCTTGTTTCTTTTTAACTCTTTTGTTTCTGAGTATAATATGTCCTGCCTCATTGGAATTTCCTTCCAACAATGAAATCACAGATGTTGGGTGGCTAGGTGGCGTAGTGGATAAAAAGCACCAGCCTTGGAGTTAGGAGTACCTGGGTTCAAATTCGGTCTCAAACACTTAATAATTACCTAGCTGTGTGGTCTTGGGCAAGCCACTTAACCCCGTTTGCCTTGCAAAAACCTAAAGAAAAAAAAAAAGAAATCACAGGTGTTGATAATAGCAAACAAATGAATAAAACAATACAAAACAGAATTAGAGTATATTCTTCCAGAGCCAGAGTATATTCAACTAGAGTCAATTCAACAAGTTACTTCTTTGCATTAGGCACTTTAATTCATGTTTGTTGTTATTTAATATGATGTATATAAGCCTGTTAAGAGATTTGAAGATTTAGAAATAATAGGACTTTTGAAGGTCATCTAAAGAAACTGAGTCTCAAAGAAATGATTTGTCCATGGTCATGTAGTTAGTAAATAACTGAATCAGGATTTGAACCTAGATCCATCAAAATCACATCCCCCACTATTTCCACTGCACATTCTGCTTCAATATGTTGTCCCTTAACAATTTCCTTGGGTATATGTTCCTCTTCTTCCTACATGTTAGCTATTTGTCTGTGGTTATAATTTGGTGGTTACATATAGACTGCATTCTTCTTTCCTTTACAGGGGATATTTCTCTCTGGTACACTAAGGATAATAATATTGATGCTATAGATATCAGGATTAAAAGATTAAATTAAGTGTTTTATGTTCCCTAGGAAGAGGATTCTCTAAAAATATGAAATCATCCTCTTATCACTTCTCATTGATTCCCTTTCTTTAAGAGAAAGATTCCTTTCTACTCTTTCCATATGATATACCATCTACTAATTTAAGTCATTTTCTGTTGCTGTACTCCATGTTTGAATTGTTCTTGCTTCTCATCTATGCCACCTGGTTTCCTGTGAATCCCAGCTAAAATCACACCTTCAAAGGAAGCCCTTGCCAAGACCTCTTGGTTCTTGTGATTTCACACTGTTGATTTCCTATTTGTTTTGCAAATAGTTGGTTTGTACATAATTGTTTACATGTTGCATACCTCCATTAAATTGTGAGCTCTTTGAAGGAATATCTTTGTCGACTGTATTTAAGGATGTTTACTGAACTATCTGGAATACTGACTTACTGATTCTTCTAAGGGAGAATGGAATACTAGTGACATACTATGGAGTTCTGTCAGCACTCAGTCCTGCATTGATCAATTGTTTTATCTATTTCTTCGATAAATAAACAGAACACTTTTGAAATTTTTGAATGATCTTAAGCTGATTTAGATAGGAATTTCTTAAACTGATCTAGCTACAGGGCATGAAGTACATTGACAGAACTTAAAAATGCTGGCTCAGGGAGTCCTTGAAAGTTTTAGAGCAAAATAGAGATTAATTATGGCTTTTTTATTTTAAAAATTGCCTCATAATATTCTTGATACATAATGGGTATTGCCTCAGTCAAACTAAGACTTTTTAAGGTCTTGGATTAAAAAAGTTGCCTCCCACTGCATCCAGGTTCATCTACAGTTGTTCTGATCTATATCTTGCCACTGGACCTGTATGGTTCCATGGGAGAAAGGGAGGCCCTCACTCACTCAAATCTAATTTACTTGTATGTCATGTCATAATGTCCTAGTCCTCTTCTAGAACTGAAGACAATGACGGCAAACAACCACAAACAATAAGCAACAATAATAATCCTAAGTGCTAAGAACAGTGCTAGGGCATAGAAGATACATAACAAATGTTTATTGATTGATTGATGGAAATTATTCATACCTTGTCTCATTTTTTTCTATAGTTATGATGCACCTAATTTATATCAAATGAAAGTTTGCTTTTCAAATCTTTATTTTTATATAAATGTCAGTTTTTATCATTGGGTCAGTTTGTTATCATCTAAGTAAGTCATCACAGCTCAGAAAGTATAACATATTGAATATTAATTAAATGGTCCCTGACTTAAGAAATATTGAATATTATCTAGATTGAGGAGTCACAAGCCTTAGGTCTTATCTTACTGGATTTAAAATATTGTTATTTAGCGATGATCATGTTGGCACAGATGCCTGCAAAATTATTTTATATTTGAGTTAAGAGAGTAGAATTACTTCACTTGAAGTCTCAATCACTATTGCCATGCAAAGTCCTTAAACTTCATACTTTTGTAAATTAATGTTCTTCATTTTCTGGAAATACAAGGATGGATTTAAAATTAAAATTCTTTTTAATTATGCTTTTTATCTCTCATCCTTATTATTTTCTCAATCTTATGGTTTTTTTCCACTTGTACTTTTAAGTTTATATGCTTTTTTCTCCTTCCTTATACAGAAGATGTTTTTTAAGCACAATGTCAGTTTTTCTTTTTTTCTTTTCATAATTACATACCTAGTGTAGGGCCCTATCCATAAATTTCCACTTACCCTCCACTCTTTGATTAGCATTAAAAGAATGGCAGCTTGGTACAGTAGAGAGTTTACCTTAGAATCAGAAAGACTTGAGTTCAAGTCTGACCTCTGACACAAACTAGCACTTCAGACTTGAGGAAATTGCTCAACTTATTTTTGTCTTTTAGCAGTTTTCAAAAACTGTGAGTTATAGACAGGATGCTGACATCCACTGATGGACAGAATGTTTTCTATCAGATAATTCTTTGTACCATTGAATAAAAAGTCTAGTTTCCAACCCTTTCCTTTTTAAATCTAAAGGTTAAAGATAAAAGATAAAGTCAAAAGGTATAGAACATAAAACTCTGAAAATTTATTATTATTAATAGTCTTGTGATTATCTTTTCCACTTGAATATAATAGAACAGAAAGAAAAACTATATGTTCATAAGTATGTCATATAAGTGTAAATATATTTAAGTATTACACATTATCATGTAACAAACATATATATTCTTACTTTTGATAAGTTTAACTATTACTACTACTAATTAAATTTTAAGATTTGCAAAATACTTTCCATATAATATATTCTCAAGTTCAAGAATTTCCATTCCATTGCTAGCCTGAGAGGTAAATTCTATTATAATTTCCATTTTATAGATGAGGAGCCTGAGACTGAGAGGAAGCAAGTTCCTTTTCCAGGATTACACAGCTAGTAAGCATCTGAGTCAGAATTTGAATTTATGTATTCCTGACTCCAAGTGAAGTACTACATCAAATCATCTACTTGACTAACTTATTTTTGCTATGCACTTTATAACTTAAGCCCTGTGCTCCCTAAAATTTCAAAATATTTTAAATTCAAATTGGTTAAATCCACAGTATTATGACTTATTTGAACTTTTAAATCAAGGGTAAGAATGATATGATAGGAAAAATAGTAGAGGGTTTTTGTTGGTATTTCAAAGAACAGAAATGCAAGATTTGTTAAATTGTGAGATGAATGGATAATTCAAGAGAAAAAATTTTATATACTTAATAATCTATTAATTAGGCTAGCTAATAATCAATAAATTCATAGTTAGTGATTTTTCTTGTAACCAAAGATATATAATGGTGTCTTCAATGTTTTAAATAGTTTTTTGAAAGGGAATGCCTCTGACAGGAGAGATTGGTTAACAATTAATGAGAAGCTGGGTATATTAATGAGGAGATGGGCTAAAACTCTTTAGCTCCTCCTGCTGAGAACTTGACTTGATCATGAGAATTACAACATTTGGCAATCTGAATAAAGAATTCTTCTCTACTCAGACTCTTCTGGTTGATTTTCTCATTCTTGAGATATGTTATCCTAAACTTCAGTGGAGTGTTACAAGGCTTGGGGGTGGAATTAATTTATAATAATAGATTCTATTTATACTCTTAACAGAAGTAAGTTTTCCTTTTTTGTTGGGGTCCTACACAGGAATGAGGAGCAGATTACTGGGGCATGTGGGCAATATCATCTATTAGCTTTGGTGTTCAGAAATTGGTTGACCTAAAGTGATTGATCTCTGAAATAGGAAATAAAAAATTCTGCATCTTAATTAATAATGGATTATTAATATAATAAAAATAATGATTTCTCTCATTTAACTATTAAAATATATTGATTGTTCAAAATATTCAACAAAATTCAACTAATATTAAAAATATAAAACAAAATCTTTGAAATCTGAATGGAAGACAAACGTAGTGAAAGAGAAATACTAGAAACTCATAAACCCTGTTACTCTGATTAAAACTCTCATAGAGTCAGCTCCTAAATGTTAGAATAAAAACCTTGACACCCTCTCATTGGGAACTCAGGCTCAATAATGAAAATAAGCCTAGGGTGAGTGAAGAATCATTAAGTATTTTTCTTGTAATTAAATAGAGAATATGTGTCTAATACAGAATCAAAAGCAAGCTTTATTACATTGAAATGACAGCCCCTCCCTTCCAGGTCTGATTGGTTCATTCTTTTCTGGGTGACAATCTTCCTTTATCCTACCATTTCATGCTACTCCATAACGTTACCCCCCTTATCATGCTACTCATGAACAGTTAATGAGACTTTATTTTTATGTGGGTTGTGTCAGTTACTATATATGAGGTTCATTAAGCATGTGAACTTGATTTTTAAATTAACCTTTATCCTTCATAAGATAGATTAGAACTGAGGAGGAAAACAGGATCTTAACAGGAGGCTGCTTTTATTCTGATTGGTCAAACCCTCCTTTTTTTTCCCTGCCTGAATATCTTTTGCCATTTCTCTTGCTGGTCTGGCAAGAATTACTCATGTGGAAGCATAATAATATTAATTACTTCTTACATGAAGAAATTAAATTGTTTCTAAGGTAGTCTCCCCCCATCCCTTCAAACTTCATAAACTGAAGGCAGGAGGGCTAATTTGTCTCTAACTTTCCAAGTCTTAAAGTCAAAGAAGGTATATAAGGTCTTGTCTTCTAGCACTTTCCATTTCTTGGATTAGTTCATCATTTTTACAGCAGCTGAATTTCAGAAAGGGCCCAATTTTGAGAGATTGCATAGCTCATACACTTCATTTTATAGTTGATTAAATTTTGATCCAGTGAAGACAAGTGACTTATTATTTAAGATATCAAGATTTATCTTTCATTAAAGAAAAATAGAATAGAGAAATGTTATCTGGGGCAGTGATGACAATTTAAACAAAAATAATAGTTTCATTTATAATTTTAAGTATTCTATGTTAATGCATCTCCAAACTCCATTATTAGTAAAGGGAACAACTTAAATCAATTTTTCCAAAGTCAAATCTAGTTAATATTCATTGTACTTAAAAATGAATACATATAGGATACCTTTGCTGACCACTTCCAGAGAATGGCATAGGAAACAGAATGATTTATCTTTTACCCCCTTCTAAAACATTCAGGACATCCCAAACTGAGTCCATATTTTCTTTATGAAGCTGATATCTTCTTTTTTCACAGATAAAGAAATTGTGACTTCTAGAAGTTAAAATACTTGCCCAACAGACTGCTGGTGAGCATCAGAATTCATATCTGAGTTTTCTGACTCCAAATTCTCCTTCCATCATACCATGATACCCTCTGAAATTTTAATTAATCTTTATCATAATGTGCTTGGTCCCTTTTCTGAACACCACAGTTAAGTGAACTTAATTGTTCTCTCAATCGATTTTTCTACATTAGTTTAATCTTCCCAACTGGATTGTTAGGAAGGAATTTACACATTTGTTTCTTTGAGAGAAAGAATAATATTGTATACATCTTCACTGCCATGTATAGTACCCAGTACTGACAGAAAATATAAAGATGAAGAGGAGGGGAGAAGAAGAGGAAGAAGGAGGAGAGAGAGAAACAGACAGAAATAGACAAAGGGACACAAAGAAAGACAGAAAGACAAAGTCAGAGACTGAGAGTGACAGAGACAAAGAGAGTAGAGATAGAAATTCTGACAGAGATGAGGAGATACTGAGACAAAGAGAAATAGAGATAGAGGGTTAGTATGCCTTGGAGCCACAGATATATGGGTTTAAGTGCTTCATTTGATGCTTGTTAGCTAAGGGACCTTGGACAAATCATTTAACCTTAGTGTTCTAGGTAAGTGAATTAGAACTATAAGTTATAGAGAAGGTATAAACCTGAATTGGTAGAAGGGAATTTTCTTACATGGAAGTCCCCAATCAGAATGATAGAATACATTCAAATCTATTTACAAAGAATCTATTAATTAATTTTAACTGACTTTTTGAAGACAATATATGTTCAGACTTAGATGATAATTGATTAGTTGATTTTTTAAAAATCAGGTAGGTTTTTAAAACTAAATAATGATGAATAAATTCATATAAGAACTAATTCTTTCATAGTCATTATTATCATATCACTACATCTGTGTATTATATTATGTTTATAATCCATACAATGAGAATATACTGTGAACAATTTTCTTGTTGTTCATATTTATAACATGACAATTTTGCAGATTGTTCGGGATGCCGGGATGAAAATGACTGGGTGGACAATCTGGATTTTAAGGGACTTCCAATTCAGTTAGATGGACAAAAGGCTGACATATTTAAAGTTAAATTATATTGAAAAACTAAATAATAGGTCAAGAAAAAAACACAGAAGCAGCTTCACAAGATATGAGTAACAAATTGAAAGGTGGATTTTACTGAAAATAATGTAATAAGAGTTTAGAGGGATTATTACAATGATTATTTTCATTTTCACATTCATTCAATTATGATATTTCAAAAAGAACCACCCATAATTGACACATCTTAAATTCATTCACAATCACAGAACAAGTTCTCCTCAAAATGTTTTTGTTCAGATGTGCAGGTACATGAAACAGAATGGAGAAAAAAAGTTATTTGTAGTGTTCAAGGTGGTGAAGATGACAAGGGAAAAGATGATATCACTGAAAGTTTCATCTCAAATTTTTCAAATATTTATGCCTCAGGTAAGAATGAAGGTATCAGATACCTTTCTCCTTTGCAATATTTATTTTTTTACAATTTTGAAGAATCTTGATATTTTGATGGATACTTCTGAGAAAAAAGAATGTATTTCATGTAAAATCACAGAATACTCCATCCATTCTTTGCAGAACAGAGGAAGAACTATGGGTACAGAATTTTACCTTTTACTGTCAGATCCAATTGCTGCGTTAGTTTTGTTTTTTTCTTTGTTCTTTATCATTTTCTTTCTCTTTCTTTCTTTTGTACTTTTCTTTTTTTCTTTTTCATAGGAGATGGCTCTCTAGATTGGAAAGTTGGTATTATGTATTTAGAAATTGAAGTAATCTAAAAACCAAAATAATTCATAATGATTTTTTTAATTTAAACATCCTATTTTGCAAATTACTTTAAAAAGAAAATCAACAAAAGTTTTTTTTGAAAGTAGATGCTGAGATTATGTGTTTATATCTTAATTCTTTCACATATTTATCATCAAGAACCAATAAGGCATTAAACACATCCAATTGATCCATAAATATTTATTAGGTATCAACCATGAATTTGAATGGAATAGTTGTTCCAAAATCATGGTGTATACAGGCAACAATGGATGGACTCTTGAATGTTGGTCACAGACTAGTTCTGTAATTGTTGTGTTACAGTATATTGACAAGCCCAGAGTGCATCAAAGGACGTCAAAGTCGAGATTTTGCCTAAATGTTTGATGTCCCATTGATAGCTGATATTTCACATTATCCTAATTAATGCTTACTGATACAATTGCAAGGAATTCATGAAATATTTTCTTGAGAACTATTGTTTCCCTAATTCTTAAATAAAACCTTTCTATTTCATTACATTCTTTCTAGACTTATTACCATCTAAACATGGAGGAGAAATCACAGAACAGTTTCTGCTAGAGGTGGTCAACATTCTCCTGCATTATGTCAGAAAAACTTTTGATGAGAAAAGTAAAATAGTGGACTTTCATCACCCTCACCAATTTCTTGAAGGCTTGCATGGGTTCAACTTGGAACTGTTAGACCAGCCTGAGTCACTAGAACAGCTGCTTGTTGATTGCAGAGATACATTAAACTATGGAGTTAAAACAGGTGATATATAAAACAGGAAGGTACCTTTTCATATTGTAAAGTACTTTCTGAAAATAGAGTATACCTGAAATGATTTACCACCACTGTTAATTTTAACACCAAATGTAAATGCTCAGTAAATCTAAATATAATAAATGTATATATAAAAATGAATATATATTTATAGCTGCATATATATAAATACATGTATTTATAAAATATCATTTAGCATTGAAAGAATATTATTTGGGTAATTTAATAGATGTGTGTTCATCAATATATTTACTTATTCCACCTTATCTATTTATCTCACTAAAGACCCTTCTAACCATGCCTTTTCCAATTCATTATTTATAATTTTCCATAAATTTTTCATAGAACTTCTATCAAATATTCTGATGTTTAAAGTGTATATTAATAATTTACAAATATAAATGATGTACATGAGCTGTATATTTTATGTGAATATTCAAAATAATCCATGCTTTCATCAGTTTGAGGTACTTCCAGCATTTATTGGAATCTCCCTAGGACTCAGTAGCTAAATCTTGAGTTGAATGAAAACCACAGAGATTAAATGATATGCCTGCTAGTAAATGTTAGAAATCAATTTTTATTCAACTTTGTTAATTAAAATTTTTAAATGGAAAATTAAATTATATAAATACCTTACTCAATGGAGGTGCCATAATGGAATGTCTCATTAACTGAATATATCTATATAATGGCACCCCATGGAAAGAAGAGCTCTTCTAAATAATTTTTAAACCTTTTAAAAATCTATTGATAAAATTTTGAATTTTTTTGTGAGATAGCATTTTTCAAGATAATTTAAACTTTTTTTCAATAATTAAAAATAAATTTCTCTCCTTCCTGCTTCCCGTCTTCCCATCTTACTACTTCTAAATGGAAAAGAAAAAGAAATATAAATCTGTTATAATATATACATAAAATCCTTAGAACATATTCTGCAATTCAGCTACTTTGGCCTAATTACTGTTTATTTATCCCAGGGTTTATTTTTATTTGTTTATTATTTTACTTTGTTTCTGTCATGGACCCTGTGGGAATAGTCTGATGATATCAATGAACCCTTTCTCAGAAAATGTTCTTAAATTCATAAAATAAAATCAATATAATTACAAAGAAAAACCAATAGTTTTGAAGTACAATTAAAATAATTAAAAACTATACAAAGCAAACAAAAATAATAACTATCAGCAAATATTAAGAACTCCTGATCTGAAATGACATTCTAGCTTTTATCTTTATATCTTTGCACTGACTATTCCTCAGTAGCTAGATTGTCTTACCTTTTGTCTCCATATTTTAGTTTCTCAGACTTCATTAATGATTGTAGTCAAACCTTCACATCTCTAGGAGACATTTTCCATGTGTTCTGCTGCTATACCTTTCTTTCCCAGATTTCTTTCTACAAACTCTGCATATTTCTTGTATGTATCTGATTTTATTGTCTTCTTCATTAGAATGCAAAATGCTTAAATCCAAGGAATACTTTATCACATTTTGTTTCTCTAGTATATTGGTTGGTTGGTTGGATATTGTTCTTTGTTCTTGAAGAACAAAATGACATCATACTAGTGTCTTTCTTTGTCCCACTGTACTTGATCAGATTTATAAGATCTCAGAGTGCTATAGCATATATTGTGCACAAATAGTTCACATGAACACTTGGGATATATTCTCTAAATTTGAACCTCTCATATTACCTATGAGCTTCAATTGTGATTTGTTCATAGAGCAGAGCACTCTCTTTGATGACAGCACACTATATGAACAGTCCTGTGTCAGTGTCTTCCTTATTGCACAATCAATTCCAAAATTCTTAAGAGAAACCTTGAGAGTGTCCTTATTTTTCTCTTTCTGACACCCCCTCCATGAGTGTTTACCTAGTGTATGTTCTCCACAAAATGATCTTTTTGGCAAGTGTTCATTTGGTATCCAAACAATGTAGCCAGCCCATTGGAGTGAAGCTCTGTGTAGTAGAGCTTCCCAAGCATTTTTGCCTAGTATATAGAGAACATTTAATAAATCCTTTAGATTGACTGACCAAGTTTTTGAGTCTTGTCACCTGATAACATGAATGATGCCTTATGTTCTATTTTTCCTTTGTAGGACACCCTCGCTTTTTTAACCAACTCTCCAGTGGGCTTGATATGATTGGACTTGCTGGTGAGTGGTTGACTGCTACTGCAAATACTAACATGTAAGTGAATTTTCTTACCTTCAGGTGACTCAGTAATGAAATCATAAAGAAGACTGGTTTCTTTTGAGGCAATATTTTGTTGTGACCAAAGTAGTCTCAATTTCTGAGAGTCCCATCTTCTGGTTTAACTGATAATGTCATAAATTATAGTTAAGATACTTGAAACATTGAAGCCTAGGAAGCAGATCTCATTCTTTTTTGATTGTCACCTCATTAGAACCTCCTGATAGCCTGGAAATTCTCCTAATCTGCTTTCTATACAGTATGAACAATCCATCCTGATACCTGAGATAGTCATGTGAAATTCCTGAACCAGTCAGTAATCAGATTCTCAGAGGTTAGAACTCTGTGAATCTCCATAATGGTTTAACTTGAAATTCGGTATCCTAATAACCCCAATGAAAGGAAATAATTCAACTTATCTCTTATCACCCAACAATAAATATTATGGTGCTTAGAAGGCAAGATAGTCAATGCATGCTTGTCAAATGAATAATAAACTCCTGAATAAGTGAATGAATGAATTGAATAAGTATACAAAACATATTAAAATTATGAATCTCTTGTAATATTTTAATATTTTATATAATCAACAGTGATTATATATATCATTTGATGCAAAAGACATTTTTCACTGTGATTCTCTTAAAATATTCATAAATAGTTGCATGAGCTACCTGTCAAGCATGCTTATCTATATATATGTACTATCCATATAACAAAGATGCTCCACAAGGACAATGAAATGGGTAATAGACTAAACAGAAGAAATAAAGTGAGATATATTGCTTTTGGGAAACTGTAAGTTTTTCTTAATAACTTCTCAGTTTCTCTTGAAATAAAGCCCAAGCTTCTTAACATTAACATTCCTTTGGGGATGGTATATGGCTTCAAGTAATAGAATACAAGTGTTTCCAAAAATTTAATATTGAGGGTTAGCCAAAAGAAAAAATCAAGAATTACATGGTAGATATGAGTATGCTACAACACTAACAAGGAAAAATGCACAGGGAAAGAGCAGTGTGAAGAGCATCAATGAGAGACATATATGACAAGAAAAAAAATAAGTCATTCGTGTGTCAAGAATTAAGAAAAAAACAATTAAAGACAAAAATCTATTTTCAGCCACATATCAAGCAATCTAAAGGAATACTCCTATAATAATTAGTGAACCCCTTCTGGAGTATAAGAGAACATGAACAAAGATCACGTGGGATGAAAGAAAGGGATGGATTGTGACTTTCATTTCTTGCTGGATAGTAGGGCACCTTCTCTCAGATTGGGAGTGCCACCATGATTTATCTTCATAATTAAGATCACAGGTCTATAGATATATCAAGTAAGAGAGATAGTAAACCTAACTCTATGAAAGCTGCATCAGAAGTAATTAACAAAATACAGCAAGTGATGGGTTGAAGTCATTTGCAGTTCTCTTCATTTGAAGGAGAGTCAGTGAGAATAAATCAATCAAAATCTGGGCAGCTAGGTGGAGCAGTGGATAGAGCACCGGCCCTGGAGTCAGGAGTATCAGGGTTCAAATCCAGCCTCAGACACTTAATAATTACCTAGCTGTGTGATCTTGGGCAAGCCACTTAATCCAAAAAACAAAAAAAAAAAACTGTCTTAAAACTATAAAGACCTGGGTTCAAGTTTTATCCGACATACATACGGACTGTGTAACTTCATGAAAATCACGTAACTTCTCATTGCTCTAGATAACTCTCAAAGAGAAAAAGTTGCTAAGAACATAGATACCTGAAATTGTAGAGAGATTCTCATAACCCAAGTTATATAGTCAATAGAGCCCTGAGACTGGATTCAGGAAGCCCCAAGATCTCAAATAATTTCAGATATTTACTCACTTTGTGACCCTGGACAAGTCATGTAATCTCCATTTATCTCAATTTTATTCATCTGTTTAATAGCACCACCCAGTGTTGTTTTGAGGATCAAATGAGATCTTTCTAAAGTGCTTTGCTCAAAGTCTGACACTTAGTATGTCCTTCCAATCTCATCCTTTCTTCCTCCCTCACTCCCTTCTTTTTCTTCTTTTCTTTAATCCTCTGTCCCTTCTTTCCTTCTCTCTGTCCTTCCTCTGTGCAATATATTACATTAATATTGTTATAGTACTTTATTTATACTATGTAACCGAATTCCAAAACTCTCAGGTAAAAAAAATATTGCAAGCAGTCAGAGAGAATAAACAAAAATCAAATATCTTGGAGTCACAGTCAGGAAAACAGAAGATTTAGCAGCACCTACATTAAAGGATCAGAGGAATTATAATATGATAGTTCACAAGACAAAGTAGCTGGGAGTAAAATCAAGAAAAATATATCAAGAATATCATCAATATTCTTTAAAGAAGCTGATAGTTAATCTTATTTCTTTGTTTTTGCACTTTGAAATTTAGGTTTCATCACCATATTTTTGTCATGAAAGGCATTCAGAATGAATCATTTGTTGCCTATTTTTCTGAATAGTAAATATATTATACACACACACATATATATGTATGTATATATATATACATATATATATATATATGTATATATATATATATACACACACACACACATTAGTTGTTCTTTAAATATTTGGTAGAATTCTCTTGTGACTCCACATCTGGCATTGATTATTTTTTTTTTCTTAGAGAGTTTATTTATGACTTGTTCAAGTACATATTCTAAGATAGAGTTATTTAAGTATTCTATTTCTTCTTCTGTTACTCTAAGAAATTTATATATTTGTAAATATTCATTCATTTCTCTTTGAATGTTAGATGTATTGATAAATGTTTGGGCAAAAAGCTCATAATTGTTAAATTATAGAAATATTTTATTTGTTTTACAACTATAAACAATAGTAGTTTCTACCAATCATTTTTTGGTAAAGTTTTGAATTTTACAATTTCCCTTTACTCCCTTCCCTACTCCCCACTTATTTCCAAGAAATACATAGATGAAAATTGAATGTGTTGAGAGAAAAATATATCCATAAGGAAGAAAGAAGATATTAGACATAACAAAACTATGTAATACAAAAGACAACTTTTTAACAATTGTAGATAATAATCTTTGGTCTTTGTTTAAGCTCCACAGTTCCTTCTCTGAATACAGATGGTATTCTCTATCACGTATCCCCTAAAATTGTATTAGTTTAACTATTCCATGAGTAGTTGATATTTTCCCAATTATTTTGATCCAATTTTATTTATGTGAAAAGTGTTTTATAATTTTCATATAGTTTCTGAGTCTACCTTGGCAGGTAGACTTCCAAATATTTTATGTTTTCTGAAGGTATTTTAAATGGGATTTGTCTTTCTAATTCTTGCTGCTGTATCTGGTTAGTAATATATAGTATTACAAAGGATTTATTTGATATCCTGAGACTTTTCTAATGATCCTAATTATTTCTAATAGTTTTTAGTTGATTTCTTACTGTTCTACCATCATATCATCTGCAAAGAGTGAGAGGTTTGTTTTTAATACAATATTGAATAATAGTGGTGATAATGGGCATCCTTATTTCACGCCTAATCTTACTGTGAATGCTACTGGCTTAACCCCACTACATATAATACTTGTTGATGGTTTTGGATACATACTGCTTATCATTTCAAGGAACAATCCATTTATTCCTGTGATTTCTAGGGTTTTTGGTAGGAATGTATGCTGTATTTTGTCAAAGACTTTTTCAGCATCTATTGAGATAATCATATGATTTCTGTTATGTTTGCTGACTGTTTTCCTAATATTGAATCAGCCTTGCATTCTTGGAATAAATCCTGTGCAGTCATAGTTTATTATCCTAGGGATAACTTGCTTTAGTCACTTTGCTAATATTTTATTTAATATTTTTGCATTCATATTCATTAGAGTAATTGATAAATAATTTTCTTTCTCCATTTTGATTATTCCTGGTTTAGGTATCATCACCTTATAGGTGTCAAAGAAGGAATTAGACAAAGTTTGATCATCATCTATTTTTCTAAATAATTTACATAGAATTGGAATCAATTGTTCCTTGAATGTTTAGTAGAATTCACTTGTGAATCCATCTGGCCCTAGGGTTTTTTTTCTTAGGGAGTTCACTGAGGCTTTGTTGAGTTTTTTTTCTGAGATAGGATTATTTAGGTACTTTATTTTCCCTTCATTTAACCTGGACAATTTATGTTTTTTGTAAATATTCCATTTCACTTAGATTATCAAATTTATTAGTATATAATTAGGCAAAATAGTTCTGAATTATTACTTTAATTTCCTCTTCATTGGTGATGAATTCAGCTTTTTCATTTTTGATACTAGTAATTTGGTTTTCTCCTTTCTTTTTAAATCAAATTAACCATAAGTTCATCTATTTGGTTTTGTTTTTAGGGGTTTTTTTGCAAGGCAAATGGGGTTACATGGCTTGCCCAAGGCCACACAGTTAGGTAATTATTAAGTGTCTGAGAACGGATTTGAACCCAGGTACTCCTGACTCCAGGGCCGGTGCTTTATCCACTACACCACCTAGCTGCCCCTATCTATTTGGTTTTATCATAAAACCAACTCTTTGCTTTATTTATTAGTTCAATAATTTTCTTGCTTACAATTTTATTAATGTCTCCTTAAATTTTTAGAATTTCTAATTTGGTTTTGAATTGGAGATTTTAATTTGTTCTTTCTCTTACTTTTTTAGTTGCATGATCTCTTTATTGATTTCCTTTTGTTCCATTTAATTCATGTAAGCATTTAGAGACTGCTTTGACTATATCCCATACATTTTGATATGTTGTCTCATGATTGTAATTGTCTTGAATGAAATCATTGATTATTTCTATGGTTCGTTGTTTGATGCACTCATTCTTTAAAATGAGGATATTTAGTTTCTAAATAATTTTAGGTCTATCTCTCCATGACCCATTCTTGCATGTGATTTTTATTGCATTATTGTCTGAAAAGGATGTATTCAATATTTCTGATTTTCTGAATTTGATTAGGAGGTTTTTAATGCCCTGGTACATGGTCAGTTTTTGTGTAGGTGCCATGTACTGCAGAAAAAGGGGGTATATTCCTTTCTATCCTCATTCAATTTTCTCCAAAGGTTTTCATATCTAAATTTTCTAACATTCTATTTACCTCCTTAACGTCCTTCATTTATTTTATGTATAAATTTATCTAATTCTGAGAGAGGGAAGTTGAGGTCTCCCATTAGTAGAGTTTTTCTGTCTTTGTCTTCCTGTAACTCAATCAAATTTTTCTCTAAAAATTTGGATCCTATCCCACTTGGTATTTAGTACAATATTTATTACTGAAATTACTTCATTGTTTATAGTAACTTTTGAGAAGATATACTTTCCTTCCTTACTTCTTGTAATGAGATCTATGTGTGCAGATGCTTTTTTTTCTGAGGTAAAAATTGGCTACCCTTGCCTTTTTCATTTCAGCTGAAGCATAATACATTCTGCTCAGTCTTTTACCTTTACTCTGTATGTACCTCTCTGCTTCAAATATAAGCAGCATATTGTAAAATTCTTGTTTTTAATCCACTCTGCTATCTACTAATATTTTATGGGAGAATTCATCTCATTCACATTCAAAGTTATAATTATTAACTCTTTGGTGCCAGCTATGCTGTCTTCCCTAATTTGTATTTTACCCCTTTTGTCACTTTATCCCTATTTCCCACTATTTTGCTTCTGAGTTACACTTCCTTCAGTGTGTTTGCCCCCTTCTATCCAACCCCCTCCCCTTTATTTCCCCTTTCCCTTTGCCCTGTCTTCCTCCTTTCTGTTAGTTCCTCATTTCCTTCTTAATATTCAAAGGTAAGATAAGTTTCTAAGCTCAGCTGACTGTGTGTTAATCCTTCTTTGAGCCAAATCTGATGAGAGTAAGATTCAGGAAGTTCTCACTTCCTCTCTTCTTCTCTTCTATTGCAATAGGTCTTTTGCTCCTCTTCATGTGAGGTAATTTACACCATTCAATCTCCCCCTTCCTCCTTTCTCTTTACCCCCCCCTTTTAAGAAGAAATTATTTTTAAATCATGCCATCAGAATTACGGACAAGTCATGAATGCTCATTACTTCTGGTCAAGTATATTTACTCTATAATTAGAGTAACCATCTTCCTCCAAGGTGGGGATATAACCAGTTTCATCTTATTGAATAACAGATTGTTTTCTTTTCAATTATTTGCCTTTTCATGCATCTTGATGCTCTGATAGACCAAATTTTCCATTTAACTTAGGTCTTTTCATGAGTAAAAGTTGAAAGTCTCCAATTTCATTAAGTATCCATCTTTTTCCCTGAAAGAGAAGGCTCAATTTTTCTGGATAGTGAATTCTTGGCTGTAATTCTTGGCTTGCTTTCTGGAACATCATATTCGAGACTCTTTGATGCCTTAATGTTGATTCAGTCAGGTTCTGTGTTATACTTTTTAATTGCTGTTTTCATTTTTCAAATACATGTTAGGAAAATCTTTCAACATTCAAACATATTCCTATATAGATTTTACCTTCCACCTTCACTTCCCAATCCCCATCCCTCGGCAGTGAACAGTCAGATTCATATTGTACATACTCATTTGTTTTAAATATGTTTACTACTCTGTCATTTTAGGTATGAGGAATTAGGATTAAAGGAACAAAAACATGAGAGATATTTTATTTTAAAAATGAATGTTGTGTTTAACAGATTCTGAAGGATTTTTTGTTTTGTTTTATTTTGTTTTCTTCTTCATCCTCTGGATGGGAGATGGCATTGTCCATAACCAATCTAATCTGGTTGTTCTAGCTCTAAGAACTGCTGAGAGCAGCTGCATCCATCAAGGTTGATCATCTCATAATGTTGTTAATATCGTTATCTTTGCTTTGTTTCCTTCAATAAGCATAAGATCCTTTAATTCATTCCATGCTCCTCTAGTCAGACCACTTATAGTTTCTTATAGAACAGTAGTATTCCAAAATTTCACTAACATAACTTCTTTAATTATTACCCATTTGATTGGCATCCCCTCAAATTTCAATTCTTTACCAGTACAAAAAGAACTACTATGAATATTCTGAATCATGTGAGACTTTTCCCATTATTATTTCTTCTGGATCAAACAGTAGGAACAGTAGGAACAGTTTTTTTTGTTCTTTGTACATGCTTCCATATTGCTTTTCAGAATGACAGAATCAATTCACAACTCCAGAAGCAATATATTAATGTTCCAGTTCTCCCACAATCTCTCCAATGCAAATCATTTTTCATTTTTGTCATCTTAGCCAGTCTGATAGGTGTAAGGTTATACCTCAGAGTTGCTTTAATTTGCATTTCTCTAATGAATAATTATTTGGAGCATTTTTCATATGATTATATACACATATATCTTTATAACTCATTTCTTCATTTGAAAACTGTTTTTTATAATCTTTGAGCATTTAGCAATTGGGGAATGACTTGCAACCTTATACAGTTGATGCAGTTCTCTATATATTTTGTTTATTAACTAATTAATTAATTTGTTTATTAATTTATCTATTGATTTTTGCAAGTCAGTGGGGTTAAATGAGTTGCCTGCGGCCACACAGCTAGACAATTATTAAATGTCTGAGACCAGTTTTGAATCCAGTTTCTCCTGACTACAGGGCTGATGCTTTATCTACTACATCACATGGCTATCCCATCTATATATTTTAGAAATGAGACTTTTATTAGAACTCTTAGCTGCTAACATTGTTTCCCAGCTTTCTGATTTCCTTCCAATTTAGGCAGCGTTGCTTTTATTACTGCAAAATCTTTTTAAATTTAATATAGTCAAAATCATTCAATATTCAGGTCATAATGTGCACTATTTCTTTTTTAGTCATAAATTTGTCCCCTTTCCATAGATAGAGCAGTTCTTGGTATAATAATTTATCAATGGTGTCACCATTTGTCTAAATCTTGAACCGATTTTGACTTCATTTTAGTATAGGGTGTGAAATGTGGGTCTATGCCTAGTTTTTCCATATTATTGTCAAGTTTTCCCAACAATTTTTTCCAAATAGTGAGTTCTTATCCCAGAAGCTTAAGTCCTTGAGTTTGTCAAAGAGTAGATTTCTGGAGTCATTTACCACTATTTCTTTTCAACTTATCCTAATCCACTGATCCATTAATCTATTTCTTAATCAGTACTAGGCAGTTTTGATGATTGCCATTTTATATTATAGTTTTAGATCTGGTAAAACTAGGCCACATTTCTTTACATTTTTTTCATCAGTTCCCTTGCCATTCTCTTGTTGCACCAGATGAATTTTGTTACTGTTTTTCTCAAATCAGTAAAATAATTATTTGATAGTTTGAATGGTATGGCAATAAATAAGTAATTTAAGCCATGTAGCATTGTCATTTTTATTATATTAGTTCAACCTAAACGTGAACTATTGTCATTTTTATAATTATTTATATCTGTATTTATTTGGGTGTGAAGTGCTTTATAATTGTGTTCATAGTGTTACTGCGGTTTGTCTTGGGAGGTAGATTCCCATTTAATATTGTCTACAGTTACTTTAAATGGAATTTCTCTTTTTTCTATCTCTTGCTTTGGGGATTTCTTTTTCATATATGGAAATGTGGATTATTTATGTGGGTTTATTTTATATCTTGTTTATTTTGCTGAATTTGTTTTTTGTTTCATGGAGTTCTTAAGATGATTTTCTCAGGTTCACTAAGTATACCATCATATCTTATGGAAAGAATGAAAGGTTTGCTTCCTCATTGTCAATTCTGATTCCTTCTTTTTTTTCCTTCTCTTATTGCCAGAGCTAAGATTACTAAAACTATATTAAATAGAATGTTGATAATAGCCATCCTTGCTTCACCCCTGATCTTACTGGAAATGCTCTGAGTTTATCCCCATTACATATAATGTTAGTAGATGGTTTTAGATAGATAACTACTTGTTATTTTAAAGAAAATTCCATTGATTCCTAAACTTTCTAGTGGTTTTTATTAGAAATGGATTTTGGATTTTATCAAAGGCTTTATCAGCATCTATTGAGAGTCAAATGATTTCTGTTGGTTTTTCTATTATTAAGTTCAATTATGTTGAGTATTTTCCCTAATATTGAACTATTCCTGCATATGTGGTCTAAATCCTAGTTGATTGTGGTGTATTATATTAGTAATACCTTGCTGTAATCCAATTACTAAATTTTCATTTAAGATTGTTACATCCATGTTCATTAGGGATATTAGTCTACAATTTCCTTTCTGTTTTTGGCTCTTCCTGGTTTAGGTATCAGTGCCATATGGGTGTCATAAAAGGAATTTGGCTGAACTCCTTCTTCTCCTGTTTTTTAAATAATTCATGTAGTGTAGGAATTAATTGTTCCTTAAATGTTTGGTAGATTTCACTTTTAAATCCATTTGGACCCAGACATTTTTTCCTATGGAGTTTTGATAGTTTCTTCAATTCGTTTTCCTGAAATGGAGTTATTTAAGTATGGCATTTCCTCTTCTGTTAATCTGGGCAGTTTTTATTTTTGTAAATATTCATCCATTTCATTCAGGTTATCAAATTTATTGACACACAGTTCTGTAAAGTCCTGAATTATCACTTTACTTTCCTCCTCATTCATAGGTGGTTCACCCTTTCATTTTTGATACTAGTAATTTGGTACCAGTATCAGAATTACTAGTAGGAAAATTACCAGATACTCATAATACCCTCTTTTTCTTTTTTTAATCCAATTAATCAAAGGTTTTTCTATTTTATTGAATTTTTGTAAAAACAAGTCATTTTTTTAAAAATTAGGTAAATGGTTTGCTTGCTTTCAATTTTATTAATCTCTCACTTGATTTTCAGAATTTCTAATTTAGTATTTAATTGGGGATCTGTTCATTTTCTAGCTTTTTTGCTCACATACCCAATTCATTGGTCCTCTCTTTCTCTATTTTATTCATATAGGTTTTTGGAGATACAAAGTTTCCCCTCAAAACTTCCTAATCTGAATCCCATAAATTTTGTTAAGATGTTATGATGTATCATTTTCTTTTGTATATTTATTGATTATTTCTATGATTTATTAATTATTTCTATGATTTGATGTTTGATCTACTCATTCTTTTAAACTAGTTATTTAGTTCCAATTAGTTTTCATTTTTCTCTTTCTGTGATCCTATATTACCTGCAATTTTTAATTGCATCATGGTCTGAGAAGTATGCATTCATTATTTCTGCTTTTCTGCATTTGGTTATAAAGATTTTGTGCCCTAGTACATCATCAATTTTGGTACAGATGTCATGTACTTCAGAGAAAAATTATTTTCTTTTCCATCCCCAATAAGTTTTTTTCAGAGTTCTATCATATCTAAGTTTTCTAAGATTTCATTCAACTTAACTTCTTTCTTGTGTATTTTGTACTGAGTTCTGAGACAGGTAGGTTGAGGTACCTCAATATTAAAGTTTTGTTTTATATGTCTTCTTGTAATTCTCTTCAATGTTTTCAGGAAGTCCTATGATTCTCATATTGTCCCTTTTTTATTGGTTCTCAAGGTCTGTGGCTTTGCTGATGAGGTATTTACATTTTCTTCTATTTTTTGATTTTTTAATTTTGTTTAACAGAATATTATTGTCTCATGAAGTCATTAGTTTCCACAGATTTCATTCTGTTTTTTAGAGGAAAAAAATTTCTTCATTTTTCTTTTGCAACTCCTTTTCCAATTGGTCAATTCTATTTTTGAAGGAATTTTCCATTTGCCAAAACTGATTATTTGAAAGAATTATTTTCTTTTTGCATTTGCCCAGTTGCATTTTCTAATATTTTGTTTTCTTGTTGCATTGCATTAATCTTCTCTTGAGTTTCTTTTCCCAACTTTTCCAATGGATTTTTAAACTCCCTCCTGATTTCTTCAAGGAAGCCTTTCTGGGCTGAAGGCCAATTCATATTCTCCGCAGAAGTGCTAGATCTCTCTGGGTAGATATAATATGGTAATTCAAAGTATTTCTCCATGGGTCCCCCTTTTTACTGTTTTTTTTTTTTAGGATCTTGTGTTGGGTGGGGACTGGCTCTCAGAGGTTTGCTTTTGAAGATCCTAGAGGCTTTGTTCACTTGGCTTATTAATTCCAAGGGTTGGCCAGTAGGGGTGCTGGTTACTTTCTCTGGAGTGATTGAAACCCTCTCCCAATCCTGGAGAGAGGGAGTAGGTTCAGCAGGGTCTGAGTTGAACTTCAAAGAGGAGGTCCCTAGTCCACACCTGTGCTTGAAGGGATTGGGTGTGTTGTGTGTGTCTTTTAGTCCTGGAAGAATGCTCCAAAAGTATGGAGTTCAGGTCTTGCACTGACCTGGAAGATTTCCAGGCTGCAGAGCTCCTCTCTCACTAGCCAAAGACTCCAAGGCTAAAGTTGGTTCTCAAACTGCCTCTCACCAAGGTCTCTGTGAGTAACGCAAGTCCTTTGGTTCCCCTCCCATCCCCACCCCCATAGGTGTTCTTCTCATAGTTTCTTTTTATGGGTTTTGTTGGTCAAATTTCTGTTAAGAGGTTTCTTTCATGTTATTTTTGAGGGGGCACAGGGAGTGCTTAACGCAGTGCCTGTCTTCATTCTGCCATCTGGGCCAGAAGTCCTATCTTCTTGTAATTCACTCAAGTTCTCCTCTAGGCATTTGGATACTATACCAGTAGGTAAATACATGTTTAATAATGATATAACTGCAATACCTAAAGTGCCTTGTCCCTTTTAATGAGACCATTTTTTGCTTTTGCTTTATCTGAGATCAAGACTAATACCCCTGATTTTTTTAACTTCAGCTAAAGCATAGTATATTTTATTCCATATTGTTATCTTTACCCTATGTGTATCTCTGTCCTTCAAATGTATTTCTTTTAAACTACATATTGTAGGATTCTGGTTTTTAATCAATTCTGCTCTGCTTCCATTTTTATGGATCAGTTCATCATATTCACATTTACAGTTAAGATTACTAATTCTATATTTCCCTCCATCTATCTTTCCCCATTTATATTTCTTCCCTTTCCTCTTATTCCTTCCCACCAAAGTTTTACTTGCTTTCCCCCTTAACTTTTCTTTAACAATTTAACATTCAGCTATACCTTTGACATCCTTTTTTTATCAGTCCCTTATTCCCTTATCTTTCCCTTCCCCCCACACTTTCCTGTATAGTAGGGTAGTTCTTTTTAACCTAAGTGGGAATGTGTCTTATTTCCTCTCTGGACCAAATCTATTGAATATAATTTATTCAGTGTGCTCATCCTTCCTTCTTTCCCTCTAAATTTATAAATCTTTGTGCCTCTTCACCTGTTGTTACATATCACTCAAGTACTATTCATCAGTTTTCATCAATCACAGTTTGATTAAATAATTGTTTGATAAACTCAAAGTATTATCAAGTACCATCACAAACTGACTGATTGCTTGGCTGTTTGATAAGCAGCATTGCCTCAAAATCATTAAGTAATCTCCCCCATCACATTAGAAGTTCACTCTCCTAGAGTTTTTGGATTACATTAAATTATAATCAATTTTTACCTTACCCCCCTTTTCAGTACCCTCCAAGGACACACAATCCTTATGAGTCAAAGTATCATCCAAAACCAAATTATTTCATGAATTATTTATGCCCTTTCCAAAAAGTATATTTTCTCCCATGTCTCCCCTAGTCCCCACCCAGGGTACTTAACCCTTTGTTAAGTGAATTATTGATAAACCTGATTCAATGAACTTTAAGAATCTCTTAGGGTCCTAAGTACTGATATACTTTTAATGTCTCACTTATTAACTTTACAATTGATTGTAAGACTCTAGCCTGACCAGTATAGGATGCCCTCATCCAAGAAAGTCTTAAGATATTAGAGCACATCAAAATTAAATAAGTCAAAGGAAACTGAGACACTTAACTTTAGTGTAAACACCCCTGCTTTTCATCAATGTTTTTTGTCTCAAATGTAGTTATGCCAACTTGGACCTCTTCAATGAAGAGACAATATCCTCTAAGTCCAATCTCTTCAATTATACTCTAGCCTTTAATTATCCTAAGAGAAGTGCAATTCTCAAGAGTTATAAATGTTACAATTTTCCTATTAGGATTGTATACAATTTCATAGTCTTGACTAATGTTTGTTTTACTATGTTTTGTTTTGTCCTTCTTCTTTTCATTTAACTTTTTATGCATCTTTTGAGTCCTATATTTGTTGACTGAATTCTCTGTTCACTTCTGGTCTTTTTTGTCAGGGAATTTTGGAAATTTTCTGTTTCGTTGAGCATCCATCTTTTCCACTGACAGCATCTGCTGAATTTTGCAGGGAAGTAAATTCTTGGTTTAATCCCAGGTCTTGTGGGACATCTGTCACCCATAATTGGACCTTGGTTCTAGGTACTTCCATCTGGCCTCTTTCTGTGTTCGTTCTGAAGAATGGCATGCCCTCCCTCAGGAACAAGTGGAATGGGGGAAACTTGATTGTCTGATAATCAGCATTGCCTCAGAGCCATTAAATATTGTCCTTTCTTCTGTCACATTAGAAGTACATTTTTCTAGTCTTGAATTACATCAAATTATAATAAATTTTTACCTTACTCCCTTTTCAAATATCCTCCAAGGAGTGTAGGGCTGGAGGCCCAGGTGTTCCAGACAACTGAAGTTGAATGGATAGATATCTGGGCCATAGCGCTGGGGTTTTCCCACCTGCTACACACACAGCAAATGATTCTAATATTGTTCTCAGGTAAGTTCCCCAGTCACACTCCACTACACTGGAGCTGGGTCTCTGCTATCTGTCCCCAGCATACATTTACTCCCATGTGACAGATTTTGCTGCAAGATGTTCTCCTTGATACTTCTCTGGATTCTGTGAATCTAAAATCTGTTAGGAGGCTTGATTCATGTTAGTTCTGAGGGAAAGCCAAGAGAGCTTAAAAGAGTACCTGGCTTCTCTCCTCCATCTTGGCTGAAGTGTCAAATAATTTTTTTAATTTCATTTTCATTGGTAGAAAATTTAACTTTTCCATTATTTATACTGATAGTTTGGTTTTATTTCCTTTTTAAAATCAAATGAACCAATGATTCATCTATCTTATTATTTTTAATAAAAAAATTTCATAGGTTTTTAAAATTTATTAGTTTATCCTTTTATTTCTTTTTATTACCCTGAGGCCCCAGAAAAGTGTTTTGCCTTTGAACACTTCCTCCCATACTACTCCCTGACTCCTTTTTAATCAACCATCCTTTGCTTTTATCCCTTTTTTCTTTTTATTTACATGTAGAGCAAGATTGAGTTCGATACCCAACATGTTTGTATGGGTATTTGTGTGTGTTTGTGTTTGTGTTTGTGTGTGTGTGTGTGTGTGTGTTTGTGTGTGTGTGTGTTATTCCCTCTTTGGACCTGTCTGATGAGTTTAAGCCTCAAGTATTTCCAACAACTGCCCCATATTCCCCTTTACTCTAAAGCTTTGTTTAAAAATCTCTTTTATGTGGAGGTGATATTATCTAAATATATGCTCTCCTTGCCTGTGTTCTGCTCTGTGAGTAGCCATAAGATCTCTTCTCCACTTTGGAATTTAACCTGGTCCCTACTCCCCTAATGCGTCAAGTAGCAGTGCACTAGTGCTCCTCTTTCCCATGGGAAGGTGACCTTAAACTTCATTTGGACAACCAGTAAAAGTTCCCCTACAATTTTCTTTTGACTAATTATCTGATCCTCTTACATCAATGTGCTGAGAGTTCTAAAATCTATTGCTGCCACTATGGAATTGCCCACAAGACCTTCTGCTGACTTATCAAGTAGTCCAAGATGTATTGGGTTTAAAATTGCTTCATTCTGACTTTGGTTGGGCCTGGTATTATTTTTAAAATGTTGGGGGGAGAAATTAGGAGAGTTCAAGGAAGTTCCTGTGTAGTTTTTTGTTGTTATTTTTGTTGTTATTGTTTTGTTTGCTTTTGTTTAGTTTTTGCAAGTCAGTGGGGTTGACTTGCCCAACATCACATAGGTATTTAAGTATCTGAGGACAAATTTAAACTCAGATCCTCCTGACTCCAGGATTGGTGCTTTAGCCAGTGAACCACCTAGGTACCCCCCACCCTACTGCACCATCTAACTGCCCCTGAGTTCCCGTTTTTACTCTACCATCTCTTCTCTTCACCTGCTTCTGAGGGAAGAAAGGCACTTCTAGAGGTAATTTCTATTTGGGGTCACCAAGACCACTCTCTAGATATTTCTTCAATTTTTGATCTAATGTTGCAACTATAAAGGACATAATAGGATCTCCTTTGATTTCATAATGGAGCCTTTTTTAGTCAGGTGACCATTATTCTGAGCCATCCTGCCATAGCTAGTGGTTATCCTCAGTTTTTTTTTTTTAATGCAAAAGAACTTAAAGCACAAATCTATTAATTTGTTTCCTCTGCTAAGAACTTTAACTGGTACTATCATTTCATAAACCCTATTGACTTCTATAGTCTGAGTTTTTTTTATTTTCAGTTATTACAATCAAGTCTTTTGGACCCCATTTTCTCAGCAAAGATAATGGATGAAATTGCCATTTCGTTCTCTAGCTCATTTTACATATGAGAAAACTGATATGAACAAGCTAATATGACTTGCCAAGGGTAACAGAGCTTGTGTCTAAGGCCAGATATGAACTCATGTAGATGAATCTTCTTGACTCCAGGACCAGAGTACACTATCCATTGTACCACCTAGAAGTCTATTACAATATACAGAATTTCTGCTTCTTTATAAGCTAATATAATGTGGAGACAAATATTGAATTAAATTCCTACCTCAGATAGATACTAGCTTTAAATATATTACTAAAACAGCCTCTGTATTCTCATCTATAAAATGGAGATAATAATAGTGCCTATTTCTCTGTGCCTTGTCCAGAGAAACAAATTAGAAAGCCTATGTAGAAAGCTTTGTAAAACATTGAGGTTATTATCCTTTTTTTGTTACTGAACCTATCTTCACTGTGAATTTCTTTTATTATATCCCTTCACCAAAACTAAACTTTTAATAATCAGAAAATTGATATCCTGACTCATGGACTCTGTTGTCAAGTTGTTTTGAAACAACTTATAATATCTTTTAGTACATAATGTTTTAACTACTCAGAAATAAGAGATGATGAGTTAAACAAAAATGAAAGCAATATGTGCTGTCAGAGGTCAGAAATATAGAAAGTAGAAATTAAAAAAACCTTATAGAAATGAATAAAAAAACAAACTGAAACAAGTAAGCTATACAATTATCTAGCATTTTTCCCCCAAGGAAAATAGTATTAAAAAGTCCATTTTTTCTACTTGACATTCCTTACGCAGTTGGCTAATAAAAAATAGGACTAAATTATCATACATTTTAAAAGCCATCTAGACTTATGATTGTTGCTTAGTTCTTACATTTGAGGGGGCAGTGCTTGCAATACTTTGGAAATGGCAGTGAATCAGGAGACCTGATTTTCACATTTCTTTCTGCTACTAACTATATGACAATGGGCAAGTCACTAAAATTATTTAAATTTTCATTTCTTTAATTATTAAAAAGGGAGGATAACAATGCCTTAGACCTTAAATCTCAAAAAGCTTCACTAAGTTTCAAATGAGATGATGTTTTTAAAATAAAAGTACCTTATAAACAACATATTGTTACTTCTTAGTGATTTTATTGTTTCTTCTATATTTATTTTAATGTCATTTTTAAGACATTAGGAAGCATTTTAAGATTGAGGCACAAGAAATTTGGCACAGCTAATTCTGTAATTATGCTCATAAATCTTACTTATGAAGCATAATTGGTAATTTAGAAAATTACTGTTCTTCAAACTAGTATTTTTTCTTGCATATATATCATGGAAAAAGAAAGATTTTTGGCTGATGTCATAGTAATAGAATTTTTACATTTAATGAAGTTATATACCATTTTAAATATAGGAAAGAGACCATGTGATTATTATTATTATTATTTTTCTGTGAAACTCAGCATTGTGTTATTCTGCACAGTTATTATAGGAGGTGCTAAGGTATAATATAAATAATATTGGATGCAGAGTCTGGAAGACATTGGTTCAAAAACTCAGATACTTATTAAAGGTATGACTCTGGGCAAATTGCTTCATCTTTTTCAGCATCAATGTGGTTAATATTAGGCCAAACTTTATATAAAGCTGTGAAGATTAATTAATGTTCTTTATGCAAAATATCTTGCAAATGTTTTAGTGTGAAGAAAATATTATCTGTTCCATAGATTATGTTTATTTTAAGCATGTATAACTATTAATGCTATCAGTAATTAAATTTATATTATATAAAGGTTTACATATGAGATATCCCCTGTATTTATTATCATGGAAATGATTCTCCTCAAGAAAATGCATGAAATAATTGGCTGGGCAGAAGCAGAAGCTGATGGAATATTTTCTCCTGGTAAGCAGAATTTTTAAGGGCCAGATGAAATTATGTGCAATGGGATATAAAAAAAATGACTCAATCTTTTTAAAGAGTACAATTTATGCATATCTTTCTTTTAATTTAATGCTGCTTGTCAATTTTTGATTTATTTCAGTTGTATTCCTTCTCTACTTTTCTTTCTTTTTTTTACACTGGCAAAAATAGGAAAAACATATTTAAATCATATGGATTACAATATATTCTTTGATTTTTGGTTATTTTTCTTTTCTCATTTAAAAGACAAATTATCACCAAATGAATGGCTTTCTAGGAGCAGCGAAAGGGAAAGATACAGGTAAAAATTTTTAAGCAATGGAAAACCATAAGGTATACATAAAAATTAGTTTTAAAAAGAATTAGGTGTACACTCAGCTATTGTAAATAAATTCAGATCTATGAATTTGGATGCTTACATTCCACAATAACAATTTTATATCTTTCATTCTAGAAACCTATGAGCTTTGGCAGATAAGACATCTGTACCTCTGTTAATTTTCTCAGATATTGTGGCAAGTAGCTCCGAATCTGGCAATAAGAAAATGACTTGATTTTCCAAAAAAGAAGAGAAAAGAATAGATTTTAAGAATTATCAGTCAGGAAGATCTTTATTAATTTGAATTTGAGGGGCGGCTAGGTGGCACAGTGGACAGAGCACCGGCCCTGGAGTCAGGAGTACCTGAGGTCAAATCTAGCCTCAGACACTTAATAAATACCTAGCTGTGTGGCCTTGGGCATGCCACTTAACCCCACTGCCTTGCAAAATACCTTGAAATTGAAACATTCTAGCGTTGATTATTATATCATGATTTGTGGACACTTAAGGAAGTAATGGCCATGAAGAATTCATAAGAGTCAATTTAAAACATAAAATTGACTTAAATTTCTATTTCTAATAAAATTTCTAGATTGGGTGGTTTGAACATCTTACAGAGCATTTTAATTTCAGAAAATATGTTAGACAAGATTAAAACTCAAGAATCTCAGGTTTGAATGGTTTCTTTATTTCAGCTTTATTCTTTGGCATCAGCACATGACATAATGTGGTTCCACCTTCCTCTTCTGTAAAATGATAGTGTTAGACTAGGTGATCATTAACTATTTTTCCAGTTCTAATAGCCTGAGGCCATTTCTCTATCTCTTCAAAGTTTATCATGGTATTTTCATTCATGTATATTCAATGAAAACTTAAGGTCATGTTCTATGGAGGTGATTCTCAACCACTAATCAAAAAAGATGGATTCAAATCCTTTCCAATGAATTGAATGATTCCATGAAAGTAGATAGCATGAACATATTTCTTTACATTTCCACCAGAAACATTTTCTTATATTTTGTCTTTTTTTGCTTTATTCCAGAAAAAAACACTTCAAAGAGAACCAAAAAGGAACATGGTATTAAGCATTTCTCTATCAATGAGAATATTTTAATATCCATGGCAATTCAGGACTATAAATTCAATTGGGTGCATTTCTCAGTTTACTGCTATTTTCTTCTTTCAATCTAATTTATTAGAAATTGTTTCTTTGTTTCTTTTCCATAGGTGGGAGTATAGCATATTGGTAGCTCGTTACAAAAAGTTTCCAGAGATTAAAGCCAAAGGCATGACAGTACTTCCACAGATTGTATTATTTGTTTCTCAACATGTAAGTAAAGTTTTAAATGATTAAACAGTTCTAAACTATATAACAGGAAGAATAAGAAACACTGAAAATGGAGGAGTGCCATTTCATGAGACCATATATATATGGCTATATTGTAAATGTTTGAGAATGAATTTGGGTCTGTGAAGATAGCCAATACAAATTATTCAGAATGGAAAATATCCATTTTAGCAGCCTGAAAAAAAAGGAAAATGTTTAGAATGATACAATATTTCTATTATCTAAAAAAAGGAGCCTGAATTAAAGCAAGTCCAATCCATCTCTTTTTTAGTGAACTCAGCAACTGTGAGGTCAATGATACTGGAAGTTTCTCAGTTTCTGATTTAAAGACAAAGACATTGATTGGAAAGAAAAATTTTGAATGAAGTACTAGACTATAGATAGTGTATGCCAGAAATCTTATTGCAGTTTAAAAGAAAAGAAATCTAAAAGGATTTTATGAATTTAGAGATATTGTGCATATATGTATTTGCATACAGAGATGATATGATATGAAATGATATGATTTAACATGACATGATAAACTTTGTGGCTGGTCAGTCATTTCATTCTTGTCTGACTCTTTGTGACCCCATTTTGGGTTTTCTTGTCAAAGATACTAGAACAGTTTGATTTTTCCTTTCCCAGACCATTTTATAAATGGACAAAAAAACAAAAACTGACGCAAATCTGACAGTGATCTGCCCAGGTTCACACATCTATTGAGCGTCTGAAGCCAGATTTAAACTCTAGAAGAGTGTTCCTAACTCCAGACCCATCTCTATCCACTTTACCACATAGCTTCCTAACATGATTCTTGTTTTCATTTTCTACTTCTGTTTTCTCCCCCCCTTATTTTTTTTAAAAATAATTAAATCTTCTAATTGGCCTGGTTTTCTTCTCTTTTTCTATTGTCATAAACATCACTGAACACCAAGAGCTCTCATTGCTAATTTGAAATTCAACTTAAAATATTTTTCCGTTGAGAGAACCAATTTGTGAAATTATGGCATTTCCTAAACCTGGAGAGCTCTCATTCTAATGGACTACAGTTTGTTAATTAAGTGAACATTTTACATTATACTTCAATTGACTATGCACCTGATTGATTTCATTTATTTTTCCAAATGACTGATATTCTTAATAATCTATGTTAAGCTTTCATCTACATGAAATTTTAACACCAAAGGTGTTATGTAAAAATGTTAAATAAATGAGACTGATTGACTATACATCCCTTACTACAGTAACAATTTTTATTTTATTCCTTTTTTCCAAACATGGACTTTTGCTGACGATTATAGTAGAATTTAGGCTAGTAAGGTTTACATCTCACCTGTCACTAGCACCTCAATGACTTTTATTATCTGATAAAGACAGCATGTGCTAGTAAATGGAATTTGGAGATCTGTGTTCTAATTTTCACTCTTCCTATTTATCTCACCATAAATTAATCATTATCTAATGTTTGACATGAGGGGAGGTTAGGAAAGAGGTTGGGAATGATTTGAATTTTGTGATATGGGCATATCAGAACTGAAAAGACATAAGAAAACATAGAACAGGACCAACATCTTGCCCTCAAAACCAGTGGTGATAGAAAAATGAAAAATGGAGGTCATCAATGTAAATACAAAGGAATATCCCTGATTCTAGAAAAATAGCTGTGTAAGTAATAAATCTAATATTATATGATAAATATGATATGACAATAAACATATTACCAATTCATGTTATATTTATAGATATCTGTATATATTTATATGTTTATGTATGCAGGTGTGTATGTATTTCCCTGCTTTTATTCAAACCTGTGAGATCATCAGTGCAGTGAAGACCTTGGGAAGAGCTCCCTCCACTGCTGTTGATCTTCAGTTACTCTACAACTAATAGTGTTAAGTTTTTGCCAAGAGGATAGAGAAGTTAAATAGATTTTCTGGGGTCACATAGCCAGTATGTGTCATAGGCAAGACTTGCACACAAATCTTCACGTCTTTAAGACACTTTTATAAACATGACATTATTCTCTCTACCTCTCAGATTTGTGCCTCCCCTCCTCACATGGTCCTCTAGCAAAAAAAGGAGCCAGAATTCTTGCTCTAAAAGAAATAATCTGCAAATTTCTTCCTGATTCTATCCACTAAGCTGTGCTACCTTTACATATTAAAATATCTATTTTTTTTCAAGAGTCATTATTCCATAAAGAAAACAGCAGCAGTACTTGGCATTGGAACTGATAATGTGATTGAGGTAAAGTGTGATGTAAGGTAAAATATAACTTTCTTTTGATAAATCTATAATTGACCTGACTTCTGAGATTCTGTAATGTTTTGGATTCTCTTGGGATTCTTAGGAAGACATTTAGTCCAAAAGAGCTTAGAATTCTTATCAATTTTTTCTTTCCTCATTGAATTCAAAGGTACATGTTCCCCCATCATTTGTTTTTTTTTTTTTTTTTGCAAAGCAGCGGGGTTAAGTGAATTGCCCAAGGTCACACAGGTAATTATTAAGTGTCTGAGGCTGGATTTGACCTCAGGTGCTCCTGATTCCAGGGCCTGTGAGCTATCTACTGTTACCTACTTGCCCAAATTTCCCTGTCTTAAAAAATTTTTTTTCACTTGATTTTACCATTGATTCTACCTGTCATCCTATATCTCACCTCCCTTCTCTTCTTTTATTTTTTGGGCAGAGCAATGGGGTTAAATGATTTACCAAGGTCACACAGCTAGGTAATTAATGTCTAAGGTCAGATTTGAACAGTTTCTCCTGATTCCAGGACAGGTGCTCCATCTACTACACCACCTAGCTGCCTCTCACTTCCCTTCTCAATTCCTTGAAATGTCTCTAACACTATCTCTATTTCTTTTTACTCAGCTCTTTGCAAATTGATTTCTGATCTCATTACTTAAGTGCAAGTCCTGTCTTCAAAATATTTACCCATTAATTTTGTCAGTCCTTGCTTTGTTTTAATCCCTTTTGATAAATCTGTTGCGTTTGAGAATTTTGAAGAACATTACTTCCTGGATACTCTCTCCTTTGGACTTTCTTTTTATGGTTAATTTACCTTCTACCTGTCTTAGTACATCTTCTCAGTTCGATTTACTGGTTCATCATTCATTTCACATATCCTAATTTTGTGTTTGTCAAAATTTTGCTTTAGACCCTTTACCCTTCCTCATTTTTTCTTCTTATTCTTCTAGTTCTCTCTGTCTCTGTGTCTATCTCTCTCAATTGCTCTTGGTCTCTCTCTCTCTCTCTCTCTCTCTCTCTCTCTCTCTCTCTCTCTCTCTCTCTCCATCAAATCCCATAAGTTTGCATATCATCTCCATGTACCTGTTCTCTACATTTAACTTGTCTATTCTGAGCTTCAGGTCCATTTGCCCACTGAACATTTCCTCCTGGATGTTCTGGAGATATATTTATTATTTGAAAACTGAACTCATTTTCTTTCCATCTAAACATTATCATTCAGTATTGTAGTTCATCCTATACAATATTGTCAAAGTAATTTTCCATAAATGGAGGTCTGATGATTTGATTCCCCTAGTCATCCAGTACTAGTCACTATTGCCTCTCAAATGAAATATAATTCCTCTTTAGTTTAAGGCCTTATATCAACTGTCTTCAGCCTCTTGTCAATGAAAATTACTACCTGGTCATATTCTATAATCAAGCCAGACTGGTTTTAACTCTATTCCCCATGTATTCTCCAATTTCTATCTTTGCCCTTCCACTGGCTCTCCTTTATACTCAAAATGTCCTTTTCCTTCATCTCTACTTCATATGGGTTCCTTTTTTTTTTTCAACTCAACCTCTACCTTTTGCATGAAGTCTTCTATGAACTCCCCAACTTTTCATATCTATTTTCCAAATTACCTTGCCCTTAACTAATTTAAATATGTTTTTATTCATTGCTTTTATAGTTAAATTATATATGTTATATAGATACTTACTATTTTTACTATTAAGATGTAAGGTCTTCAAGAGCAGTGATTCAGTTCAATCTAGTTATTAGAGAACTTGATGTGCTGATTGTTTTCATTAGGTTTAGTAAAAAATAGAATTATATATCTTATGTTGGATGAAATGGATAGGGTGTTAGACTGTAATATTTTATTTCAAGTATAAAATTGATTCTTCAAGGGAAGAATTATGGTTTAATAAAAAATCATATAAAAATAATTGGGAAAGAATCAAGATGCCTCTATTCAGATATTAGGTTTTCTACTGAAAAATTTTGTAACCTTGGGCAACTCATTTCCTATTTTTAAGCTTCAATTTTCCTATAAGTAGACTGGGGGACAAGATGTAACTGCTTTGAGAATCAAATGTATGTAAGTGACTGTACCTCTAAAATACTATCTAGGTATAAAATGTAGTGTTGATGTTGGAGATAATTATCATTGTATTATCATGATTAACTTTGAATAGTTGTTATATGCAGGGCACTATGTTAGGTTCAGTATTAGTTTCATATATTGAAAGGTATCATATCTTTAAGAAGAGTAATAATTTGTTGGGGAAATAAGTCTTAAACATTTCAGTCAATAGTATAAGTTTAATACAACAAACTGCCTTCTAAATTCTGGAGAATTCCTAGACTCACGGTTAAGAATACATCCCTTTCATTTGACAGGGAATCATTAACAACATGCTAAAATATTATTGTTATCTCTTGTTTCATATTCTTTATCTAAAAATTTATTATACTTGCATGCCTCATGTGAATAACTACAGAATGTGAATGACAAAAGAAGGAAATCTCACCATGGGCAAAGATGTGAAATCTTCTAAAGATGTGAATCTTCTAAAAATGTTAGAATAGAAAGGAATTAAGCTTCTCAGCCTGTCCAAAAGCTTTAAGTTCCTCAAGATTAAATATATAGAGTCAAGAAACTTGTAATTAAAGGATGTAGGCTTATAACATTTGGATCAAATGATATGTGTTTTATTTTAATTAAAAGAAAATCTGTTCACAGTGGCAGCAAAATTATTAGTGCAATTCTAATTGCTAGATTGCATGAAACACATCCTTCCTGTATAATGAGTACTCACAGAAGTTGATAACTGGTATGACCTGATATTGAGCCACAGGGAGATAGTAAACTGTTCTCAGGAAGCAAGTTTATTTACTTCTCTGTACTATATTACAATGTCATGGGGATATTTAGAACTCAGGGACTCTTTTTTAGAAATAATGAGACTGAGGGATGACCCATTTGATTTTTATCTTTGAATATTTTCTTGAATATCCAAATAAGCTCGTGTCAAAAAGAAAATTAGTTAACATATCAACCACAAGCATTTTTTGAGTACCTAGTATATTCTTTTTATTAAAAACTCAGAAGAGCTATTTGTGCTAGCTATTTGATATACAAAATGAGCTTATATTTTCCTGAGGAACAAATGACAAAAGTTCTACAAAAAAGGATTTCAGTGAAAGATGATATCAACTTTTTCTCAATGATTTGTATATTATCAAGCTATACATTTCTGACATTGGATATATCACTTACCCTTTCTTGACTTCAGTTTCCTGAACTATGAAATAAGGGAGTTTGCATAGATTTCCTCTCAGATATCATTCAACTCAATATCTATTATTTTATAATCACAGACTAGAAAACTGAAATGCTCGCACCATGAGAGGATTGAAAAATTGAATTTGATGGCCTTAATTCCTCTATCTTCACTATTTTAGTAATTCTTGGGTATCTGAATGGGTAATTAGCAGTATAGCATTATCGATAGTGTACAAGACTTGAAATCAGGAAGACTTAAATCCTGTCTCCTATATTTGCTAACTGAGATTTCTTATCTGTAAAAGGACATAATGATAATACCAATGCCATGAGGTTGTCCTGAGGATGAAATGAGATAATTTATGTAAAGTACTTTATAAACATCAAAGCTCTATTTGAATGTAAGATGTTAGATGATTATGAAAGAAAAACAATGCTATTAACTAAGAAATGCTAAATATTTCCAAATAAGTGTAAGCATAATGCAGCTGATTAAAAATACTGGTTGATTATCAGAAAGACAATTTTGAGCACCACTCTGCATAGGTCAATTTTCTAGATACTTGTTATTTCTATTAAAGTTCATGTCCTTTAGAAAGAACAAAGAACCTGACCTTCAAAAATGTATATTAATTTTTTTTTATTTTTTCTATGTTTCTTGAAATGAATAGCTAACTAAATGCATGTACCTTTTTCCTGACAATCTATATTTTAAGGGGGAAGATGATTCCATTAGAATTAGAAGAAAATATACTACAAGCCAAGAAAATGGTATGTTTTAAAGTATCCATGCCTGGAATATTAATTGACAAAAAAGCATAGAATTGTAAGCACTGCATAATTTAAAAAAAAACATAAGAAGTAAAACTCTCTCCCAGAAACCATCCCAAAAAGAATCACACAAACTCTTCTTCTGCCAGATATTATGGCAAGCTTCTCCACTGCCTTTGCTTCTGGCAAATGTCAAAAACAGTATCAGCAAACCAACAGCCTACGTTCTTTCCTCTGTTAATCTTTGTTCATATGGTATCTGTTATTTTCTTTCATAATAATTTAACAAATTATTTGGGAGATGATTTTGCAAAAATATTGTTTATCTAAATATTTGATAATTATTTGAAAATCTGGATTGGTTAAAGAGTTGGATGGGACTGTCAATTAAGTTAATGCTTGTCCTTGAAACCTGCAAGAATCCTGCTTCTTCACATATATGCCAATGATCTTATGTTCTTGATAGGGACTTACTCCCTTCTGTGTCAGTGCCACAGCAGGTACAACAGTGTATGGTGCCTTCGATCCTCTGGATAACATTGCTGATATTTGTGAGCGGCATAATCTCTGGATGCACGTGGATGTAAGTCATATATTTGTGTGTGGTATACATTTTCTTGAGAAAAAAATGAATTTAATAAAGAATCATCCATGATTCTTGGTGTTCCAAAGGCAAGGTAAACAATTTTCTTCAAACCTCATTTACTTGAATGTATTTGTGCATGGTGTTAAATTGGCTTACATTGCACAAAAACAGATGAAAGTGTAATTTTAGAAAATGCTTTTAAAATGATAATGTAGATAGCTGCCATTTTATTGATTAATAGATTTCACTTTAGAATCTTCTGCTTTGTCTTCTAAGTTCAAATCCAAAGTGTCCAAAATAATGTGTGTCTATCTATTTTGTTACCCATCTCATTATTAATATCAAAAAATAGCTTACATTTTTGACTCAAAATAATACAATAATCAAGAGTCACTTAAGAATAGCTAAACAGTTGGAAATTAGTAATTCTAAAACGTTTCTTTGGCAGTATTTCTTCAGTATTTCAATGGGAGTCTTGACCAAGTTAAAACTAAGTGTGGAATTTGCTGTGTTGGGTATTATTGCCAGATTTGATGGAAAATTAATTATTTAATCTCTCTTCATTGTACTCTAGAATTCTTATTTCATTCATTGAAAAATACAAATTTAATTAGTCACGCAATGGAAATATATGTAGCCAAAGAGTTATAGTAAGAATTAGAGTTATATTTTTGAAAAGAGGGATTATTCTAGCTTTATTAAACCAATACACTAGATGGAGCTTATGAATAAAATGTAAATGAGAGATTTTAAAAGTAATTGATGTGTGTGTGTGTGTGTTCTTTCATATTTGTTTTAGGCAGCATGGGGAGGTGGATTGTTGATGTCCAAAAAGCATTCTTCTAAGCTTCATGGAATCAAAAGGTGAAAAGCTTCTATTACATTATTTTGTTTTCTTTGGGGTTTTTTTTGCAAGGCATTGGGGTTAAGTGACTTGGCCAAGGTCACACAGCTAGGTAATTACTAAATGTCTGGGCCAGTGCTCTATCCACTGCATCACCTAGCTGCCCCTTATTACATTATTTTGGGAAAATATTGTGGTCATGAAAGAGAAGTAGGTATCTACCCAAAAAAGGAGCTTTTGTTTTATGTAAAGCATGGTATTAAATTCCAGATATATAGTAAAAGGCAAAAATGTAGAGTAGATGATATAACTTGTACAGTTAAGTAATATACAAGATATATATGATTTTGACAGAAGATAATCAGAGGAAGGGGAAGAATCTAGTAGCTGAGTCAACTGGTGAGAAAAGCTTCCTGTAGGAGACGGAGTTTGAGTTGAGTTTAGCAAGAAGGCAGGAATTTTAAGAGCTGACAGTGAAGAAGAAAAATGTTCTAGGCATGGTGGATAGCCAGAACAAAGACATGGAGATAGGAGATAATGCTTAGTATATTATAATTAACAAGTAAGTCACCATTATCATTGCTACCATCATCATTATCAATCAGCATATAAGTATTATTGAGTTAGTATGTCAGACATTGTGCTAAGTGCTGATAATACAAAGAAGAAATAAAATATTATCCTGCCTTTAAGGGACTTACATTCTATTGAATGAAATTGCATAAATATGCATTGGTATATACTAGTTATATACAAACATAAGGCAGTTTTAGAGGAGTAAATATTAGCTAGTGGAGTTCTGGGTTGAGCAGCTTCTCCTACCAAAGTTATTATACTTCATCTGAACCTTGAAATAAACCAGAATTTTAAAGAGATAGTAGTGAGGGGACAGCTAGGTGCTGCAGTGTATAGAGCACTGGCCCTGGAGTCAGTTCAGATCTGACCTCAGACACTGTGTGACCTTGGGCAAGTATCCTCATTGCCTTAAAAAATAATAAAAAGAGATAGTCGTGAGAAAGAACAATATTTCAGGCATGAGAAATAGCTAGTGCAAAGGTAGAGAGATAGGACATATAACATTATGTTGTAAGCACAGCAAATCCATCCAATAGTATGTGGAGGAGAGAAAAGAGAAGATTGAAATGACAGGGAGGTTTCAGGTCATAAAGAACTGTATATTCTAAACAGGAGAGTTTATATTTTAACCTAAAGGTGATAGGATGCTAGTGGAACTTATTAAATCAGGAAGGATGAGCTGTGTGTAATATGGTCTTATCTGTGCTTTAAAAATGTGCTAATGTTCTTTTCTGTGTGTTCTATTTAATCACATCTGATTTGTCACCTAGGGCAAACTCTGTGACCTGGAATCCACACAAACTGATGGGTGTTCCTCTCCAATGTTCTGTTGTCCTCATACGAGAAAAGGTTAGGTAGTATACATTCCTTCATCATGACAAAAGGGCTCTCAATATGTAGTAAATGTCCTGATTATGAAAGCATGTTAGCTCGGATTCATACAGTTAATACGATATTTGTTTGTAAATTTAGAGGAGAAAACATGGATGACAAAGGAATAAAGTTCTTTAGATTGAGTGCCAAAGCAAAATATTATCCTATGTCAAATAGTGAGTTGAAGATATGGGTATGAGGGAAGGCCATTAGAAGGGATGGAAGTGATTCTTCATTTCTCATGTATCCTTCCCAAACCAGCATTATTCTGAGTTCTTTACTGTCACATAATTTGTGTACAAAGAATTAGTCATCACTGGAAGTTGTGATCTGTACTACAGAATACTGTGCTCCCTCTAAATGTTTTACTTGACTTTTGTGTGGCAAAAGGGACCGGTGGATGTACCTTGACTGAAAGCATTTCTATTCTGTTGACAATGGATGAATATACAAGATTCTGTTGTTGAATAACATTTTCCTGAACCATCTTGAACTGACTCATTCACTGACCTTTTCATGGGGAGAGAAATGCTCTCAGTAATTTTCTAGATGAAAAGTTTAAATATGAATTTGAATTCTGAAAAATAATGAAATAGAGAACCATAATGGAGGAGTCTTTGATCTTATTGACCTTGTCCATGTATAACAGTTTATATCATTGGCATTTATACTGTGATTCATTGCTGTTTTCTAAAATCAGAGTAAGAAATATTGTACAAACCATTAAATATATTATAAATAAAATGTTTCTATATTTTAAGCTTAATTTTAAGCAATCTAATTTTTTGTGCTTTTAAATTTGAGGTAGCTGATTTTTCAAATTATTAGTTATGTATTTTTCCCTGTGAAAATGCCTGCTAAAGTCTTCATGTTCCATCTAAGTATTTCACATTTTCTAAGTTAACTAGATTGCTTTCAAGTCAAAAATTTTTGTTATATATTTACTTTAAATGTGTAATTATGCACTATAAATGACATTAGGAGAGGGACCAGAAGTAAGACTGGACCTGTTATTTCATTGTTATAGCGTAACTGGTGGGCAAATTCTATACCAATGCAAGTTGTCACTTCTCTACATCTAATAGTCTTTTGGCCAGAACAGAGAGATTAAGTAACTTGCCCAGGGTTCTACAGGTATTAGAAATAATATTAAGTAATTTATGATCATAAAAGGAAGGGAGCTGTCAGTTATCTTGAGTGGGTGATAATACATTGATAGTACAAATGCTACCTGAGTACATATGAAAAGGTAAAAGATCTAGAGAGAGAGGTTCCTTTTGGTTTACTTTGTCAACTATGGAAGATTTTAGGAGAATTTCATCAACTTTTCCTGTACCTTTGCTTTGGATAACAGTCCCACACTTTACTGAAAATACTTATGCGTCTTAAAATGACTTGAAGTACATCTCAGAAATTACCTTCTTCAAAGAACCACTCTAGGGGTGGCTAGGTGGCACAGTGGATAAAACACCAGCCTTGGATACAAGAGTACCTGGGTTCAAATCTGGCCTCAGACAATTAATAATTACCTAGCTGTGTGGCCTTGGGCAAGCCACTTAACCCCATTTGCCTTGCAAAAAAAAACCTAAAAAAAAAACCACTCTATTTTTTCAGTTTTTAATGCTTACTACTTTGTGAAGTTGTTGGACATATACAGTTGATTCTTGTCATTTGTAGTAGTTATAATATATAAAGTCATCTTGAACACTGAATAAATGTATCCTTAACCATTCATCAAGATGAAAATTCTGGGTCAGGTTCATATAAACACATTTTTTATAAAAATGTTTTATAAAGCAGCAAATTTCCTTTCCTTTCTTCTGAAATAATGGTACTGTTCCTTCAATAACAATGAATTTGGGGCCAACAGCACTGTAACTTATATTAGAATGAAACTTATCTAGTAGGAAAGTTATCTAAATTAATTAGATTTTCTATAATGCACATACCAGTCTTCTTGAATTTAGAAACAATAGAAGTTACTTTAGCACTACTTTTGGAGGATATTTTAAAGAATAATTCATCAAAACCCCCAATAAAAATGAAAAAAGTTCATTAAATAGAATTAGAAAATATTTATTTGTAATATGAGAGCTATAAAATTGTTCAACATAACCTGGAATAAGTTTGTTGAATTACTCAAAATTTTTGCCACTTTGTATATATCCATGAGTGACTGAAAAAGTTTCCCAAGTAGTAATTTTAGTTTTTATAAATAGGATTTAGGGAAATTTACTTATGAAATACATGAATAGTGAAAAGCAACTATATGTTTTATCTTTGAAGGTACATGTCACTAATGATTTTTACTTAGGGGACATGCTCATTGAAATATCAAACCATTTTGTGTAATTGCTATATTGATAGAAAGGAACAGTTACAAAATTTTTTTTAAGATTGATTGACAGAGTCACTAAATCAAGGTGGGGAACATCTGGTCTGCAAGCCATATTAAACTGTAGGTCTGGTGCTGCCTTGGCAGCAGTAGACAGGATTCAAAATTGAATAAATCTGGGAGCTTTTGAGGGAGAGGTTTAATTAATTGTTTGACCAAATGTAGCAGGTGAATGATGGTATAAATATCCAAATGATCCTTGGCAGTAAAAAGATTCCCAACCCCTTCAAAAAATATATAATTCTTTTCCTAGGGTCTTCTTGAATCATGTAACAATATGTGTGCTGAATATCTATTCCAGCCTGATAAACACTATGATGTAGGATATGACACTGGAGACAAGACAATTCAATGTGGCCGACATGTTGATATTTTCAAACTCTGGTTAATGTGGAAAGCAAAGGTAGGATTTTACCACCTACATTATTTGGGTTTTGAGTTTTGGGGGGGGGGAAATGGTCATATCATAACTTCTTGGGCACTATACTCACTTGTAGACTCCCAGAGAATCTATTATAAAAATAGGAGCCCCATGGATCATCACCCAATCAAACCAATGTTAATGAGTTAGTACTGATGTTTTTAATTTTATGAGTCAACCTAAATAAACATTCATTTAAACAAATAATCCTCTTTTAAAATATATGCTGGATATACTCTGCCATTAGATATCATATTAATAGCAGGTTAAGGACATGCATATAAAGGTCACACACATTTAAGGAACATCACAAGAATCCATGCAACTGTGGGACAAATGCAGAGAGTACATAGGATGGAAGTAGAGAAAGGGCACATGAATCACTGAGGAGGCTCATTTCTGTGGCAAGTACAGTCAATGTACCCTAGTAATTCCATCACTCTGACTTTATGACATATGATATTGGGAACAGTGTCTTTGCTGGTCATGTCATTTCTGTGCTGGATAGTACATTGTGGGGTCATATTGAATAGGCCCTTTTTCTCACTTGGTTTCTTTCTGCCATCAGCCTTTTTGACTCCTGTCTACTAAGTAGTGAAGAGAAAACCCTTTCTTAAGAAGCATAGAATTATTTTTTTGAGGGGTGGCTAGGTGGCGTAGTGGATAAAGCACCGGCCTTGGAGTCAGGAGTACCTGGGTTCAAATCCAGTCTCAGACACTTAATAATTACCTAGCCGAGTGGCCTTGGGCAAGCCACTTAACCCCATTGCCTTGCAAAAAAACTAAAAAAAAATATTTTTTTTGTTTTATCACCAGGATAACATATCTAGTGTGTAGCTAATAAAAGTGAACAAAAGGCTGCAAGGCTATAGAAAGTCTATTCTTTTTGGTTACCAATATCTTATGCTAAATAAAAGTTGTCTCAGACTAGACAACTATCTGATTAAAGGTTTGAAATTCCTTACAACTCATCACTTCAAAACATTTTCCTCTAAGTTACCATGTAATACTCTCTTCACCTCTTACCCACTCCCCTATATACCCTAGTAGCTCATTTCCAAGATCAGCTACAAAGTTTGGCATTTAAAACTTTTCCAATCCTCCTACACCTAAACTTCTCTTCTTTATACAATCCAACTACACTGACCTATTGGGAGTTCCTAGCACCCAATAATATATCCAGACTCAGTTACTATGCAATGGTTGTATTTGTTAGCTGCAATGCTCTCCCTTTTCATCTATGCATGCTGACTTCCTTCAAGATTCAACTTAACTTCTGGCTTTTGATAAGTATTTTGATAGAATATTCTACAGAGAGACAGCCAGAGGAATGGTGTTAACAAGACTAGTGAATTTGGATTGTGAAATATGTAGAGGAGAGTAATATATAAAAGACTAGAAAGATCTGAAAGGACCAGATTATAAAGAGCTTTAAATGTCAAATAATATTTAACATTTTATCCCAGAGGGTGTAATTGGACCTTACTGAGTACGAGGTAATGATTCAGAGGTGTCCTTCAGAAAAATCTTTGAAAGCTGAGTAGAGGGATTGGATTGTCAAGATGCTTGATGTAGAAAGCTATTGTGATAGTTCATGTGAAGAGGTTGCACTAGTTTAGCAGATGTGTGAGAAAGGGACATATGAGAGATGGAGTGAATAAAGAAATGATGAAATTTCACAACAAATGGCATAGGTAGAGTACTTGAGAATGAAGAGTCAAAGACTGAGTCTAACACTGAGAGATTGGGTGACCAGAAGATTTATCATGTGTTTGCTATTCATGAAACAATTTGAAAGGGAAATGAATTTTCAAAAAAAGAAAATAAGTGTTGTTTTGTATTTACTGAGTTCAAGATGCCTACTGTAAATCCAGTTTAAGATACTTTAAGTGCATTGGTTGAGAGAGACTGTACCTTATGTCTAAGAGGACATAGTGATTATCTTATTAAAGTTTGAAACTGCACTGAGATTTTTGGAGCCACAGGTGAGAACTGGGTGATGGCTGGACACTAAGGTGGATGAGTTTAAAAAAGGCTTGGCCAACCCATACATTAGATTTGCTAGTCCTACTGCACACATCAAAACTGGTAAAACTAAAAACACCATAAAAATGCTTATTTTTTCTCCTCATCACCTTATAGATAAAAATAAAATACACATGTTTTCTTTTCTTATTGAAATTTCCATTTATTTTTCCAATGTATTTCTAATTTATTTTTCTAATACCATGAAAATGTAGTTTTTCAACATACATTCATTTTCAAATTTATGAGTCCCACATTTTTCTACTACTTTATCATTCCTCCCTCCATCCACAGTGGCAGTCTGGTAAAAGTTGAACCAGTACAATCATATTTAATAAGTTTCCATGTTACATCATGAAAGAGGAATTAAAACTAAAGAAAAAAAACTATGAGAAAGAAAGTAAAAACACAAAACAAGTTTTTAAGAAGTGAATATAATAAGCTTTGTTCTACATTCAGACTCCACAGTTTTCATTCTGGATGTTGATGGCATTGTCCATAACAGGTCTCTTGGAATTTTCTAATAAATATATTTTCCAAAAGAAAGCAATTATATAGATCTATAATTGTTAAACCATTTTAAAAAAACAGAATTACATATTATTGCATAAATTGAAAATAGTAGAGGGTCCAAGTTAGAGTCTTGGCACATACAAATGCTTAGTGGCCTTAGCCTGGATAAAATGAAGGCAACTGAGAGAGTCTGAGACATACACAACATAGGAGAAAGCAATGTTTTGAAAACCTAGAAATTTGCTAGGAGGTGATAATGATCAAGAATATCAAAGACTATAGAAATTTCAAGAAGGATGAGCATTGAGAAAATACTATTAGATTTGTCCATTAGGAGATACCTGGCAACTTTAGAGACAGTAATTTTAACTGAATGATCAGATTGTCAGACTGCAGGAGCTTCCAAATTGAGGTGACAGGAAGTGGAAGTAATTAGTATAGGCTACTTTATTTAGGAGTTTTCATACCTGACCTACAAAAACCGAAGAAACAAGAGATACATTAGAATTTCTCATTACCAAAATTTCATATGTGAAGAAACATATTACAAAAAGAATAACTCAATTAGGATAGGATAAATAATTTTCACCTACAGTCTTTTTTTCCTACTGATGACCATTTGGATATTTGTTTATCTTTGGATTGTACCGACTTTTATGTAAACCCATAGGATTAAAATTGTACAGCTGAAGTGATCTAGCTCTTCTTGTCTGAATCCCTGTTATTTTGTACTTAAGAAAACAAAAGTTCCAAGACTTAAATGAATCTTGTTCTATTTAATTCCTTGGGCACACATATAGGCACTCTCTGTTTTATGAAACATTTGTGTTTCAGGAATTCTAACTCAGCATGTATGCAAAGCAGAATTCTATAGAAAATTAGAAATGAACCACTATGTTTAACAGATGTGATTTTAGGAATGACAAACTGTGTCAGTATTCATTACAGGGAATCTCTGGCTTTGAAGTTCAGATAAACACATTTATGGAGTTGGCAGATTATCTTTACAAAATTCTGAAGAAAAAAGAAAATTTTGAGCTTGTGTTTGATGCAGAAGTAAGTTCCTAAGTGTTTTTCTTTTCTTCTTTTCTCTCCTTTCCTTTTCTTTTCTATTTGCCTTCATTTTCTCTTCTTTCCCATTTAAACCCTACTTCCTCTCTCTTTTGTTTTCTTTCTCTTTTTATTAAAGTATCTAATAATCCTATGAAGACAATAAAACATTTTTTTTCTTTCATTGTTTATTTCTTTTTTATTTGTTCAAGTAATTTAAGTAGATGGTCTTTTAGTGTGTGATGTGGATTTTCATTTGTACTGAGTTCACTTAAATGCAAAAGTTATTAAACCTGAAGTAATTTTTCTTAATGAGCTAAGTTTCAAATGCAGAAGCTAAAAACAGTATTTCTTTGTAGTCTACTAAAATTACTTGACCTATGAAAATTTCTAGATTTTTCAACATGAAATTAAGAGTAAGCTAATGTTTTCTTGTTGTGTTTTTTTGTTGTTTTTTTTTTTTGCTTAGGCTAAACAAGATGCTATTTTTCTGGATAGTATGACAATGGGCATTGTGTATTTTAGCAAGGTTATTTAATATTTCTATAGCAGCTATATTAACAAATTAACAACACTGGTGGAGTTAAAATAAACATTCTTCACAATCCATTCTCTCTTTCTTCTTTGGTTGACTGAATGTTTTCATGAAAGAATAGTAATAAAATTAATAGCAGACAGAATTGAAATAAATGTATTTTTAAATAAACTATTGAGTTTCTGGTTAACCATATGTTGGCTCCAATTTTACCTGTTGATCACCAGTTGATTTTTTAATTTTTGTTTGGTTTTTTCTTATTTTTGCAAGGAAACGGAGTTAAGTGACTTGCCCAAGATAACAAAGTCAAGTAAATATTAAATTTCTGAGGTTAAATTTGAACTCAAGTCCTCTCAACTCCAGGGCCACCTACTGCCCCCTTAGCACTAGTTTCTAATAGAAAACTGGAAATGAAGAATTTTAGAGACTATATAAGTATTGTATAAAACATTTTCAATTTTTAAGTGGTTTTTACATGAAAACTATTATTCTCAAAAATTAAAAGAATTCTGTTGACTTTTTCTAAAAATAAGTAAGTCCATCTTGGAAACAATGAAGCTGTCTAAAAATCTAGAAAATTTTTAACCAATTTTATGTCTTCAAGCCTGAACTTACAAATGTTTGCTTCTGGTATATTCCACCAAGACTTAAAAATATCTCAAATGAGTATGAAAGACAACAAGAACTTCAAAAGGTTGGTTTTTTTGTTATTTTTTTGCATAATGTTGAATTTTATATTACATGCCTAGCTTGTTCCTATGTTTAGAGGGTAGTGCTAATGAGATCTATGTCTCATAAGCTGAATCCATGCAATAGACTTACTCATTTCCTGGTGAGAGTTAATCATCCTTCTCACTAGGGCCTTATGCCCTCTTGGCAAATGTGGTATGGATGGATGAACAGAGTTCTATCTGCTTTACTGAAAAAAAAAACTAATATGAATTTTCAGAGAGAGTCTTATCTTCCATATAGGAATGATAGCAAGATATGAAAATATTTATTATAATTTCATCTTTTACCTTTGGTGAATTATAATTAGAAAATTTTGTTTAGTAGGTGACTATATCGATTTTCCATTCATTGTATTATAGAGATTGAAGGTTTAATATAATATATTTGAAGTGTAGCAGGAATTACATTGCAACAATAGATATTTCTACTGTTAGAAATTAGAAATAATATTACCTGATTTTTGACTACATGTAGTAGTATTTTTCAATAAATTTGACATTTAAGACAAGTCCCAATGAAAGTTATTAATAAACAGCTATCACATGAAAATTATCTTATTACAATCATTAACACTAAACAGTAATGACCCATAACCCTGATAATTTCACCAAGCACTGTGACAAATATGGGAGATAAAAATAAAAATAGAAATGAATTAAATTCCATTAATTATAAATATTTTTAAAAAGAAAAGATAACTTCAAGGAACCAAAATAGCAGAGTAACTAGTAAATTGCTGCAATTTTTCCAATATTGACTTTCAAAACAATAAAATAGAACTTCCCTCCCAAAAAATATCCTGGAAGAGCAAAATCAGCAAAAATATAGGACTAAACAATGTTTGAGTCTAAGAAACTTGAAATATCTTATGGAAAGCCCTATCTCACTTGGGTAAAAGGGGAATTGAATCTAGGACAAGAAATTTCCCAGCAAGTCAGCAAATCAGCTGTAAATCATGAGCACCAGTGTGGAGGGGGAGGCAACAACCAACACCAGGATGACCCCCTCCCCCAAACACACACACACACACACACACACACACACACACACACACACACACGTGCGCGCGCACGTGTGCGCATTCAGTTAATGTACAGACTCCAGTTATGAGAAATATCAAGGGCTTTAGCATGGCTCTTGGCAAATAGATAAACACAAAGCATTTAAGAGACTAAGGAAACAGGTAAACTCCAGGACCAGGTTCTGCCTTATTGTTCAGCATAGTCCTTAGCAAACAGGGAGCCTCCAGTAGTTAATCTATAACCTGCTTCAGTTTATCCATGAGAAATGCAGGAACATTCCCATCAGCCTTAGAACTTCCAAGATGCCAGCACTCCCACCCTAGCTCAGCACCAGGTAAGCTTCCACATCCCTAAGGCTTCCTGCTATGTGAGTCATCTCCATCTCCCCATCCCCCCAAAAAAACACACACAACATGAGTCACAAGGGTTCCCTATGGACCTCAGGGCAATAGCCCTGCATTACCAAGTAAACAACTAAGACCTGCACAAGAAGCCTGAGATGAACCCTTCCATCCCAGGAATTTTACAAGAAAGGAAAACAAAAAAACAAAAATATGAACAAAAACTTCAAAAAAAAAAAAAAGAATATGACTATAGAAAGTTATTAGGATGTCAGGGAAGATCAAGATACAAATTCAAAACAGAACTAAAACATTAGAACACCTATGGGAAAATAGGAATTGGTCTCAAGCCCAGAAAAGAACTCATGAAAGAACTCAAAAAGAAGCTTAAAACCAAAAGGAAAAAAAATGGGAAAAGTAATAAGAGAATTGCAAAAGAATTAAGAAAAAGTCAACAGCTTATAAAAAGAAAACAACTGCTTAAAAGATTGACCACATGGAAAAGAAGATAGAAAAATTAACTGAAGAAAATAATTTCTTTAGAAGTACAATTGGCCTGAACAGAAAAGGAGTTAAAAAAGTTAATTGAGGAAAGCAGCTCCTTACAAGTTATAATTGGACAAATGGAAGCTAATGACTCTATGAGACAACAGGAAGCAATCAACCAAATTCAAAAGAATGAAAACAGAAGAAAATATAAAATGCATCAATGGAAAAATAGCTGATATGGAAAATATATCCAGGAGAGACAGTGTCAGAATAAGTAGACTTCCTTAAAGACATACTCTAATGATACTGGATAACATCTCTCAAGGAAAACTAACTCTATCTCATGGAATCAGAAGACAAAATAGTCATTGAAAGAATCCACTGATCACTTTCAGAAAGAGATCCCAAATCAAAAATTCCAAAGAATCTTATACTCAAATTTCAGAAGTGTCAGGTCAAGGAAAAATTACTCTCTGGTAAGTGGCCAGAAAGAATATATTCAGATGGAAGGGAACCACAATCAGGATTAGCACTAGAAGATCAGAAGTGTCATGGAACATGATATTCAGGAAACAAAAAGAGTTAGGACTATAACCCAAAAGAGTTAGGACTACAACCAATTTCTACCTGGTGAAATTAAGCATAATACATCAAGCAAAATCGTGATGATTCAATGAAACAGAATAATTTCAAACTTTTTTCAGGAGAAGACCAAAACTTAACCAAAAATTATCTATATTATCAAATCCCAAAAGAAAGCTAAAAAAGGCAAAAAAGAAAGAGAAAGCATAAGGGATTCAAAGGAACTGAACTATTTATATCCCTAAATGGGAAAATAATATTTGTACATTCTAAAAATTATGCCATTAATACCATATTATACTATTATTGAACATAGACTCACACACAGAGGATACATAAGTTGAATTTGAGGGAATGACATAAAAATTATTAGAGGATAAGAAAGAGAAGTACAGTGGCCACAGGAGAAAGGAAGAGGAATAATGGGGTGAAAATCTATTACAATGGAGGGAAAGTTGGGAGGGTAGTCACTGGGCATGACTTAAACCTTATTGTCATTAATATCATCGCTAAAAAGGAATGATATACACAATCATTTGAATATGGAAATATATAATGCCCAACAGCGAAGTGGGAGGGGAGGAAAGTAAGTAAAAAGAAGAGGAAACTAGCAGAAGAGTAAGTAGACAGGGGAATCAGTAGATAGAAGCAAAACACTTGAGAAGGAAAATGTTGAAAAGAGAGAGAAGCCAAACAGGAAAAAATAGGATGGAGGGAAATGCAGTTAGTAATCATAACTGTGATTTTGAATGGGATGAACTCTACCATAAAATAGAATTGGATAGCAGAGTGAAGCCAAATTCAGAATAAGTTGTTTACAAGAAACACACATAAAGTAGAGAGACACATAGAGTAAGAATAAGGGATTGGAGCTTAATTTATTTCAACTAAAGGAATTATAAAAAAGAAGCAATAACAATCTTGATCTCAGTCAAAGTAAAAGCAAAAGTAGTCTTTGCTTATAGAGATAAGTAAGGAAACCACATCTTGTTAAAAGGTAATACAAGCAATCAAATGATATCAATACTAAAATAGTCTATCTGTCAGATTTACATGAAAGTCAAGAATTCATGACCAAACAAGAGATATATTATAAAATGTAAAGTAGATAATTTTGAGTATATTAAATTAAAAAGCTTTTGCACAAACCAAAGGAATTCATCAACATTAAAAGGAATGCAGAAACCTTGGAGAGCAGGTTAATACCAAGTTTCTCTTTAAAGGTCTCATTTCACAAATATTTAGAAAACTGAGTCAAATTTACAAAAATACAAGCCATTCCTCATTTGACAAATGGACAAAAAGGAACAGAACAGGCAGTTTTCAGACAAAGAATTAAAAATCTTCTTTAGACAATGCTCTAAATCACTTTTTATTAGAGAAATGTTAATTAAATCAACTCTGAGGCAATACCCCATTTTATTAGATGGAATAATGTGATTAAAAAAGAAAATAAAATATGTTCAAGAGGATGGGAAAATTGAGACACTAATGTATTGATGGTTTTTTGAATGAATCCAACCATTCTGGAGAGTAATTTGAAATTGTCCAAAGGATAACCAAATTATTCATACCTTTTGATCTAACAATACCACTAATAGTTCTGTATCCAAAAGAGATCATCAAAAATAAAAGGACTTATATGTACAAAAATATTTATAGCAGCCTTTTTCATTGTGGCAAAACAATAGAAAATGAGCCTATGTTCATCAATTGGGGAATGGTTGCACTAATGCAAAATGAAATAAACAGAACCAGGAAAAAAATATAATGATCAACTATGAATGAATCAATTCTTCTCAGCAAAAACAATCATCTAAGAAAAGTATGAAGGATTCAGGAAGAAAAAATGCTATCTGGGCTAGCTGGGTCATACAGTGAAAAGAGGACTGGCCCTGCAGTCAGGAGTACCTGAGTTCAAATCCAGTCTCAGACAGTTAATAATTACCTAACTGTGTTATCATGGGCAAGTCACTTAACCCCACTGCTTTGCAAAAAAAAAAAAAACAAAAAAAAATGTATTCACATCTAGATAAAGAACTGATGGACACTGAAGGTGGTTTGAACCTTTTGTTTTTCATGTTATTTTCCTTTTTTGATCTATTTTTCCTTTCACAACTGCAGCTAAAAGGGAACTATGTTTTTCATGACCACATATGCAAAGACTATAAAAAAATTCCTAACATTTTCAGAAGAGGGGAAAGGATGTAAGGAGGGAGGAAAATTTGGAACTCAAAATCTTGTAAAATTGAATGTTACTAATTATCTGGACATATAATTGGGGAAAATGCTATTTAAAAAAAGAAAAGAAAAAGTTCCTGCTCTCCAGAAACTTTCATTTTTAAAGGAATAGGAAAATGCCATATGACATTTTGTTTTGTTTATTTTTTTGCAAGGCAATGGGATTAAATGATTAGCCCACAGTCACACAGCTGGGTAATTATTAAGTATCTGAATTAGATTTGAACTCAAGTCCTCCTGACTACAGGGCAGATGCTCTATCTACTGTGCAACCTAGCTGCTCCCATAAGACAAATTTTAAAAGCAGCTTCTATATTGGACCTTAACTGATCCATCATTTAAACCATGGTGCAGATAAAATCCTCATCTATGCCCATTTTTCACCGATATTTTATCTTTCTTATGAAAGTTTTTCAACATACATCTATATGCATATGTATATTTTTAAGTTAGAAAATTTCTTTTCATCCTCCCTTCTTTCCCCCTTTCACTCAGTGGTGAACAGTCAGATAAATATTATACATACCCATTTGTGTTAAACATGTTTACGTATTAGTTATTTTGGGTATGAGGAATTAAGATTAAGAGAAAGAAATACATGAGAGATACATTTTTTAAAAAAGTGAATGTAGTGTTCATCATATTCTAAAGAGTTTTTGTTTTGTTTTGTTTTGTTTTTATTCCTCTTGTTCTGCTCCCTTTGCTCAGCATCAGATTTTGTAATTTAATCTATGCTTCTCTGGAGTCTGACCATTTATGGTTTCTTATAGAACAATAGTTTTCCATAATATTCATATACCATTAACTTGTTAACCCCATTCCCAAATTGATAGACATTCCTTCATTTTCTAGTTCTTTGCTACTATAAAAAATTGCTGTAAATATTTAATAACATGTGGGACTTTTCCCATTTTTTATGATTTATTCTGCATATAGGTCTAGAATTGTAATTGCTGGGTCAAAGTGTATGGACAGTTTTATTGTTTTTTGGGCATAGTTCTATATTGGTCTCCAAAGTGTTTGGATCAGTTCACAACTCCACCAGCAATGCGTTACTGTCCCAGTCCTCTACAACCTCTCCAACACTGACTATTTTCTCTTTTTGTCATCTTAGCCAATCAAATGGATGTGAGGTGAGACCCCATAGTTGTTTTAATTTGCATTTCCCTAATCAGTAATGATTTGGGATATTTTTCATGATTATATATAGCATTAATGTCTTCATTTGAAAACTGTCTATTCATATCCTTTGAGTCTGTAGTTTCTTTATAATTTTTCCAAGCTTTTCCATAAATATTTTGCAGAGTAGTCTTTCAATGAACTGAAAACATTTGAAAAATTTTTTGAGGGGTGATAATGTATAACTCCTCTTGTCTCTCATTCTTGGTACTTAGCTATCTTCATATCTTATTCTAACAAAGTCTTACTTGCCACTTCTTATGATAAAGGAAAAATTCTTGATTTATTTTCTAATCTCCCTCTCAATTTTGCCTTCTTTTAATTAAAATTATAATTTTTGAGAATTTAGCTCCATATATGAAAGGGACTTCAGAATTCCTCTGGTTCATTGAACTAACAATGTACAATGGCAAAGAATTTTACAGTTGAGGAAACAGATTTCTGAAGTTTAAGTGACTTGACATAGGTTACATGAGTAATCCATAGTAGTGGCAGATTTTGACCCCTGCTCCTCTAACTCCATTTTCATTGTACCCATTCTGTCTACTATTTTACAGCTATGTAAAATGAAGGAGAATTTGGGGTGAAAAATGATACTAACTTTAAAGGAAACTACCACATCTTTCATTTATTTAATTATAATACAAATGATCTACAAAATAAGTTACATGTGACAAATCAAATAACTAGCTGGACTGCAGTAATTCTGGAGTAAGAAAATGGACAGAAATAGCTGTTAAGAAAGCTGACTTTATGTCAATTGAAGTTTTCCTTGCCCTAAATTTACCCTAACTTTAACTTGCAAGTGCTGTTCTAAGAAAATATTTAAAGGAAATTTTCATACCCATTTCCTTGACATAAATAGATTAATTGTTCTACTATACCAAAAAACCTTGTTAAACAAATATTCTTATATTGCAGTATACAGGAGGTTGCCATGTTGAATTATATTATTGTCTCCACTGGAAATTCTAATATGTCATACAGTATTTTAACCATTTTCCAGGTCTTTCAGTTATTTTATTTGCCAAATACATAAAATCTTTTACAGCCAAAGTGTAAAAAAATTTATTTTGATGTACAATTTTGATGTATCCTAGCATTATTCATCTTCTTATGAAAGTTCACCTAGGTGGATTATGGATATAAACACAATGAGTTCTGAGAAAAGTTCTCTCTTCCTCCCTCTGTTGAGATAAATACATTTTCCTTTAAAATATGTTTGATAGCTTGCAGTTACCATAGTTTCTCTTAAGCTAAATGCATGATTTTAAAAATATAGAAAGAAAACAAAGAAAACAATGTAATTTTTTTCCTGTTTCTGGCACACAGATTGCACCCAAGATTAAAGCATTGATGGTAGAAGAAGGCAAAACCATGGTCAGCTACCAGCCACATGGAGATAAAGTCAATTTTTTTCGAATGGTCTTTTCCAACCCTGCTACCAAACAATCAGATGTTGATTTTCTTATTGATGAAATTGAAAGACTTGGGAAGGATTTATGATGCCTATACTTAAACCTTGTCAAAACGATCTACTTTAAAAGAATAGGAATGTCTCATTAGAAGCCCTTCTTTTGAACATTTATCCTATCTCAAATAATTTCTGTTTTATTTTGTTTGCTATATCTGATGATATAATAAAGGAAAAATTTGACCAGTAGGAATACTGTCACTAGTACTAGATAAGATAGTGGTCATGTTCTAATCTGTTTATCCATTCTTTTGTAATTGAAAAAGGATTTCATCTCTGAACAGCAAGATTCAAGAAATATTTATTTCTTCCTATGATAAATTAGGTGAGATATTAAAGATTTATCAAATATTTTATATTTTTGTAGAAGAGTATTAGGACTGGAATGAGGAAAAATTGATATATTATAATAACTAGTTAATATTTATTTAACAACTAAAGATTTGCAAAGATTTTTATATTCTCTCCTCTTATCCTCTCAACAACCTGGTGAGATGCAAGTTCTAATCTCATTTTACAGATCAGGAAATTGAGTCTGAAAAAAAGTTAATATCACTCAGAGATACATGTCTAACAAGTTCCTGAGTCAGAATTTGAACTCAGGCCTTCCTTTCTCCAGGTCTAATATCTTATTCTTTGCACATCCAGATGAATAAATTCCTATTTCTTATTCTTTTTACCATTTTTATAATCAACTTCTTCTATCATAGTCTTTAATTTTCCCCAATAATTTCATAAAATTCCATACCATTTCAAATTGGAATAATTCTTTGGCATTCAAAAGGAAATGTGTTTATTTAGATACATTGTTCTAATTCTCCAACTGAATTTTAATGTTTGATTCAATCAACTTTCTTTAAATAAATTTGCTTTTATAGACTGTATTCTTATCCCCACATTTAATGATAAAAACATGGCACTTGCCATTTTTGATCTTAGGAAGCTGAATTTATTTGTATTAGATCTTCCTCATATATACAAAGTTCATAATTAGCAGAATCTTTAATTTATATCACATCATCTGGCACCTAAAATTCTGAATTAACTTGCACACAACCAATATAATTTTGTCATGTGGAAGATGAGGAATAGAAATAAATGAATAGAAGAAATATGTTGACCTAATTGTTATAAGTTAATTGTGGAAAATTGCCCTCCAATCATGCTCACCTGTGATGTTTTCTTAATCAAGTATTTTAGGAAATACAAAGAGCAGAAATTAATCTTTCTTTGTTGGTGACTCTAATGGGGCTTGCAGCATTAGTTGGAACAAGCAATGAAAAAAGGTGTTAAGAAAAAAGTATTTCTGAATTAGTTCTGGAATCTCTATGAATTAATTTTTTCCCTTTGTACAAATCTGAAAGTTATGAGTCAGCTAATCCAGTTTCTTTCAGATGGAAATCATCTAAGTATCTTTGCAGATAGTCAACCAATCTCTGTCTGAGAACTTTTAGTGAAAAGAAGCCTATTATATTACAAAGAGTCAAATCTCATTTCTTGGAAATTACTCATTAAAACAAAATTGTTTCTTATACTGAGGAGAAATCCTCGTACTGTTATTTGTACCCATTTCTCTTAGTTCATTCATTTGGTAGTATAATAGACAAGGCCATTCCATTCAATTGAAAAAAATATTTGATTAATGGTCAATTATATATATATATATATACATATACATATACATGCATACATATATATATATATATATATATATACATATAATTTCATCAGGCTTAGAGCAGCAATTTGCTTGTAGTAAATAATTAATACATGATTTATTATGGAGTAACTTCCTGACTCAAGAAAGATGCATTCTTCAGGATAATATACAATATGTACATAAAAGAGTAAATTTGAAGCAAGAGCCCTAAGAAATTGGGATGAGGATATATCAGGAACAACCCTATATAAAACAGTTTTTTTACATTGATGAACTTTGACAGAAGCTGAGGATCAAGAATTAGAGATGAAGGTCTCCATCCCATCCTTGCCCCCTTCCCTGCCTGTCTCCTCAGCTTTTATACCCTTTCCTTTTTCCCCTCCTCTCTTTTCCCTCTTTCCTCTCCTCCTTTCCATTCTCCTTCCCTTCTCCATTTCCCCTTCATCCCATTCCCCCTCATCTTTATGCTTTCTCTCCTTCCTTCCTCTTCCTCCCTTCCCACTTGGTGGACATCACCAAGCTATGACAGGATATGTTCTCCAAAATGGCCATCAATGAAAATTATAAACTTCTGGAAACTATGAATAAACTGACTTGCATGAAGAATCTAGCATCAACAGATATTTCTTTAAACATAAGTAGAAACATAAAGGACTTAAGCAGAAATATGCAGCACTTCAGCTCTGTCTGGATCACATGACTTTAATTGAAGAGCAAGTAGCATTTTTTGAGCAGCATATTCAAAGAAACTGGAAGCAAAGTACAAGAAGTTAGAGAAGGCATGAAAATATTCTTTAGAACAAAGACTTTACCTATTTTTTTAAGAGCTGAAATTTATGAGATAGAATTTATCAAACTTTTATGCTTCAATTCCATAAAAGGTTTAGTGCTACTTATCCAAGGAGAACACCAGACCTCACCTTTGGTTGGCTATGTAACTGATAGCTCTTGATGATTTCCTATAACACCACCCACCCCCTGCACCTTCATTTAGTTGTATGCTTTCCTGTGTTCCCTAGACCAAGGCACAGAAATCAGGATCAACCCTGTCTGTAGCAGAATAGACCAGAGAAGAGGTTCTGGGAACCCTGTCTTCTCTCTCATCTCCCCTATCCCCTTAAAGCCTCCCATAGTTTAAAACTATAAATGTCAATATATATTTACAAAAAAATGAATTAGAGATGAAAATGTGTGACAGGTTTGGGAATGGGCTATACAAAGTCAGAGGTAGGGTACAGAGTGCTCAGTTTGGGGATTGCTAGTAAATGAGTTTGATTGGATTGTAAAGAGAGTGAAGCAGGCAGGAAAGGCAACAAGTATTTATTTAGCATTTGTTATGGCTAGACACCAAACTAAGCTCTAAGCATAAAAAATATAGGCAAAAAGAAAGACATTTTCTGCCCTCCAGAAACTCACATTCTTCTAGTGGAAGACAATCAATCAAAAGGAAACAGATTCAAGAAGGGACTGAAGCAGGGTCACTCTGAGTCCCTCTCCAGAATTGAGTTGTTGGGAAAAAACTCACTCTAAATTTCATCAGACTGTTAACTGACCTGAAAATGCTTATGGATAAGGATTTAGATGAAAGAAACAGTTAAACTCAGGAGACAAAACTACCTGTGAGTCTATATAAATCTACTTGTGAGTCTATATAAATGACTTCCAAATTAATATCTAAAAATATTTAAATAATTTTTTTGGAATACACATTGTGGAAGTTGTTAAATGCTAAAAGTAGGGGCGGAGCCAAGATGGCCACAAGAAGGGATCCAGTCTTAGGCGCTCTCTGATAAAACTTGAAAGTAAGGACTCTAACTAAACTTTCAAGAGACAGAACCCACAAAGGGACCCAGTGAGGCAGTTCTCCTACTCAAGGTAACCTGGAAAAGAGCAGAAAGGCTCTGCTCCCCAGGGTCAGAGGGGCAGCCCACCAGAGGGGTGGCCTGCCAGAGCGAAAGAACTTCAGCTTCCCGGAGGCAGCCCAAGGGCGCTGGGAGCCCCGGCTCACAGCAGCAGGGGAGTCTCCTGAGCTGCACCCCAGGGAGCATGGGGCACAAAGTGGGGGAACAGCGGGGGACCTCTGCAGCAAGCATGTGGAGCCCAGCCCTCAGGGCACATAGTCAGCAGCTTGGTCTTTCCCCAGCCCAGATCCAGGAAAAGAAGCAGGCAAACCTGTAAACAGGAGCCTCCAGGGCATGAGCCCATTGAGCTGAGGGAGGGGAGTGAAGAGAGACTGCAGAGCTCTGTCCTCTGCCTCTGGAAAAGGACTCTGGGGCTCTGAACACATTCAGATCCTGATCACAGTCTAGGGCCCCCTCCATAGAACAGCAGCCCCCCCCACCTCAGCCCCATGGCAGAGGGGGGATGCTTATGGTCATTCACAGACCAGGAGGGAGGACAGAGCCTCACACACTGAGACCCTTATGGGAGTGTCCCAAAAGCTCAGGAAGTACCCCAAAACCAGGCCCAGGTTTGGAAAATGAGCAAGCAGAGAAACAAGAGGAAGACCATTGAGAAATATTTTGCATATGAACCCAAGAAGGATCAAAATACTCAGTCTGAAGATGAGGAAGCACAAGCTCCTGCATCTAAAGACTCCAAGAAAAACAGAAATTGGGCTCAGGCTATGACAGAGCTCAAAAAAGATTTGAAAATCAAATGAGGGAGTTGGAAGAAAAACTGAGAAAAGAAAGGAGAGAGATGCAGGAAAAACATGAAAATGAAGTCAGCAGCTTAGTCAAGGAAATCCAGAAAAATGCTGAAGAAAATAGCATGCTAAAAACCAGTTTAGGTCAAATGGATAAAACAGTACAAAAAGTTATTGAGGAGAAGAATGCCTTAAAAAGCAAAATTGGCCAGATGGAAAAAGAGATAAGAAAACTCTCTGAGGAGAACAAATCCTTCAGACAAAGAATAGAATTCAGGGAGATTGATGAATTTACCAGAAATCAGGAATCAATACTTCAAAACCAAAAAAATGAAAAATTAGAAGAAAACGTGAAATATCTCATTTGAAAAAACAACTGATATGGAAAACAGACTTAGGAAAGATAATTTGAAAATTATTGGAATACCTAAAAGTCATGATCAGGAAAAGAGCCTTGACATCATTTTCAAAGAATTAATACAGGAAAATTCCCCTGATATTCTAGAAGCAGAAGGCAAACTAGAAATGGAGAGAATCCATCGATGCCCCTCGAGAAAGAGATCCCAAAAAACCAACCACCAGGAATATTATAGCCAATTCCTAGAACTCCCTAGTCAAAGAGAAAATATTACAAGCAGCCAGAAGGACACAGTTCAAATATCATGGACCTGCAGTCAGGATCACACAGGACTTAGCAGCAACTACATTGGAAGCTCTTAGGGCTTGGAATATAATATACCGGAAGGCAAAAGAGCTTAGAATGCAGCCAAGAATGAACTACCCAGCAAGGCTGAATGTCCTCTTCCAGGGGAAAAAGATGGACTTTCAATGAACCAGGGGAATTTCAAATGTTCCTTTTGTAATGGCCAGAGCTGAACAGAAGGTTTGATCTTCAGATACAGGATTCAGGTGAAGCATGGAGATTGGAGGAGAGGGGGAGAATATGAGGGACTTAATGATGATGAACTGCATGTATTCCTGCATAGAAAAATGACACTGATAATACTCATATGAACCTTTTCAGTCAATAGAGCAGGTAGGAGCTTTTATAGTTGAAGCACAGGAGAAAGCTGAATTCGATGATAAAATATGGTGTAAAAATTGAGTCAATAGGAAAAAAAAATGGAAATGTAATGGGAGAAAGAAAAAGGAGAGGGGGAATAGGCCAAGATATTTCACATAATAAGTTTTTTTCTTTATTACAATGAGCTATTGCAATGATATGGAAGGGGTGAGGCAAAGGGGAATGAGGGAACCTTTGATCTCATCAGAGGTGGCTGGGAGAGGAAACAGCATATATGCTCAATGGGGTATAGACATCTGGAGTAAGAAGGAAGGGGGAGCAGGGGGAAGGGGTGGGGATGTGAATAAAGGAGGAGAGGATGGACCATGGGGGGAGAGTGGTCAGATATAACACATTTTCTTTTCTACTTCTTTCAAGGGGCTGGGATTGGATGGCCTGTCCAGGACCATAGGGCCAGGTGGATTCTGGGCCTGAGGGGTGGTATGGGGGCTCGGGACTTCTTGGCCCCAAGACCAGGGATTTGTATGCTGTGCCACTCAGCTACCCTACAGAAGAATCAGAGTGAAAGGAGAGAGAAAATATAGTATATGGTAGTGGAGAAATAAGAAAGGAGGGAGTTGCGATCAGCAATGGCAATGTTGGAAAAATATGGAAGCAACTTTTGCGATGGACTTGCGATCCACCCATGACAGAGTTGTTGGTGTTGGAACAAAGACTGAAGCACATTTGTTATTATTATTATTTGGGGGAGGGTGCAGGGCAAATGGGGCTGGGTGGCCTACCTGGGGCCCCATAGCAGGGTGATCTTTGGGTGTCTGGGGCCGGATTTGGACCCGGGTGCTCCTGGCTCAAGGGCCAGTGCTTGGTCTGTCACCCAGCCACCCCTACTATGATTACTATTTTATTTTGGGTCTTTTTTTTCTTCTTTTTGGTTTTTGCAGGGCAGTGGGGATAGGGTGGCTTGCATGTCACAGGGCTGGGTGATTGTTGGGTCTATGGGGTTGGATGTGGGCTCGGGTGCTCATGGCTCCAGGGCTGGTGCTTCATCCATTGCACAACCTGGCCATATCTACAATTATTACTATTATTTTTTTTATTTTAATTTTTTTCTCTCTCCTTTACTTTATTGCCCAAGCAAGTCTATATTCATTGGGGGGGGTATTTTTTTACTCTTATACAAGAATATTTTATTAATGTAAAAAAACATTTGTACAAAATGAGAATTAAAAAAATAAAATAAAATAAAACAAAACAAAAAAAAAAGAAATGCAAATCTGGCTTAAGGAGAGATCAATGGTGTGGCAACCTCCCCCCCCCCCAGGATGAACTATGAACTAACAGTGTGACTGGGCACAGGAGGTGAAACTGACAAGTATGCCAACTACATTAAAGGGTCATTCACTTTGAGTGCACCTAATAAAATAATAAAATTTAAAAAAATAATAAAATTAAAAAATAATAAATGCTAAAAGTTTCCTATTTTAATCCAGAATCAGATTAGTGAATCATAGATCTAAAGTTATTTTATGGAAATCCCTAGACAACTCTTCTGGGCAATAAATTGATAGGTATTGCCTTTCTGCATTGGTGAAAACAGTCTCCATATAAAAATGTTGATAGATTAGAATGTTGAAATCATAAGTATAGATGAGATTAGATGAGACAAATTTGTTGTCTGAGTGAGCCATAATTACATGATTTTTCTAGTAGTGCTCAAAAGTCTATATAAGTCAAAAAAAGGTGAAGAGTGGAGCTGACCTAAGTGTTGGGATTTGGCAAGAAGGGAGCATTAAGTAAATAAAGTAAAAAAACATTCAGGGGTAGAATATAGTGGCGTTGGTTAACCATTGAGGCTGTAAAAGAGATCAGATCTGTGGCAAAGTCTATCTAGGAAGAGCAAGGCAGATAGAGGAGAAAAAAGTTGTAATCAGAGAGAATTTCAAATTAAATATTGAATATTGTAAAACTAGGTTAGTTGTGAATGATACTGATTTCTTTTATTATCTCCCTTTTATAATTCATTAAATTGATTCAGAACGAAATTAAATGACTTATCTAGTGTCATATATCTATTAAATCTCTAGGCCTGGATTAGAGGTTTCCTGAGTCCAGGATGAACTCTCTAGCTGCTACACCACCTAGGTGATTTGAAGGAAATGGAAACCTTTAAGTAGTTAAAAGAAATTTTTTTGAAAATAAGATTTTGAGTTAGATAACATTTGAAAACCAGGATGAAAAGTTTGCAATAAATGATTACTGTAAGAAGGATATGAACTGGATGAAATAGATACATGGAGTGAATTTCAAAGTGATAATGAGGAACTTTGATCAGGAAAATGGCAGTGAGAGGTTAGAAGTATGCCTCTTGCTCTTTTCAGCAATTCAGAGAGCTAGGACAACTGTATTAGACCAGCTGTGGACAATGTTATTCTCATCCAGAGGAAGAAATCAAAACAAAACAAAAAACACCCCCAAAACCCTGATGAATTTGATGAAGACTTTTTAAAATATTATCTCTTATGTATCTCTTTCCCTTAATCCTAATTCCTTATGCCAAAAATAACTAATCTGTAAACATGTTTATCAAAAATACATATGTACAATGATAATCTGACTGTTTTCTGCTGAGGGGGAAGGGTCTAGGAAGGGAGGGTGGAAAAAAATTAATAACTTTAAAATATACATCTGCATATGGATGAAAATAAATTTTAAAAAGTAAAAAAATGAAGTATGCCTCTTCCTTCTCCTGGTCCACACAAGGTGTAAGGAGACTTGAGCAGTAGAATACCCAGTACTGTATAGTATAAGAATCCATGAGCATTGGACAATGAACAGAATGTGAAATAGCTATTTAAAATCAGTGACTATATTACATTTAATTTCTTCTTTTCTAGGTTCATTGCTTCTTGAATACATTTCCCTATATGACAGCATTTGCAGGCCTGTACCTACAGATCTATACACTTTCTCTAGTGGGTCTCAACTTTGTCAATTGTCTCTCTTATAATCTAATATCCAGAAGTGAATATTATACTTTAGATATAGTTTGACTTAGATGCCTTTTCTACTTACATAGAACAAAATTGCATAAACATTTTAAAAATTCTAAATATTTTATTTTATTTGTTCATTAAGTTTTAAGTAATCTTATATGATTAGTTAAATCAGTTTCTTGACCATATGTTTATGGTGAGATATGGCATGGTACAGTGGATAGAGAACTGAATTAGTAGTCAGGAGCACCTGCCTTCAAGTCTTGCCTCTAACATATACAAATGGTGTAATTTTAAAGCAGATTATTTAACCTATTAGTGCACAGGCCAATCTTTAAGACTATAAGTTGCAGAAAAGGTTCCTGCATCCTTGAGTAATGGAAGTTTGCTCACAAAGGAGGAAAAAAAAGTTATATATGCTCATATACACTTTGTGTTTTTATATTGTAACAGGGTATTACCTGACTGTAAAGATGTAGATATTTCTCCCTTCCTCTGTCTGATCTCAGCACATGTAGAACAAGTTGGAGAGTCTGCTTTTAGAAAGACATGTAGGCATGGAATTGGGGGTGGGGGGCTGATCCCAGATAAAGAGCATTTGCCAGTATGCTCACTGTTTCTGCTCAGCCTTCTTTATGGTGAAGTGGGGATTTGAAAAAGAAAAACAAGCAAACAAACAAGCAAAAACTCCAATAACTGAAACAAAGAAAAATAAGCTTATGGGGTTACTCTCTCTTTCCTGACTGATTGATTCAACTGAGAAAGAAGTTCCAAGTCTCTAGGTGGGAAGAGATCTCTCAGCTTCATCACACAGGCCTCTGTTCTTTCTTTCTTTCTTTGTGCTGGTCCTTTCCTGCTTTGGGGTGAAAGGGTTTGGGGATAGATGTAATTTTGTGAGCTTCAAAACTGGGAGAGAAAAAGCAGTAAGTAGTCAATGTGGTGTTTTGCAGGCAGTTGAGCTTGTTTGACTTAGAAAGAAGTGGGTCAAAGTAGCCAAGAGGAAGTAGTAGTAGTTGCTAATCTGTAGGCAAAATTGTATTCAGAAGTTAATTTGTTAAGGTTAATACTTTGAAGCAGCTGCATTTGAGTTGAGTTCCTTCTCTCCAGGGAAGAAAGTGGTATTAGTAAAGGGGAAATAGTGTCCTTAGGATTAGAAGGAAATGTTCATATATTTCTACTTATTATAGCTTCTTAGTAAATTTTCATTTATAAAATTTAATTGATGTGAGTTGGAAGAATCATACTGGGTAATTAATCACTGGAGAATAGTGATGATATACTAACAATTATTGATTAATATTTGGTGAAACAGACTTAAAAGAATGAATACTAAATAACAAGGGAACAGAGGAGAGCAAAAGTTGAAGCAAGTTAGGAAATATATTAGGAAAGCAAGAACACTTTAAACAGAAAAGAGCAGAGATGATAATGACAATAGAAAGTCTTGTAGGAAGAAAAGAGTTTGGTAGGCAGAGATGAAGAATTTATTTCAGAAGTGGAGAAAACCTTTTTAGAATTACCAGGAGCAAAAGATGGAATATCCAGTTTGGGAATTAACTAGTAGTATTGGGCGGAGGGATGTGGGGGAATGAAATGATCTGTCCTATGTTTTAAGAAAATTACTTTACCTACTAAATTCAGAATGAATTGGAGTGGGTAGATGAGGCAGGTGGATTCTCTGCCAAGCTATGATAATAGTCCAAAGATGAGGTAGAGTGTGGTCACTGACAGAGGAGAAAAGAGGACATATTTTAGCGACATTGAAAAAAACAAAGGAAATTGACAGGTATTTGTAATAGTTGCATATGTAGGATGAGCGTGAGAAATCCAGGATGATTGCTGGCTACCCTGATAGACTGGGAAGATGATGTTTCCCTGAGGAAAGATAAAAGAAGAATTTAGGGGCAAAGTTAATGAGTTCCATTTTGAACATATTGAGTTTAAGGTGTCTACTGAATATTCAATTTGACAGGTCTGAAAGGCATATGTAGATTTTCAGATTGGAGGTCAGCAGAGAGTTTAGGCTAGGGTAGGTAGATGTGAGAATCACTGGCAGAGAAATGAAGTGGTATGAGGGAGAATAAAAGAGGGCAAAGGAAATGAATTCAGTAAAGGAATCAAAGAACGAGTGGTCAGCTGGGAGAGTCCTGTGAGAATCCTATCCCAAAATCTTAGTGAGAAGAGACTATCAAGCAATAGGAACTAATCAGTAGTGTCAAAGGCTGCAGACAGGTCAAGGAGAATAAAGATTTACAAAAGATCATTGGATTTGTCTACTCTGACCTTCATTGTTACACTACAACATACAGTTCAGATAGAGAAGTGTTTGTGGAATGAAATGCTTTTATAAGTATGATATAAGAAAGGCAAATAAAGATGTTTTAAAAACTGTCATATGCTAGATAGTTGTGAACAAAAATATAACACTTCTGAGATAGGATTAGTAATGTAGTTTGAAATTTTTGTTTTTTTTCATTATAATTGAAATAAAAGTCAGTTCATGGATTCAGAGTAATACAGGGAGTGCAGGAGTTGTGAGTTTGAAGCAGATTGAACAAATACAAGTAAATAAGCAAAAATGTTGTTTATCATCCCAAGGTCTTAAAGGACTTAGCGTTCATATAGGAAAGTCCTTTAGGATTTAAGGTTCATAGAGAAAAATTAGTGCTTCCTGATAAGCTAACAACTGTGCTTTTTTGGGAAGAAATTGGACCTTTCATGAAAACTGGATCTATCAAGAAGTAACTGATCCTAAAGGAAGAAACACTAACTGAGCATCCAGTTTGTTTGGAGAGGTCCTTGTCCTTATAATATAAAATACTATATACATGGAAACAAGTTGGAATTGAGCATGCAGTGATCCCATTCACAGGGTGGCAAGTGAATTTGTATCAGATGTTTATATAATGAAGAATACTATTTGATTTACTTTCCTAGGTAGCAGAATTTAGTGTTGAATTGTTGGTTGTCTTATATTTTTAAAAGAGCCACCATTCAGTAAAGAGTTAGTCCAATTCCACAAGTTTTTTTTTCCTCTCAGTTGCTGGTATTTTTGTTTATTCAATAGTTGAAGAATCCCCACTTCACCATGAAGAAGGCTTACCAGAAACAGTGAGAATACCTGCAAATAAATGCTCTTTATCTGTGATCGTGATCCCTCATTCCATGTCAACATGTCTTTCCAAAAGTAGTCTCCAACTTCTTCTACATGGGCTGAGAATGATAGAAGGAAGAAATCTCTGCATCTTTGGTAGTGTCTTGACTTGCACATGAATTGGAAAGTAATCAGCCTCACTTCCTTTTCATGATTCATTGAAGACTAGTGGTAGGACTAAAGTCAACATGACTAGTAATGACCCAGAACACGGTGGATTTATATTGCAGACTTTTGCTTATTGATAGACATGGTGGAAAAAATGAGTTATTTTGAAAAGGGAAGAGATGAAATCTCTTTTTGAGAAAATTACATGAATTGAAAGTGGTTTCTGTGTTATAGCTTTCTGTCATGGAACCCTGTGCTTGGAACAAAATAGAGAGACTCTCTTTCTTTGGTAATGATCACATTGAAGTCCTTAGCACTGTTTTCTCATGTCCATGGGTAGTATCAATCTGTGCTTACAGTATAAATATATATTCATTATTCCTTCTTCATTTGTTGTGAATTTTTCTTTTCATTTTTGATACCAGCAATTTAGTTTTCCTTTTTCTTTAACTATGTTTTGGTGTAGATTTCTTTAAAGCTTATTAGGGTAAATTGAGGTATCTCAGAATTACTCATTCTCTTGGTAGGAGTTGATTAATGGATTGTGGGGATAGGATGCTTCATGGCTCCCTTTTATGATGCCTGAAGAGGTCAAGGCTAGGGAACATTTTCATTCCCAGGGCTCTAAAGCTCAAAGTTCCAGGCTATTTCCTCAAATGTTCCAAGAGGAGTTGATTGTCTGGGGGGATTTGATCTACTTGATACATGCCACTTTTTCTTCTTTAATGAAGCTGGCTTGTCTATCTTGTAGTGTAAAACAATGAGAGAGGGAATTAATGTTATTAGGGGATATATTATATAATATACATTATATCTCTAAGTGATTACATAAATAAAATAAAGAAGAAATCAATAAAATGTGCATGCAACTAAAAAATTTAGAGAAATAGCAAAAAACCCCAATTAAAACCAAATTAGAAATTCTAAAAATTAAAGGAGAAATTAATAAAATGAAAGGGAAGAAAGTTATTAAACTAACAAATAAAAACAATAAGTAGTTTAATGAAAAAATAAAATAGAAAAATCTTTGGTGAATTTGATTTAAAAAATTAAGAAAACCAAATTATAGATTCAAAAAATGAAAAAAAATGAATTCACCACCAATGAAGAGGAAATTAAAATAATTCAGAACTATTTTTTTCAACTGTATGACAATAATTTGATAATCTAAGTGAAATGGATGAATATTTACAAAAATATAAATTGCCCAGGTTAAATGAAGAGAAAATTAAATAACAAAATAACCCTATCTCAGAAGAAGAATTTCAAAAAGCCATCAATGAACTCCCTAATAAATAATCTCCAGAGCCAGATGGATTTACAAATTAATTCTGCCAAACATTCAAGGAACAATTGGTTCTAACTAAATATAAATTATTTTGAAAAAGAGGTTAAGATAGAACTCTGTCTAAATCCTTCTGTGATACTAATATAGTACTGATACCAAACCAGGAAAAGTTAAAGCAGAGAAAGTTATAGACCACTTTCTTTTTTTTTTGCAAGGCAAATGGGGTTAAGTGGCTTGCCCAAGGCCACACAGCTAGGCAATTATTAAGTGTCTGAGACCGGATTTGAACTCAGGTACTCCTGACTCCGGGGCCGGTGCTTCATCCACTGTGCCACCTAGCCGCCCAAGACCACTTTCTAAAATGAATTTGAATGCAAAAATATTAGGAAAGCTGTCAGCACAAAGGAATATATCAATCACAGACCTAACAGAAATCATATGATGTCTCAATAGATACTAAAAAAGCCTTTGACAAAATACAGAACCCATTACAATTAAAAATGTTAGAAAACATATAGATATTCATTAGATAAATGGATTGTCCTTAAAATGATAAGCAATATTTATCTGAAACCATCAAAAAACATTATATGCCACAGGGATAACATTGAATCATTACCAGTATGATCAGGAATGAAACAAGGATGCCCATTATCACCATTATTATTCAGTATTTTATTAGAAATGTTAGCTTTAGCAATAGAGCAGAAAAAGAAATTGAAGGAATTAGAATTGGGGAAAAAACAAAACTCTTCTCTTTGCAGAAGATATGATGGTATACCTAAAGAAGACTAAAAATTCATCTAAAAAACTACTGGAAACAATTGGCAACTTTAGCAAAATCACAGGATATAAAATACATACAAATTATTAGTATTTATATACACTACTAACAAGGTACAGCAGCAAGAGTTAGAAAGAGAAATCTCATTTTTAAACAATATCAGCCCAATATAAAATACATGGCAATCTACCTGCCAAGGCAGACTCAGAAACTTTTTGAAAACAACTGTAAAACACTTTTCACATAAATGAAATCAGATCCAAATAACTTGGCAAGTATCAATTGCTCATGAATAGGCCAAGCTAATATAATAAAAATACAAATTTTAATCTAATTGAAAACAGCTATTTAGTGCCATACCAATCAAACTTCCAAAAAATTATTTTAGTGAGCTAGGAAAAATAGTAACTAAATTAATATGAAAAAACCCAAGCATATCAAGAGAAATAATGGAAAAAATTCAGAAGAAGGTAGTTTAGCCTTACCAGGTCTAAAATTATATTATAAAGCATCAGTCATCAAAATTGTATGTACTGGCCAAAAGGTGGAATGGTGGATCAGTGGAATAGATTAGGTACAAAAGAGTCAGCAGGAAATAATTATAGTAATCTGCTGTTTGATAAACTCAAGGACTCTAGGTTTTGGTATAAGAACTCACTCTTCAGTAAAAACTGCTGGGAAAACTGGAAAATAGAATAACAGAAACTATGATTAGAACAATATTTCACACCCTATACCAAGATATGATCAAAATGGATGCAGCATTTATACATAAAAGACCATTATAAGCAAATCAGGAGACCAGAGAATAGTTTACCTGCCAGATCTATGGAAAGTGAAGCAGTTTATGACCAAGGAAGAGATAGAGAACAGTATAAAAAACAAACTGGATAATTTTGATTACATTAAATTAAAAAGCATTTTCACAAATAAAATGACTATAACCAAGATCAAAAGAAATTTAGTAAATTGGGAAATAATTCTTACAATTAATGTTTCTGGCAAAGGACTCATTTCTAAAACATATAAAGAACTGAGTCAAATTTATAACCAAAAAAAAAAAAGAAACACAAGTCATTTCCCAATTGACAAATGATCAAAGGATGTGCACAGACAATTTTCAGATGACTAAATCAAATCTATGTATAACCACATGAAAAAGTGTTCTAAATCATTATTGATTAAAGAAATGCAAATTAAAGCATACCTCTCAGATTCACCAATAAGACCAGAAAGGATAATGTTCAATGTTGGAAGGGATGTTGGAAATCTGGGACACTAATACATTATTGGGGAGTTGTGCTGATCCAAACTTTCTAGTTTGGAATTATACCCAAATGGCAATAAAAATGGTCATACCCTTTGTTCAGCACTACCCCTACTGGATCTATATCCTGAAGAGTTCATGAAAAAGGGTAAAAAAAAAAAACACATGTACAAAAATATTCATAGCAGCTCTGTTTCTAGAGGCAAGGAATTGGAAAACCAGGGGATGTCTATCATTTGGGGAATGACTGAACATATTGTGGTATATGTATGTGATAGAACACTATTTTTCTATGAGAAATCAGAAGGGATGGGATTTCAGAAAAGCCTGAAAAGACTTCCAAGAATTGATGCTGAGTGAGATGAGCAGAACCAGAAGAAAAGTATACACCTTGACAACAACATGGGGCATTTGTCAACCTTAATGAACATATTCACTCCATCAGTGCAATGATCAGAGGCAATTTTAGGGAATCCAGGATAGAGAATACCATCTTTATCTAGAAAAGGAAATTTGAAATTTAAATGAAGACCAAAGATTAATAAATTCAATTTTTAAAAAGTTGTCTCACATATTACATAATTTTGCTATCTCTAATATTTTTCCTTATAGACATGTTTTTTCCTTCAACATATTCATTTTTGATCTATACATATCATGGAAATAAATGTCAAGACTATATCAGATTGCCTTCTTTTAGGATGAGGAGGGAGGAAAGGAAGGTAAGGTGGAAAATTGCAATATTCAAAACCTTGCAAAAATGATTGGTAGAAACTACTATTGTTATTGGAACAAAAAATTATATAAGTAATAAAAGATACTTGAAAAAAAAAGATACTCTTGGCAGTTGTTGCTCCCTTCCATGATTTTAGGTGGGGTTTTTTGGCAAGGCAAATGGGGTTAAGTGGCTTGCCCAAGGCCACACAGCAGGTAATTATTAAGTGTCTGAGACCGGATTTGAATCCAGGTACTCCTGGCTCCAAGGCCAGTGCTTTATCCACTATGCCACCTAGCCACCCCCCTTCCATGATTTTAATGTTCACTGATTAAATAGGGACTACATTTTTTTTAAAAGAAGAAATTTAACACTTTTTGGAAAATAGAGTGGATTATAAACTACTATGACCAGAAAGAGGATAAGATGATAAGGAGAAAAACAATAATCAATAGGGAAGGGAGCTTTCAATGCTAAATAAGATTCTGAATGAACAAAATTGAGGTGAGTTGAGAGTGTAGACTAATCAAGGGCCTGGGAGGGCTGCCCACTTTGAAAGTTCTTGGAGATGCTCATCATGAAATATTCAAGTTACAGTTCTAGGAAGCTGTAACCAAAGCTCTGAAGCTGAATAGAGTAATTGGTTACTAGGCATATTTGTGCTATTATTTTGTGTAGCTAAGCAGTCAGACTTTCTATATAAAATAGAACTTTTTAAAAATTGATCTAGTTTATCTTCCAAAGAAGACAAAATGATTTTCTGAGTTAAAAATGCAAGGCTCTATGAGAAAAGTATCACAACCAGAAAAAAATGTGAGACAATGTTTAGTAAAAAGTCTTCATCTCTTAGGTACAATATACATAAATTCAGATATTTTTCTATCAACTGGGAAATTTCTGTTCCATTAAGTCTAATATTGATTGTGCTCTGAATTGAAATTAGAGTGAGAAATATACTCCTTTTTGGATCAGAGCTTTTTGGATTTTGTAATGTAACCATATTTTTGACCATTCTATTTCTTGACTTGAGGATTTTATGAACTTAATTAATGATGTCACTTTGTCAGATCTTTGTGCTAGGCTTTGCCTTTGAATAATTGAGAACCACTTCCTTCTGTCAATAATTTGTCTACCTAGATCATTCTTAACTCCCTAATAGAAGGTTCAGTTATCCATTGAAAATGGTTTCTTCCTGGGATCAATAAGATTTCAACTTAAAGAGATACTTCTTCTCATCTCCAAAATGCATTTTAGGTCTTACATTTCTATTTTTGTCATATTGTCACTGTTATTTCTCATTATTTCTTACCTGAACTTAGAATTATTTCAATAGCATATTAGAATATAAAATATTAGAAATATTTCTATAAATAACAGTTCTTTCCTACATCTAGTCTCTTCTCCTCCCAATGTATTTTCTTTTTTCTTAGAAATTTCTTTTTTCAAATTTTATTTTATTAATATTTTATTATTTCCAATTATATACAATAGTAGATTCTACCTATCATTTTCTGTAAGGTTTTGAATTTTAAAATCCCTCCCTTCCTTCCCCCCATCCCTCCAAAGAAAGTAGTCTGATAATCTTTACATTGTTTCCATGCTATACATTAATGGAAATTGAATGTGTTGGAATACAAATCATCTCTTTGAGGAGAAAATAAAATATTAGAGATAGCAAAATTATGTAGTACATAAGAAACTTTTTTTAAAAAAATGACGGTAATAGACTTTGGGTCTTTGTTTAAACTCCACAATTCTTTCTCTGGGCACAGATGGTATTATCTGTCACAGTTGCTCTAAAATTGTCCCTGATTATTGCACTAATGGAATGAGTCCATTAAGACTGATCATTACTCACATGTTGTACAATGGGTGTACAATGAATGTTTTTCTGGTTCTGCTCATCTCACTCAATATCAGTTCATGCAAGTCTTTCCAGGCTTCTCTGAAATTCCATCCCTCTTGGCTTCTAATAGAACAATAGTGTTCCATAATATACATATACCACAATTTGTTCAGCAATTCCCCAATTGATGGACATTCACTCTATTTCCAATTCTTTGCTACCACAAACAGGCCTTCTATGAATCTCATTTCCTGATGAATAAAGACCTGACTTATCAACTTGTTCTTGAAGGTCCTTCCTACTCTGGCCACAGATTTCCATTTAGCACTTCATCAACCATTGCTACTCTTCATGAAGTCTCTACTCTTGTGAAATTGGACTATTAAATTCTCAGTTTTCATGTTTCTAGCATCTAACATATTGTTTCCTTTTTATAGATGTCTTATAATCCACTTTAGATGAACTGAATTTGACTATTTGTTACACATCTACCTATTTCTATACTATCAACCTTTCAAAGATTACTTAAAATTTTGCCACATTCATGAGACATTTCTGGATGCCCTCAGCTAGCAACAGCTACTCTCCAGATTCCCATAATATATACTGTACTTTCTCTATAGTACATGCATCATTTGACTTTATAGCTATATATGGATTTTTCTATTATTCTACTGTTGCAAACTCAAAGGCAAAGATTTCATCCAAATTCTCTTTATATCTCTCATTTATTCCCCCAGCACAATTATTTGTGGGCAACTAGTTGATGAACAGAGGTCTGAGTCTGGAGTCAGGAAAATTCATCTTGCTTATTTCAAATCTGGCCTCAGATACTTATCAGTTATGTGATCTTTGCCAAGTCACTTAATCCAATTTGCTTCAATTCAGGAAAAAAGAGCTAGAGAAGGAACTAGCAAACCATTCCAGTATCTTTGCCAAGAAAAGATCCAGTGGAGTCATGAAAAGTTGGATACGACTTGAACTGTGCACAGTTTTTTGCATCATCATCATAATAATAGACACATATAGAATTAATATTTTAATATATTTATCTCCTCTCTTATACCAAGAGACAGGGCTAGGAGTGTATGTCAAATCCTTTTTACTCCCCATGATCATTTCTAAACTCTTTTTTAGATACCACCTCTCAGCAATTTTTTTCAAAGTTCATGACATCTAATTCTATCATCTTATCCTTGTTTCTATCATCTAATTTATGATATAACATATTCAGATTTTGGAAATCTTTTTGTAAATTAATTTTTAACATTTGTTTAAAAAAAGTCAAGTTCCAAATTTTATTTTTCCCTCACCCCTTCAAGGAGATAAATTATATGATATGGATTATACATGCGAGTTTCAGGAAAACATCTCCATATCAGCCACATTGAGAAGGAAAAAAATCTGTACAGAAAAAGAAAAATTAAGAAAGTTTTTAAAAAATGCTTCAAATATGGCTATGCAACTAAAACAGCTAGAAAAAGAAAACAATTAAAGATCCCCAATTAAATATCAAATTAGAAATTCTGAAAATAAAGAGGGAGATTAATACAATTGAAAGTAAGAAAACCATTGAGGTAATACATAAATCTAAGGTATGATTTTATGAAAAAGCCAATAAAATAGATAAAATGTTGATTAATATGATTAACAAAAGAAAAACGTCATTCAAATTAATGTCAAAAATGAAAAGGGTAAACTAATCACCATGAGGAAGAAATTAAGGAGATAACCCAGGGCTATTTTGCTGAAACATATCTCAATAAATTTGATAACCTGATTGAAATGGATGAATATTTACAAAAATACTAACTGCCTAGATTAATAGAAGAAGAAATAACATATTAAAAATACATTAAAGACACTATCAATAAACACCCTCAGAAAGTCTCCAGGTCCAGATGGATTTACAAATGAATTCTACCAAACATTTAAGGAACAATTAATTCCTATTTTACACAAACTATTTAAACAGCAGGAGGAGTTCTGTCTAATTCCTTTTATGATGCCAACATGGTGTTGATACCTAAACCATGAAGGACCAAAACAAAGAAAATTATAAACAATCTCCATAATGAACATTGATGCAAAAATCTCCTATAAAATTTTAGCACTGAGATTACAGCATGTTATTACTAGGATAATACACCATGATCAAGTAGGATTTAAACCAGGTAGTCAGGGATCATCCAGTTTTAGAAAAACACCCAATAGAATTGGACATATCAATAGGAAAATGAAAAGAAATCATGTGAATAACTCAAAAGAAGATGGAAAAAGTCTTTGATAAAATACAACATTCATTTCTATTAAAAACACTAAAAAGTTTAGGAATAGATAAAGTTTTCCTTGAAATGATGACAATATCTATCTAAACCCATCAACAAGCATTATGTGCAATCGTCTATAAACCTGGAGCATTTCCAATAAGATCAGAGGTAAAACAGGGATGCCCCCTATCATTATTACTTTTCCATATTGTATTAGAAGTTTTAGCTTTAGCAATAAGAGAAGAAAAAGAAATTGAAGGAATCTAAATTGGAAATGAGAAAGCAAAGATTTCATTCTTTGCATATGATATAATATTTAGAGAATGTGAGAAAATAATCTTAAAAGCTACTTTAAACTATTATCAAATTCAGAAAAGTGGCAGAATATAAAATTAACCCACAGAAACCATCAGCATTTCTTCATATGAACAACAAAACCCAAGAGAAAGAAATAGAAAGAGAAATTACATTTGAAGTAACTTTAGACAACAGAAAATACTTGGAAATCTGCCTTGCAAGACAAATCCAGAAAATGTATAAATACAAATACAAAGCATTTCTCATTCAAATAAAGTTAGATCTAAATAAAATGTCAATTGCTCATGGTTAGGTCGAGTTAATGTAATAAAAGGGACCATTTTCTCCAAATTAAATTACTTACTCAGTTCCCTACCAATCAAATTACCTAATATATATTTTACCAAGCTATAAAAAACAGTAACAATATTCATCTGGAGCAATAAAAGGTTAAGAATAGCAAGGGAACTGATGGAAAATAATGTAAAGGAAGGTGACCTAGCTCTACCAAATCTAAAACTATACTATAAAACTGCAGTCATCAAAACTGCCTGGTACTGGTTAAGAAATAGAGTCATGGATCAGTGGATTCAAAAGAAAGGTTCAAAAGAAACTACTGGGGGTGGAACCAAGATGGCAGTATGAGGTCAGGATTTTCCAGAAACTCTCTTCCAAAATATCCCCAAAACCTTAAAATTACAACTCTAATTAAATTTTGGAGAGGTAGAACCCATAGAAAGAACCCAGTGAAACAATTCTCCAGTCCAAGGTAACTTGAATATCCGAGGGAAGGCTCTGTTCCACGAAGCTCAGAAGGTGCAGCAGTGCAGCCAGTGTCACAGTCCACTGGAGTGAATTAGCTCCAGTCTTCTAGGAGCAGCCTAGAAGGCACCTAGATCCCTGGGGGGTGTCAGCTCCTGTTAGTAGAAGCCATTTCCAGATCTCTTAACCCAGGAATCACCAAGTACAACATGGAAGATCAACAGGGAAACCTCTGCTAGTTTGAGCAAGGAGCCAAGGCCAGTGTGACCCTGAGATTAGCTGTGACCCTCAGTCTAGCCCCAGTGCTGGGAAAGTAAAGCAGGCCCATGGAATCACCCAGCAGAGAACAGTTCAGCAGCTCAAGGAAGGTAATGTGTTGGGGGACACTGTCGGGGTCTTTCTGCTGTCTCAGAGATATACACTTATGCTTTGTTCATGCAACCCTAGTTTCACTCTGTGGCCCCCTATTCCCACAGCAGAAGAGAGACCTTCCTCAAAGCTCAAGGGAAGAGGGGAATGTTTGCGGTTATCTACAAAGGAAAGTAAAGGCCAGTAGAGCAGTCAGAGACACCCCTAAGGCACTGAAGGTCCTTGGAGAGTGCCCCAATAATACTCAAAAGCTCAGAAAGTACCTCAATACCAGGGCATAGGCTGGGGAAATGACTAAACAGAAAAAAAAGTACCTGACCATAGATAATTACTTTGGTCCCATGGAGGATCAAAGCACATCCTCAGAAAATGACAATGTCCAAGCTTTTGCATCCAAAATCTCCTAGAAAAACAGGAATTGGGCTCAGGCTATGGAAGAAATTAAAAAAAAGATTTTGAAAATTAATTAAGGGAGATAGAGAAAAAAATAGGAAGAGAAATGAGAGCAATGCAAGAAAAAACATTAAAACCAAGTCATCAGTTTTGTGAATGAGATACAAAAAATGCCAAAGAAAACACCATGTTAAAAGCCAGCTTAGGTCTAATAGGAAAAAGCAGTCCAAAAATTTGATGTGGAGAACACCTTAAAAAGCAGAATTGACCAGATGGAAAAGGAGATAAGAAATCTCTCTGAATAAAACAACTCCTTCAAATGTAGAATGGAGCTAAGGGACATTGATGACTTTGCAAGAAACCAAGAAACAATAAAATAAAATTGAAAAATTGAAAAAAAAAAACTAGAAGAAAATGTGAAATTTCACATTGGAAAAACAACAGAACTAGAAAGCAGATCCAGAAGGGATCATTTACATATTACTGGGCTACTTGAAAATCAAGACAAATTTTAAAAAACCTACACTTTATTTTTCATGAAATAATTGATGAAAACTATTCTGGTATTCTAGAAGCAGAGGATAAAATGTAATTAAGGGAATCCACCAATCTCCTCCTGAAAGAGATCCCTCCAAAATAACTCTCAGGAATATTATAGTTAAATTCTAGCACCCACAAGTCAAAGAGATAATATTACAGGCAACCAGAAAAAAAAACAATTCTATTAGTTTGGTACTACAGTCAGGAGTACACAGGATTTACATAGGAGTATACAGGGATCTACATTAAGGCCTCTGGGACCTTAGGATATAATATTCTGGAATACAAAACAATTAGAAATGTAGCCAAGAATCTACTAGCAAGCAAAACTGAACATCCTCTTGCTGGGGAAAACCTGGACATTCAATGAAATTGGGGAATTTCAAACTTTCGTGTTGAAACAACCAGAGCTGAAGAGAAATTTTGATCTCCAGTTTCAGAACTCAGGTGAAACATAGAGAGAGTGTATGTGAATGGTAATGATCTGGAACTGCTTATATTCCTACATGGAAAGATGATGGTAGCTCATGTGAACGATATCTATTAATAGAGCAGTAAGGAGGAGCAGGAATGAACTGGAAGATAGGGAAAGGAGAGGTAGAATGGATTAAGGTATTTCATGTAAAAGAGTCAAGAAAAAGTTTTTGCAAGAGAGAGGAAGGGGGGGTAAGATGAGGGAGAATTAGTGAGCCTTCTTTCTCTTTTGTAGTTTTTAAATTTTTTATTATATTTAATTTCATCCATTTGCACATGCATATTTTCAAGTCACAAAATTTCTTTCCACTCTCCCTTCCACCCCAGTCCCTTCAGCAGTGAACAGTCAGGTAAGCATTGTACATACATATTTTGATAAACACGTTTACAGATTATTATTAGTTATTTTTGGAATGAGTAAATAGAATAAGAGAAAAAGATATATAAAAGATATTTTTATAAAGTGTTCATCACATTCTGAAGGCTTATGAGTGTGTGTGTGTGTGTGTGTGTGTGTGTGTGTGTGTTTTGTTTTGTTTTTCATCCTCTGGATGGGGATAACATAATCCATAGCTGGTTTAATATTGTTGTCCTAGCTCTCTGAACTGCTGAGAGGAGCTGCTTCCATCAAGTTTGTTCATCTCACAACGTTGTTCAAGTGTACATTGTTATCTTGGTTCTACTCCCTTCACTCAGCATCACATTCCATAAGTCTTTTCATACTTCTCTAGAGTCTGAGCATCTATAGTTTCTTACAGAACAATAATATTCCATATTATTGTACCATTGCTCGTTTAGCCATTCCTCAATTAATGGGCATCACTTCAATTTCTGATTCCTTGACACTACAAGAATTTCTTCTGGATATAGACCTAGAATTGGAATTGCTGAGTCAAAGGATATGAACTATTTTATTGCTCTTTAGGCATAGTTCCATATTGCTCTAAAGAAAACTTGAGTCCATTCATAACTCCATGCTTAAACTTTTAAATTTAATATAGTCAAAATCATTCATTTGTGCTCTAATTCTTGTTTGGTCATAAATTTATCCCCTTTCCATAGATCTGATTGATAGAGTAGTTCTTGGTTTGTTGAATATCTATGGTATCACTCTTTATGTTTAAATCCCATTTTGTCTAAAACCCATTTTAACATTATTTTGATATAGAGTATGAGATGTGGACCTATGCCTAGTTTTTGTCATACTATTTTCCAGATTTCCCAATAATTTTTGTCAAATTTTGAGTTCTTATCCCAGAAACTACTGTCTTTAGACTTCTCAAATAATAGATTGCTGTAGTCATTTACCATATATCCTTTTGAACCTATCCACTATTCTATTTCTTAACTAGGACCAGACAGTTTTAATTACTACTGCTTTATAATACAGTAGTACAGTTTTAGATCTGTGAGAGTTTGGCCACCTTCCTTTACATTTTTTTCCATCAGTTCCCTGGCTATTCTTGCCCTTTTGTTACTCCAAATGAATTGTGTTACTATTTTTTTCCTAGTTTAGTAAAGTAGTTATTTGGTAGTTTAGTTGGTATGGCACTGAATAATTAATTTAATTTGGGTAGAATTATCATTTTATTATATTAGCTCATTCTAACCATGAATATTTTCCAATTATTTAGATCTGACTTTATTTGGGTGAGATGTGCTTTATAATTGTGTTCATACAGTTTCTGGGTTTGTCTTGGGAGGTAGATTCCCAAGTATTTAATGCTGACTTTAGTTATTTTAAACTGAAGTTCTCTTTCTATTTCTTGCTCTTGGGCTTTGTTGTTCATACATTGAAATATGGTTAATTTATGTGGGTTTACTTTATATCCTTCTACTTTGCTGAATTTGTTAAATGTTTCAAGGAGATTTTTAGATGATTTTCTCAAGTTCTCTACATATACCATCATATCATCTTCAAAGAGTGAAAGCTTTGCTTCTTCATTGCCAATTCTGGTTCTTTCATTTTCTTTTTCTTCTCTTATTGCTAAAGCTAGCATTTCTAACACTATACTGAATATTAATGATGATAATGGGCATCCTTGTTTCATACTTGATTTTACTAGAATGAATGGAGGGAAATACAATCAGCAATTTGTAACTTTGAGGGAAATATATCAATGGACTTATGGTAAAGAATATGATCCATCACAGAGATAGAGCTGATGGTATCTGAACACAGACTGAATTCTAATTTTTTTCTCTCTTTCACTTTATTTTTTATTGCCTTTTTTTCTATTTTGTGGGGGAAGGGGAGATTTTGTTTACTCTTACAACAAGTCTATTTTAGTAATGTTTAGTAAATGACTACCATAATCTACTATTTGACACAACCAAAGATATTAGCTTCTGGGTTAAGAATTCATTTTTGACAAAAATTGTTGTGGAACACTTGAAAATAGAATGGCATAGACATAGACATATTGTGACAGCATTGATAAACTAATCGAACAAGAAATTATCTTTCACTTCTTTTGAAAGAGTACAAATTTAAGACCAAACAAGAAATAGAAACATTATAAACTGCAAAATGAATGATTCTGCCTATATTAAATTAAAAAGGTTTTGCACTAATAAAAATCAATGCTCCGAAAATTGGAAGAAAATGGAAAGCTGGGGAACAATCTTCATAACTAATAGTTTTGATATGTCTCATTTTAAAATATATGAAGAGCTGCATCAAATTTATAAGTTGCAAGTCATTCCCCAATTGATAAATGGTCAAAGAATATGAACTGACAGTTTTCAAATGAAGAAATTAAAGCATATATATATATATATATATAATATGAATAAATGTTCCAAATAATTATTGATTAGAGAAATGCAAATTAAAATAAATGTGAAGTATCACCTCATATTTATTAGATTGACTAAGATGACAAAAAGGCACAGTGATTGATGTTGGAGTGGTTGTGGGTAAATTGGGACATTGAGGCATTGCTAGTGGAGTTGTGTACTGATCCAAGCATTCTGAAGAGCAATATGGAGCTATGCCCAAAGAGCAACAAAAAATGTTCATACCCTTTGATCCAGTAATTCCAATTCTAGGTCTATATCTAGAAGAAATCATAAAAAATGGGAAAAGTCCCACATCTTCCAAAATATTCATAGTAGCTTTTTTGTGGTGGCAAAGATTTGGAATTTGAGGGCTTGTCCTTCTATTGGTTAGTGGTTGAGCAAGTTATGGTATATGAATAGTATGGAATATTATTGTGCTATAAGAAACAAAAAAAGGATTATACTCTAGAGAAGCATAGAATGACTTATAGGATCTGATGTTGAGCAAAAGGAGCAGAACCAAGAGAACAATGTATACATTAACAACAACACTATGAGATGATCAACCTTGTTAGAAGCATCTCCTCTCAGCAGTTCAGAGAACTCAGAGAACCCTGTTAGATTGGCTATGGACAATGCTACCCACTTCCAGAAGAAGAATAACAATAGAAAGCAAAACAAAACCCTTCAGAATTTGATTAACATTACATTCACTTTTTAAAAAAAACCTCATGTATTTCTTTCCCTTAATCATAATTCTTCATACCAAAAATGACTAATCTATACACATTTAGCAAAATGTGCATGTGCAATAATTAACCTGAATATTTGCTGCTGAGGGGTGGGAGGTGTGAAGGAATGATGGAAGGATATTTTATAACTTAAAAATGTACATATGATTATGGATTACAGTTGAAAAACTTTCAAAACATGCATTTGGCAAAATAAACTATCAATAAAAATACTTCAATCTGCATTCAGACTTTATCACTTCTCACTTTGGAAATGGACAGTATTTTTCGTCATTGATCCTTTGGAATTGCCTTGGATCATTGTGTTGATCAGAGAGGCTAAGTTTTTTACAGGTATATCTAGTTATGATCTTGGTGCTAGACATTTTTCTTGAAAACATAAAATCAAAAAATAAATTAATTACTAATTAGGCCATTTCTTCAGGAAATGCAAACCACTGTGAAAAGTCCCTTTCGTAGAAGACTTTACATTCTACTGTGCGAAAACAACATGAACAAACCTAAAATAAATGCAATGTAATGTTAGGGGAGCAAATCACTAAAATACTCTTATATGAATTGATGGTTGGACTGAATCTTGAGGAGAGAGAGGTTTTTCAAAACTATTAATGAGAAGGAAGAACTTACAAGTAATGGGGTAAAGATTGTATGAAAACATTTGCTCGGGGACCTATCCCGAGCCTTTGTCTGGATACATACCTTTACCCGGTCTCACGGACCCGTAGGTCTTCGGATGCAGGGACACTCCTTTGGGGAAAGAGGGCAATAACTGGACAGAGCACCTGGTTGCAGTCTAACAAGCAGGTCTTTATTGCTTACATTGCAGTGAAAAAATGGCTCTCTTCTTCCCCAGTCCCATCCCTTTTATAGTCTTCTGCTCCTCCCCCAAGCTCCTCCCCTGTTCCTCCCTCATGGGCGGAGCCATTCCCGTTACTGGGGCGTTCCCAGCACCCATGTGGGCAGGTGCACACCCCCAGGCATCTCCTAGCCCATAGGTGGCCAAGGTCCAGAGCTGGGTCCAGAGCTGGGTCCATGACAAACATTGAGATGAGATGGACTATCATTTAATGAATATAACAAGTGGGAAGGGAATGGAAGGGAATAAATATTTATTAAGAGTCTACTATGTGATAAGCCCTATATAAGAATTTTACAAATTATTTTATTTGATCCTCAAAAACATCCATTGTCAGTACTTAGTTGGAACATAGTGTGAAGCAGTAGTATAATATAAAGTATTCATTATTGTTACTTGTGTAACAAATTATTTGGGAGTTTTGAGAAAGAAATCCTTCTTCTCCCCACACTTCTGAAAGGGTACAAAATTTTCTCTTTGGCTAAATAACTCCTTAATTGTCTACTGATTCATACTTAAATGAAATAATCACTGTCCCTCAGGCCTATTAATTCTGCTCCTTTAAGCTGTAAGGATTACTCTGTGAGCACTACCTGGTAAATTGAGTTATGGTTTTTTTCCCCACCTGCCACAAGCTATGAGATCATGACCTCCAAGGTTAATCTGTTTGGGGGAATGGAGCTATCTCTTTATTGTGTAATCTTTCCATTGGTACAAGAATTTGTGAGATCTTGAAGAGCAACTGGCATCTTTCCCCTTTCCTGAACACCCAAGCAGATCAAGGCACCTGCAGTCAATGTGATGGGAGTAATGAATGAGTAAAGGGGGAAAAGTTCAGCACTTTTTCAAGATCACTTTTCAGCTGTGTCCAATTCTTTTTGATTCCACTTTTGAGTTCCTTGGCAAAAGACACTAGAGTTGTTTGCCATTTCCTTCTCCAGATCATTTTAAAAATGGGGAAATTGAGGCAAACAGGAGTAAATGACTTGCCTAGGGATACATAGCTAATGACCAAGGTGAGATTTAAACCTAGGATGATGATTTCCTTTAGGAAATCTCCTATAGAAAGATGGCACTTGATGTTAATCAGGCTGTATTCAGTGAAGATGAAATATAAGATAGTTAAGAATTTCCTCAAAAGAAGCTGTTTGCTAATGTTCCAGTGATATTTGCATATTAATCTCTTAACTGATTAGATTCATTTTATAATTCTTTATATCATTACTTTTTTACACCATTTAACCCTGAAGGAAAGGAGTTGAAAATTAAAATTGATCCTAAATAACTGATGATACTTCAGAATGAGAGTACTGGGAATCTAGTTTTCATTTTGGAAACAAATAAAAAACAGATATTGAATTCAGAGAAATCTGCAAGGACTAACAAAGAAGAGAGTGTGTTGAAGGTACCTGTTCTTGGGTATCTGCCTAGTAGTGCTTCGGTAGACATGAATCTAAATATAGATAACTGACCTGGAAACCAAATTTGGAGTCATATTGTGGAATCCTTTAAATATCAAACACAGGAATTTTCATTTTATCTTGGAGTCAAAAGAAAACACCAAGATTTTTAATCAATGTAGTAAAACAACTAAACATAAAGCAGATTCCTGTTTTTAGGAATATTAATTTGTTAGCTGTTTGGAAAACAGATTAAAAAGAGGAGAGATTTGGGGAACAGAGAATTAAAATGGTCAAAGTGAAAAATAATTAGAACCTGAAATATGTTAAGGACTGAGTGAGGAGAGAGAAAGAACTTATGGAGATGGAATTTACATGACATCCAGGAAATTGGACATGGGGATGAACACAGCTTTGACAGAACAGCTTTTTACATCCTGATATTTCTTCAAATTCTTTGCAGGTTCAAATGTCAGTTTGTTCTCTTATATTCCTCTCTTTCTTTTGTTCATTTAAGAGAAAGCCTCCTGGTGATTAATAACTCATTTTTCTTTATGTTAACAATTTTTCAAATAAGATGTAATCAAAACTTCTTTTAAAATTTTAGCTCAGATCTTCACATGTTTATATTAGTAATACTTTGTACTTCTTTCTCTGCATCACTCTCTTTCTCTGCTTCTTTACAGCTCTCACTTTTAATTTTTATCTCTTCAGTTATGAAATGGTAATATGTAAATGAACTGTCGTATCATAATTTTTATCTTGATTCCCTATCCTGATTGTCTATCTTCAATAGTACCTTTGAAACTTTATTTCTTTCTGTACCCACATTTTTATGATTCTTAAGAAATGGAAATATTTTTCTATTTTTTGGCATACCAGTATTGTGTCATTCTATATAATAAAAAAGTTATTTTAGCTTATATATATTATATATATATATACCATAGTTCTTTTTCCAATGAATACTTTTAATATTTTACTGGAAACCTATTTTTCTTAATATATTTTGACATTAGAATTTAAGAACACATTTCTTTTCCTCCTCTTTTTAAAAAAATCATTTATTTTTGTATAACAGTGGTAATATCTTATATCATTTGTCAATCAACATTGTATCTTTTCTTTATGGAACAACTACATCTCTTTAATCATAAAACCACTCTTTTAAAAATTAAATCATATCTTAAAGTAACAGTTTATCTTAAATTAAAAAAATCAAGATACTGAAGTGAAAAAATGAAGTCAGATTAGAGGTGATGATCTGTGAAATCAATAACTGGAAGTTATAGATGGTGAGTAACTTCAGTACAAGTAAGACATTTTATAAATTTCACTGCATCAATGATAATTGCTTCAGCCTGCAAGATTTTAAGTCTTTATATCATAAATATTAGTGCATAAAAAACAGAGGTCTGAGAACACAATTGTTAGTCTGATTATATTTTTTGCCTTTTTGCCTTTAGAAAAAATAAAACTTTCAATATGTTTTAGTAAAACTTTACTGCAAAAGTGAGAAGCAGTAATATAACAATGTCAGCCAGTCATCCTTATAAACATCCAAATGTAGTTTATTATGCTCTGTAATAATTAAGGCTTCTCTTTGAAATAATGAGAATGAATAAGTTCAAATGAGTACCTTCTCTTTCTCATTTCTGTTTCTTCACTGACTATCAAATGACTCTCAAAAGTAATTGGTGACTCAGTGTCTACACAAGATTTGCTTTTTTGTAAGGGGAAAATTTCATCTTTGACTTAATTTATTTTTTTCCTTTTTTTGGAGTTCTCCAGAATAAAGAATGTTTGGAAACAATTTATTTTTTATCTACTCCCTATGCTTTCAAGAATATCCATTATGTAATCTTTTATGTAATTGAAGATTATAATTTCTTCAATTTCTAGAAAGTTAAGTAGCAAGGAAAAGTTTGTGGTCTTATTTATGAAACCAAAAATTATGAGATGTGATGAGTCCAAATATATATTTATTTGTCATATCATTATTCAGAAGTATTAAGCTGATCTTAGGGGTCAAAAACAAAAATAAAATGTTAACACTAAGCATATAAGCATATTGTGTCAATCAAGTGCTATGATTCTAAGTTTAGCTATGTTATTCTTTATCTTAAAATACCAGTCAATTGCCAGGAGAATGACCTTTGTTTCATCTCTCCAGTGAAGGATCAAAAACTTTACAGAGTTGTATATGTATGACTTTTTCCTTTGGAATTCTAAAATGGGCATGTTAAATAATATTCAATAAAGAAGTGGGAACAAACTTTCAAAACACAAAAATTTAGGACAGAGAGAAAAAGCCTTCATTATTAATATATAGGTGTATAATATACATAATGTATAGTATATATGTTACACACATGTAATATCTATTGATTTGTATTTCATAGAAAATATAACTACGGAAGTCACAAAATTCTAAAAGGAAAAATACATTTTATATGCTATTATCAAGAGTATAAAGATCAAACTCTATGAAAACATTGCCCTTGTTACCATTTTGGTCACCCTACCATAATACTTCTTATAAAATTTAAAAAGAGGGGCATAGCCAAGATAGTAGAGAAAAGATAGGAACTCATCTTTCTCTTTCCCAGACTTCTCAGAATACCATTAAATAATATCCTAAAACAAATTCTAGAGCAATAGAATCCACAAAAATATGAGGTAAAATACTTTTTCAAACAAAAATAACTTAGATCAATGGTCAACAAGACAGACCTGTCATGCAGGGTGAGAGAGGAAAGCAGTCCAGTGCAGTCTGTGCCAGCACAGATCTGGCACCACCAAATCAGAAGCAGGATTTAAGAGTAACAGAATAAAGCTGTAACTGCTACTAGATCACTAGTCCACAGAGGGTAATGGGATCAAACAACTGATCAAAGGGAAATTGTTGATACTGGGAGCAGGACTCTGTTGCTTTGTGCAAACTCTGATCTGTGTGGCATCCTCATAGTCTTGACTGACAATCCCATGGTTAGGAGATGCACAAGCCACCAGAGCTTTCAAATGCAGTAAGGCAGGGACCCCCATCACCATTCCAAGGCAGGAAGGAGTTTTGCTTCCTCATATACCAAAAAAACTGGCCAGGAGAATACTAAAAACACATCTCTTATTTCATACAACCTAGAAAAAACTGGAAATTTACAGGTCCCTAGAAGAATCTCTGGTAACAACTTTCTAAAACCCCTGATACTCTGGATAGTGTTTAATCCAAGCAGGAAGCAGTGCTCCATTCTATGAAAAAGTTAAAAGTCAAGAAATAGATTGGAAAAATAAAACAACACGAAAATATGACTATAGATGATATAGAAAAACTCTAAAAAGATCAGAAATTCCAAATGAAGGAGAAAATATTGGAAACTGCCAAAAAAAGAATTAAAGTATCATAGAACTACAGTCAGAATAATACAAGATTTACTTACTTCTATATTAAAAGATCAAAAGGCTTGGGAGGTAGGATTACAACCAAGAACCACATATCCAGAAAAACTGAATATAATCCTTCAGGAGGAAAAAAGTAAAATCAATGAAATAGAGAACTTTCAAGCATTCCTCGATGAAAAGTCAAGAGTTGAATGCAAAATTTGACCTTAAAATACAAGATTCAAGAGGGACATAAAAAGGAAAATAGGAAAGGGAGATTACAAGGGATTCAATGAGATTAAACATTTTCCATTCCACAAGACAAGATAATATTCATATAATAAGAAATTTCTTATTATTATGATCATTATGAGAAGAGGGAGAAAATGAAAGGTAGAGGTAGAACTGGACAAATCATCTCACATAAAAGAAGCAAAAAATAGTTTTTTAAATGGAGGTGAATATGGGGAGGTCACAAAGAACGCCTGATCCTTTCTCCCACTGGAATTCTCTCAAGGAGGAAATAGCACACATGCTCAAAAAGATCTATTTTATCCAGGAAAGTAGGAGGAGAAGGTTATAGGAGAAAGGAGGGGTGCTCTTTGAAATGACAACAGTTTGGGGGAGCTGAGAGTCAGAAGCAAAAATACTTTGGAATAGGGAGAGCATGAAAGGAGAGAATGAAAAGTATAAACGGGGAAATCAGATAGAGAGAAATATAGTTAGTAATCATCACTGTGAAAAAAATTTGAAGCAAGTTTTTCTCATGAAGGTCTCATCTCTCAAACATATGGAAAATTAAGTAAAATGTATGAAAATAAGAGCCATTCTTCTATTGATAAATGATAGTTTTGAAAAAATCAAAGCTATCAATGAAAAATGTTAGAAGTTCCTATTGATTGGATAAATGCATGTTAAAAATCTTCTGAGCTACTATCTCATACTTATGATATTGACCAATAGGACAAAAAAGAAAAATGGCAAATGTTGGAGTAGATGTCTAAAAAACTGAGACATTAAAGCTTTGTTAGAGGTGTGTATTGATTTATTCTAATTTTTTCAAATTTAATTCTCTCTCTTAAGTCCTATACTATATGTAAACTATTTTAACATTCATATTAGTAACCAGATGATAATTGAATTATTTATTGAAATGTTATAAGGACTGTAAATGGAAAATGATATTTCTAAATAATGAAGGTAAAGATAAATTTACTAAAATGAATCTGCGATCTCATTAATTTGAGTGTTGCCTCCTACTAATGAAGAAAGTCATCAGCCCTGGACCTGACCATCCTCTAATTCTTTTGTTAAAATATTTCCATAATTTATCCCCAAGCTTGTACCTATTGTATTGGAGACCTACTTTAAGTTCTTTTGACATCATAAGGACATAAGTGGAATATATAGCCTTGCCTTTCTTCCCTTACTCTATGTATTAATCAATTTCAAAATGAAAAAAAATTCATGATTTTAAAGATAGCTATCTCTGATATTTCAATGTCAATAATCAGAAATAACAAAATTCCAATTTTTTTGAATTCTGTTTTTGATATTCACAAATATGAGGCTACATGATAAAATTAGGCTACCATGATGACTCCATTGGAACAGTAGGCTCAAATAATAGATGACAGATTAGCTGAAGGCAGTCATAATTTCTCAGGGAAACTACAAAATTATGACCCTAGAAAATTCAGAGAAATTTAAGTATTTTTAAATTGAAACCATCTATCTATGTTAACCTCTTTGCATCCCTGATATGCAAATTGAGAGTATTTTACTCCTGTGAACATTAGGGAAAATTGTTTGACACATTTATTCTTTCAGATTTCTTTTTCTAGATCTCAGCATTCCTGTTTTCCTTCTGACCAAACACTTTAAGGTAAAAACAAATAGAGATGAACATCATGTTCTCTGAAAGGGAGAGCAAGAGACTCTCAGCTTCACCCACAGGGTAACAAGGGAAGCTAAATTGAGAGCTATGTTACTTCAGACAGTTCATAAAATGTACTAGGAACCATTCTGTTTATACCACTCTGGTCTGTCAGGATCAAATAATTTTTGACTCAGACAGTAGCTAGGGGGTTGAATATCATTAATATTTTATGGTAATATTTCTCATCACATAATAAATAAAAAGTTTCTGTCTTGGGAATATCTAGAATTATTTAAAAGAAAATTTTTTCAAAGAAATTAATATTCAGTAAGTTCAGTATGTCTTTGATTTTTTTGACAGATGTGGCTAGTAACTTAATTTATGGTCCCTGTCAATTGCAAATCTCTGAAAGAATTTATGATATATTAAATAGTAAACAAACATAATATTTAACAAATAATACAATGATAAAATTCAGCATTTTTAGTCTATTATTAATTTTCAAATCCTGAAATCTTGGGCTACCTTTATTGAAATCTGAGCATAGGGGATGGCCAAGTGGATGGTAATGTTTTGACATATGTGGCACAGAGTGATTTTTGCATCTCTCTAGACCTCATGCTACTTCTTTTAAGCAGATTTGAGTGTCATAAAGGTAGTCGATATAAGAAAGTTTATTTGAGGTGTATATTTTGTTTGGAAAGATGACTTACATAAATCATATAATATTGTATAAAATACAAACAGTAAAGAAAATGTACAATTGAATATTACTTTAACCATTGTAAACTTAATAAGTAATATGACTTATGTGAGTCATAGTTTCCTCTTTTATATGAAAGAATGATACCTGCTTCATGAAATTGTTGTGAAAACCAATTGAGTTTGCAAAGTACATCGCAAATAGTAAAATGTTATGTAAATGATGGCGATGTGGGTTTAATGTTTGTGGGAGTCAGTGTCATTGGTCTCATGCTTTTAATATGACACCAAAGTCAGGAATTAATATTTTACCATATTTAAAGTTAAGCTGAAATTATGTAGTCTTCCTTATTTCTAGATTCTATTCTTCTTTCTCTTCTTTTAGTTCAAAAACATTGCTAATCTACTTTTTTCTGTGGAAAATGTAGCACAACTATGATTTTTATTCTTCTAAGATTGGTCCTTTAGGATTTAGCATAATAAGACATTTTATTGCTTATTTTAGGGGAAAATATGCTATTTATTTGGACTCTCTGTGGTAAATTCCATGGTTTAAACTTATTTGATTTTGTTTTTAGTCCAACACCCTCTACTGACATGCTTTGATTGATAAAAAAAAATTAATGGGTGTGCCAATTTTTCCCCACACAGCTTCACAGACCCCTTGAAATCTATCCACATAATTCTGTCAAGCATCTATAAACCCTAAATTAAGAACTTCTCCTACAAGACTCTAAACTTACAGATAAATTGCTGAGCTTCATCAGCAGAAATAATTTCCACATTTGAATTTCCTACTGAAGAAATCATATTTCTTAAGACATTAAAGGAGAGTCAGAATAGGATTGTCCAATAGAAGGAACATTTAAAGCAAAATAATTGTAGAAAAATCAGTAGAAAATTGTTTAGTTTTATTTTACTTTGGTTTTGGATCTGTTTTCACTCATTTACAGAACTTCCAGTAATGAAAGGCCAACTTCCAATGCAAAGCAATAGCTACTCTTAAATTTCTCCTTATGTAACATCCTTTTGGCACCAGCTTCCATTAATTTTTCCTTCATTCTAATCCCTGAGTAAGAGGTAGCCCTTATTTTCCCCAAGGCCAAACTAAACATATATAGTCATAATCTCATATCCACTTCTTTGTAAGATGTCCCCATTATTATTATCATTATAATTTCCCTCTAATCTTTAATACTATTTATTAACTGCCTCTCTTTTGCCTATTAATATATCTAATTCTCTCCCATCATTACATTCTATCTCCTGCATTTTAAATATCACACCACATCTCTTCTCTCACTTTCTACTAAATTTCTTGAAAAGATTATACATATCTGAGGCCACTTCTTCCTCTCCTCTCACTTTCTTCTACACCTTTTGAAATCTGTCGGTCTCATAGTCAGAAAAAGGTGACTTCAAGTCTTACCTTTGATACATACTCGATTTAAGATCCAAGGGCATTACTCTCAGTTCTCTTGACTGTCTAGTGTGTATATTTGTTTGTGTGTATGTGTGTGTGTGTGTGTGTGTGTGTGTGTGTGTATACACATGCTTCTGCTTATATGGATGATATTTTAAAGAATTAACATGTCATATTGAATATATGACTATCCTTAAGAGGGTCTCAATTCTCAGTTTTAATACACTGCAGGTGAATGATTATGGACAAATCATTCATTGTATGGGGTTACTCTGCAGTACCTAGAGTTAACATTTACACACACACACACACACACACACACACACACACACACATATGCATACATATAGGCATATATATGCATAGAATATGGATTGATAAATACAGCATGTGTGTATAGATGAAAATATGTATGCACACATACAAGTAAATCTACATACACAGAGGGTTTTGTGAATTGCTCAGGGGCACACTATTAATAAATATCTGAGGCCAAATTTAAATTCAGAAAGACAAGTCTTCATAATTACAGGTCTATCACTAAATTCATTATGTCACCTAACTGCCCAACTGAAACCAAATTCAAAATATTGAATATATATATATATATATATATATCAATGATAAAGAAATAATCTATTCATTAGATATGTTGTTAGAATTGACCTTTCTTCAATAAAGAGATACATTTATATGCTCTGTATCTTCTTATAGTCTATTACTCTAACAATATATTCTATTTTCTTTACTCTCTTTCTTCATCTAGTAGGCTTCCTCACTAATAAAACATGCAAATTCCCATGTAAAAAGACCTTTAAAGTCAAAAGTGTTTGAAATGAACTGCAAAAATAAGTACCTCCCCAGCCAGAATGAAAATTCAAATAATCAAAAAATCCATGACACAAACTACTATGATCTTCAGACAGCTAATGGGTTGTCTATAATTGTTAAGTCACTAAAACACCAGATTACTCATAAAAGAAAATGAAATGTTAAAAATAATTCTTTAGAATCACAAGAATAATTTTAAAGTGAAGTTAATTTTTAAAATATCCATATGCTACAAGGCTCCACAAGGGGCCCACTGAGATGACTTTTCTGAATAACAGGAATCAATGTTTTTAACTAAATGGTTTTGCTAAAATCATTTATATCAAATTCGAATAGAAACAAGGTAACTAAAACATACACAAAGATCCCTGTTCATCACATATCGAATTAGAAAAGCACATATTAATATTATCTACATTCTATTATATTTTATTTGAAGATTTCTTAAATTATATTTGAATTCCATTTCCATGGGAATAATTTGGTCATGGTGTGTTTGGCAACTCTGCACAAGATGGTTATAGTGAATTCTTTATCCTTGATACTATAGTGATTTTATGTGAATCACATCAGCCACATTGTATTCTTTATAAGAAAAACTGTTGCCGTTTCTGTAACCTGCTACATTTTTCTAGAAATGTGATCACTTGTATCTACTTTGTTTCCAAGTACCTAAGAAAAAGTTTTTATTTAAGTGACCTTTTTTTCATAGCTCTTAAGGCTCTATTATACTAAATTTACCTGATATTGTTATCACTATAACTTACTGCAACAACTTTGTTTTTGAAAAGTAGTTTCTTAATGAAGTATTTACAATCAACTAATCATATCAAATCAGAGATTTGCAGTGTTTAGCATTGTACTCGATACATAGGTGCTCAATAAATGCTTTTTCCCCTTTCCATACACAATACAAGGATTGCAATTTTTAGAGTATTTTCCAAGAAAACTTCATATTATTTTTCAAATGAGTTTCCAAATAAAAAAATTCTGATGGTTATGAATGTGTCAAACTTTTCTTATTCTGAATTTGATATAGCATGGAAAAGACCTCAAAAATGACATCTTAAAAACATAAATTTAAGTAATTTTAGTGAAGAAAATAAGGATTTGTTTAAAGAAAAATTTAGAGGCCAGAAATACCCTTACTAACACAGCTTTTTATTAAATAGATATGTAAGTAAGATGTAAGCAAGGACAGGGTAACTGTGTCAGGAGTGCTAAATCTCAGAATATGCCACAATTGGGAATGGATGCTAAAGATATTAGAAACAAAACTGGACTGGATGCAATTATACTATGACAGGAACACAAAAGAAAGTTCAGAGGAGAGTTGAGAGGGAACTTACATATCACTGAGCTTTACACATTCACTTTATTGATGAGTAAAATGAGGTGTACAGAGGGAAAATGACTTGATCAAAAGATCAACATTCAAGACAGGTTTTGAAGTCAAATATTTCAAATGCCAAACCTGAGTTATACCCACTTTTACCTTTCTCTGTTTGTTAAGAAGTATATGGGGCATATAAAAGCAAATGGAGACAATGCAGAACTATTAAACTCTTCTTTTACTCCCTGGTCAAAGAGATTAATCTTCAATCTGGAGTGAAAGAGCAAAAATAATAGACAATGATTAAAAGCAAGTTGAAGTCAAAAAAGTACTGAGCCAAGCTTAGTGATTTCTAGGATCCAGATCCTGAGGCAAGCCCAGTGTTTTAAGAGTGTTGTTTAGTTGTTGTTACGATATGCTGACACATAGGCTGGCAAGCTACATGTATTTTTCAAATATTTATTTCATTTCATGAGCTGTACTAAATTCTAGAGATACAAATACAAGCAAAAAGAAAGCCAATCCTCATTCTCAAGGTACTTACATTGTAATTATGGAAAGTAGTAAATAAAAGAAGTTGAAAATTAGGGAGGAAATAGAAGTAGAAGGTACTTGGGACAAGGAAATACTGGCTGAGTTTGAAGTGTCAAAAACAAAACTAAAGACAAATGAAACATGGACACCTTGGGAATGTCCTCAAAATATAGACCCTTAGAAGGAACTCATCAGAGAAAGGAGTCAACATAATGCAGGGACATTTGAGGGGATGAAGACCCCAGGGAGAAGGGAAGTTATTGGTTAAGAATTCAAGGGACTCATGGAAGTGAATTTCAAGACAGTCAAAAGCACAATTAGAAAGAGAAGCATGAGAAATGTCAAGTTCAACTGTCAAATATTTAGAAAGGAAAAATGGGAATCAAACATCCTTATTTTATCAAGAATTGTTCAATATAAAGTAGTTTCATTTCTTTTTAAAAAATGGTTATTAAACTAGTGGATTGAGAAAATGAAGACTTATATTGTATCTGAATTTCATTGAGGTTTTTGACAAATTTTTAATGCTTTTTTTGTAAGCGAGATCACAGATTAACATCTTGGAATGCAATAGATTTCCATATCTGAAGATAATTTATCTTAGTGAGAATTGCTCAAAATTATAATCAGCTAGAATTAAGGGACTTATCTTCATTAGAGGTTTTTAAGAAAACTAAGGATGAACATTGGTCAAGAACAACATTATATAAAAGTTTCACATTTAGATGTGTTTTGGACTTGTTAGATTCTGAGGTCCCTTTCAGGTCTGAGATTTTTTTAATCTTATAATAGTCCCAGATAGTTGAAGTTCCCAATCTCTTCTACATTTTTCATCTATGACAGGCTTAAAATTTATTTCTCAAACATCTTGTCAATTTCATGCATATATACATTTTGTCTATAGTATATTTCAGTGATATTGTTGCTTTCTTCCTGCATCCATTGATCTTTAACAAAATGTTCTTCCCTATGGTTTTACCAAGATATCATAATACTAGACCCATAGTTGAATCTTCAAAAACACTTGAAAAAGACCTTAGCTTAAAAAGATCAAAATCTCCCATGGCATTTAGTGCCATCTCCAGTTATCCAACCCTTTATCTTGCCACTGGACATAGATGATTCCACATGAGAACATAAGCTAATGACTTTGCAAAGACTTCCCCTCACTTAAATCCAATTCATTTGTAAATCATGGCATTGCTTTCCTGAAGACATAGTGCTCTTTGAGAATGAAGTGACTGATTGACATAGACCAAATTATATTAGGTGGGAATTCAGAACACATGAAATAACAAGATAAATGTGGTCAATAAAAGATTGAATTTAACTCAAATAGAGTGCTCAAAGATATGTACTTTGTCTAGTTGTTTTCCATATTTTAGCACCATTGGCATAAATTAGCACCATTAGCATACTACCAGACAAATCATTTTGAAAAGGATCATTAAGATGTTGGATAAGAAAAGGGAGAATAGTTTTTGATAAACATTGAAATAAGCTAAGATGAAATTGGTATACAAAATAGTACTAAATATAAATTCCTATACTTGGGTTAAAAAATCTAATACATAGTCACTAGATAGGCAAAATTCTTAAGAAGATCTGAGTATTTTTGCTTATTTATTATTTTCTTTTTATTTTGTATCTATGGATGATTAATATGTGATTCTCCTTACTTTTATATTATTATCTGTCTCCCATAATTTTTTCTATTTCTTCAAATATAAGAGGAGTCATGTTATTAGCCATCTATCAGAATAATACACAGTAACAAAAATTCTTCCCAAAATCTATTCATATTTGTAAAATAATGATATAAATATGTTATGAAATAAAAGAACTGGAACCTCAGGACATTAGAAATCAGAAAGTACAAATCCATCATTTTACAGATAAGAAAACCACAGAGAAGTTTAATTAATTGTATTGGAGCATCTAATTGTAAATGACTGAGTTAAATGACTTTCTAATTCTAGAGCCTTGTTCATTATCCAATCTAGCTGCTTTTGAATATTTCTTTGTTTTACAGGAAATATTTTCAGTATTTCAACAAAAATTTAAAAAGCTCAAGTATATTTGTGCAATGTACTGGGCTAAATACAGGGTATAAGTAGACAAAGCTGGAAAAAGCTTGTTTATTTAAGCATCCACATATTTATTTATTTATGAACATCTTTCAAAAGCCTCCCAAGAGTGAACAGTCCATAGTTTTGGAACCAGTGTTAAGGGATGTGAAAAACTAACAGACAGAATGAAAATTCCATTGCTTGAACTCAATCATAATAAAATTTGTAATAGCCCTCTAGGCAACATCACACAGCATATTGATTGACTGATGCCAATACTAGTCTTTAGAGATCTGGATATTTTTCTAGGACATACTATTTCCAAGTTTATTGGTAATGTGAACTATAAAAACACCTAAATTTCTCTTTAAGGATAAAATCTGAGCTCAGACTTTTTAGATACAAATACATACCACTCCACTTTAAGTACTCTATGCCATTTAGCCATCCTGAAGATCTTCTAAGCAATAACTATTGAGTAGCCCACGATCCTGTTTTTCTTTTTCATCTCTTGTGTTTTTTATTTCAGTATCTAGTTCACAGACATTGAAATTTGACTAGTGTTTGTCACTGACTTTTAGACTGCTGAAATAAAGGTATTATATAAAAAAATATAATGATATATACATAAACTCTCACACATATACATTTGTGTGCATATATAAACATTGCATCACCTCATAAGATAAGAGATTTTTAAACTTAATAATTCATAAATATAAATGTATATATAAATATTCTGTTGCTAAATTGCATTATTACCCCTGAAAGTTTGGATTTCATTTCCTTCTTACTATTTACCATAAAATTAATAATTTTTCAAAGACTAATTTTCATGTTCTTTAAAAAATTATTATTCCTGTATTGTTAATCAAATTTGATTTTTGTTCATCACAAAGACCAAATAACTTAAATATGAAAATGTTAGAGAATTACTTTCTTTTTAGTTTTATTTTGCAAGGCAATGGGGTTAAATGGCTTGCCCAAGGCCACACAACTAAGTAATTATTAAGTGTCTGAGATCAGATTTGAATTCAGGTACTCCTGACTCCAGGGCTGATGTTCTATCCACTTAAAAATTTTTTGATGAAAATGTTTACAGATTAGCCATTTTCAATATGAGGAATTAGAATTAAGGGAAAGAGTTACATAAGAGTTAATTTATATAAAGGGTTCATCAGATTCTGAAGGTTTTCTTTTGTTTTGTTTTTCTTCTTCTGGATACATATGACATTGTCCATCAGTGGTTAATACAGTTATCCTATCTCTCTGAACTGCTGAGAGGAGTTACTTTAATCAACGTGGATCATCTCATTATGTTGTTATTAATGTGTACATTGTCTCTTGGTTCTGCTCCCTTCACTCAGCATCAGATTCTGTAACTCATTCCATACTTCTCTAAAGTCTGACCATTAATGGTTTCTTATAGAACAATAATATTCCATAGTATTCATGTTCAATAACTTGTTTAGTCATTCCCCAATTAATGGACATCTCCTCAATTTCCAAGTATTTAATGTTATATAGAGTTCCTTTTACTGGAATTAAGTGGAATTTAAGTGGAATTTCACTTGCTATCTCTTGCTCTTGGGCTATGTTGTTCACATATTGAAATGAGATTAATCATTTTTATGGGATTTTATGGGATTTTTCATAAAACCAATAATTTGTTTTATTTATGAGATCCACAGTTTTATTGCTTTATATTTTATTAATCTCTACTTGGATTTTTAGAATTTCTATTTTGACAGCATATGCTGAATTTTGCAGAGTAGTACATTCTGGGTTGTAGTCCTATGTCCTTTGCTCTCTGACATATCGTATTCCAGGTCTTCTAATCCTTCACTGTTGAGACTGATAGGTCCTGTGTAAGTCTGATTAGGTTTCCTTTGTATTTGAATTGTTTTCTTTTTGCTGCTTGCAATATTATCCCTTTTATTTGAGAGTTCTGGAATTTGGCTATAACAGCCCTAGGAGTTTTTATCCTGGGAGTCTCTTTCTTATGGGGCTTATGTGTATTTTCAATGGTTATATTGTTCTCTTATTCTAACAGATTTGGACAATTTCCCTTATAATTTCCTTCATGATGTTTTCCAGGTTCATTTTTGATCTAGGTATTCTGGTAGTTCAATACTTCAGAGTTTGTCTCTTCTGGATCTATTTTCAATGTCATTTGTTTTCCCTAAAAGGTATTTTACATTTTATTCAATTTTTGTAGTCATTTTAATTTTGTTTGATGGAAACTTGTAGTCATGTAGATTCATTTGTTTCTATTTGTTCAATTTTAATCTTTAAGATTTTATTTTCTTCAATTAGCTTTTGTATTTCCTTTTCTGGTGGTTATTTTTATTTAACCATAAAAGTGCATACTCGATTCATTGATTTAAGATAAATTAAAAGCAAAAATAGATCTCATTAAAAGGAATACGGAAGGGAACTACATCTTCTTAAAAGGAACCATTGGTAACAAAGCTATATCATTACTAAACATGTATGCATCTCATGCTATAACATCCAAATTCCTAGAGGAAATTCTTAGTGAATTACAAGGAGATCTAGACAGCAAAGCTTTAATAATAGGGGACCTCAACCTCCCTCTCTCAGAACTAGATAAATCTAACAACAAAATAAACAAGAAAGCATATAAGACAGTGAGTGAAAACTGACAGGCATGACAGGCATCAGGAGAAAGCTTAATGGGGTTAGAAAAGAATTCATCTTTTTTCTATGCAGTATATGGCACCTATAGCAAAAATGACCATGAACTAGGGCACAACAACATAATAATAACATGCAGAAAGGCAGAAATAATGAATATATGCTTCTCAGACCATGAGATCATAAAAAAATACAGGCAATAAAGGGTCATGGAAAGATGAATGAAAAATTCATTGGAAACTAGATAACTTAGTCTTAAACAATGGATAGATGAAAGAGCAAATAATGGAAATAACCAACAACTATGTCCAAGAAAATGATATTATTGAAGCATCATACAAAATTATTGAATACAGTCAAGACAGTTTAGAGGAGAAACTTTATGTCTCTAAATGCCTATATTAATAAAGTCAAGAATTAGGAATGCAACTAAAAAAGCTAGAAAAGAAACAAATTAAAGATGTCCAATTAAATACCAAATTAGAAATTCTGAAAATCAAGGGAAAGGTTAATACAATTGAAAGAAAAAGATCATTGATCTCATAAATAAAACTAAGAGTTTGTTTTATGAGAAAGCCAATAAAATAGACAAACCTTTGGTTAATCTAATTTAGTAAAAGAATGAATATAACCAAATTACCTGTATCAAAAACAAGGCTGAACTAAACACCAGAGGAGGAAATTGAAGAGATATTTCAGAGCTACTTTTCTGAACTCTATTTCAATAAATTTGATAACCTGATTGAAATGGATGAATAATTTTAAAAATACAAACTGTCCAGATTAACAGAAGAGGAAGCAACTTACTTAAATAACTCCATTTCAAAAAAAAGAAATTGAGGAAACCATCAATAAACTCCTTAATAAAAAGTCTCCAGGGGCAGCTAGATGGCATAGTGGATAGAGCACTGGCCTTGAAGTCAGGAATACCTGGGTTCAAATCCAACCTCAGACACTTAAGAATTACCTAGCTGTGTGGCCTTGGGTAAGCCACTTAATCCCATTGCCTTGAAAAATCTAAAAAAAAGTCTCCAGGTCATTTGGATTTACAATTGAATTCTACCAGACATTTAAGGAAAAATTTATCCTATTCTACATAAACTATTTTAAAGAAATTAGGAGTCAAAGGAGTTCTCCCAAATCCTTTTTATGACACCAACATGATACATAAACTAGAACGAACCAAAACAGACAAAAAAATCTACCAATCTCCTGAATGAATAATGATAAATAACCTTAAATAAAATTTCAGCAATGAGACTACAAGTTATTACTAGGATAATAACCCACTATCAGCTAGGATTTATACCAGATAGGCAAGGATGGGTCAATATTAGAAAAACACTCAACATAATTGAACATATCTATAGCAAAACCAACAAAAATCAGATGATTATCTCAATAAAAGCTGAAAAAAGACTGATAAAATATAACATGCATTCTGATAAAAAAAAAACACTAGAAATTTTAAGAATAAATGGAGTTTTACTTTAAATAATAAATAGTATCTATCTAAACAAATATTAAATTTATTGGTAATAAATTCTGATCATTTCCAATAAAATCAGGGGTGAAACAAGGGTGCCCATTATCATCATTACTATTCAATTTAAAATTAGGAATGCTAATTTTAGCCCTAAGAGAAGAAAAAGAGATTCAAGAATCAGAATTGGCATTGAGGAAGCCAAGCTTTCACTCTTTGTAGAAGATATGAGGGTATATTTAGAGAATCTGAGAAAATCAGCTAAAAAACTCCTTGAAACAAATAACAAAGTCTGCAAAGTAGCAGGATCTAAAACAAACCCATATAAATCATCAGCATTTCTACATATTAACAACAAAACCGAAGAGCAAGAGACAGAAAAGAAATTCTATTTAAAGAAACTATTGGCAACATTAAATATTTGGAAATCTACTTCACAAGACAAGCCCAGAAACTTTATAATCACATTTATAAAGCATTTTTCAACCAAATAAAGTTAGATCTAAATAATTGGGAAAATGACAATTATTCATAGTTAGGTCAAGGTAATATAATAAAAATGGCAATACTATCCTAATGAAATTACTTTATTTAGTGCCATACCAAACTATCACATAAGTATTTTACTGAGTTAGAAAAAATAATAACAAAATTCATGTGGTGCAACAAAAGTTTAAAAATAGCAAGGGAATTGATGAACAAAAGGAAAGGAAGTTAGCCTAGCTCTACCAGATCTAAAACAATCCTAAACAGTGGATAGTCTTCAAAACTCTCTGGTACTGGGTAAGAAATAGAGTCATGGATCAGTGGATTAGCATAGGTTCAAAAGTAACCACAGTAAATAACTACAGAAATCTAGTGTTTGACAAACCCAAATACATTGCTTCTGGCCTAAGAACTCAGTATTTGAAAAATATTTTTATGACAAATTTTATGACAAAATCTAGGCATAGATCCACATCTCTCACCCTATACCAAAATAAGGTCAAAATGGGTACTAGATTTAGACATAAAGGATGATGCCATAAATAAATTGTCCAGGAAATAGTCTATCTATGAGACCTATGGAAAGAGGACAACTTTTTTTTATCAATTAAGAATTATAAACTGCAAAATGAATGATTTTGACAATATTAAATTGAAAAGTTTTTGCACTAATAAAATCAATGCTATCAAACATTCTAAATATATAGAGAGAATTACATCAAGTCTATAAGGTTACAAGTAATTTCCCAATTGATAAATGGTTAAAGGTTATGAATAGACAATTTGCAAATTAAGAAATTAAACTGTATGTAATCAAATGAAAAAATGCTCCAAATCTTTATTGATTAGAGAAATGCAACTTAAAACAACTCTGAGTTATCACCTCCCAACCATCAGATTGGCTAATATGAGAAAATATTGAAAATGATCACTTTTAGAGAGGTTGTGGGAGAATTGGGACATGGATACATTGCTGGTGGAGTTGTGATCTGGTCCAACCATTCTGAAGAGCCATATGAAACTATCACTATAGACCAATAAAAATGTTCATTCCTTTTGACCTAGCAATTCCAGTTCTAGGCCCACGTGTTCCAACATATTCATGGCTGCTCTATTTGTAGTGGCAAATTGAATGGCTAAACCAGTTAGCACACATCAATTCTATTATTAGAAACCATAAATGATTTCTCATAGACTCTTGAGAAGCTTGGAGTCACTTACAGGATCTGATGCTGAGGAAAGGGATCAAAAGAACAATGTACACATTAACAACAACATTGTGAGGTAATCAACCTCCTTGCAAAAGTTCAGAGAGCTAGAACAAACCAATTATGGACAATGTTATTTCTACCCAGAGGAAGAAAACAAAAACAAAATAAAACATAAAACATAAAATAACCCTTCAGAATCTGATGAATACTTTATAAATTTATAAATTTTTCTCTTATCTATCTCTTTCCTTAATTCTAATTCCTCATACCAAAAATAATTAATCTATAAAATCTATAAATCTATAAAATCTATATAAATCTATATAATGTATAAAAATATTCCAAAATGCATATGTATAATGCTAACATGGCTGTTCACCACTGATTGGAAGGGGTTGGGAAGGAAATTTCCTAACTTAAATGTATATATGTGCATATGGATGAAGAAATAAATAAATAAAGATTACTAATTCTGTATTTCCCTCTGTGCTATCTTTCTCCACTTACATTTTTCTCTTTCCTTTTCTCTTATTTGTCCTCACCAAAATTTACTCCCTTTCCCCTTTTACTTTTTTAAAAAATTTGACTTTCAGTTTATTTACATTTTCATTTATACTTCTACCTTACTTTTTATCATTCTTTCCATCCCTTTTCTTTCCATATCCCAGCTCCCAACTTCCCTGTAGATCAGTATAGACTTTTAAACCCAAATGAATATGTATTATATTCCCTCTCTGGGCCAAGCCTATTGAATACAAATTACTCAATATTCACACTTTCCCTTCTTTCCCTCTGAAATTATAAATCTTTTTGCCTCTTCACCTGGTATTATTTATCTCTTAGGTACCATTAATCAGGTATCATCAATCACAGTTTGATTATTTGATTGTTTGATAAACTCATATTGTTTTCAAAATATCATCACAGATTGATCTCTTGATTGCTTGATGAGCATCATTGTCTCAAATTACATCAAATTATAGTTATAATAAGATAATATTATATAATATTATAATATAATTATAATAATTTTTCTCCTTATTCCATTTTCAAGGACCCTCTAAAGACACACAGTCCTCCTCATAAGCCAAAGTATCATCCAAAGGCAAATAATTTCATGAACTATTTATACACCTCCGTCAGGGCTATTTTCTCTCACACTTTACCTCCCCCCTCCCCATTCAGGGTACTTAACCCCTTGTTAAGTGAAGCAAGGATTAATTCAAACAATGGCTTAATCAACTACAAAACTATTAAAGATCTCTAAGTACTGGGAGTCTCTGAAGATCTCAATTGAGAACTTATAAATGATTGTAAATTATGGGAGACAGACCCAGGACCTTCCAGTTTATGATACCCTCATCCAAAAAAGTGCTAAGCTTTGTTACCTCAGCAGAATTAAAATGGATCAAATGATAATGAGACCCTTAAATTTCAATTTAACATCCCTGCTTTTCATAGGGACTTTATGTCTCAAACATAGTGATGTCATTTTGGACCTCTTCAGTGGCTGGAGAAGACCCAACTATACCAATATTTTTTAAGTTCAATCTCTTCAATTATATTCAAACCTTTAATTATCCTAAGAGAAGTAAAGTTCTCAGTAATTAGAAGTCCCTTTTAGGGTTATATATAATTTGATGGTTTTCCTTCCCCTTTTCATTAACCATTTTATGCAACTCTTGAGTCATGTATTTGACAATTGAATTCTCTATTTAGTTCTTGTCTTTGTTTCAGGAAATTCTGGAAGTTTTCTATTCCATTGACTTCCATCTTTTCCCCTTACAGTGTAACTTTTGCAGGGTAGTAAATTCTGAGTTGCAATCTCAGGCTGTTTGTTCTCTAAAATATGCTATTCCAGTTCTTCTGGTCTTACAGTGTTGAGGTTGAAAGGTCCTGTATGATTCTGATCACATTTTCTTCATATTTGAATTCTTTTATTTTTGCTGCTCACTGTAGTCTCTAGTTTATTTGAGAGTTCTGGAATTTGATTATAACAGTCCTTGGAGTTTTTATCTGGGATCTCTTTCTGGAGGGGTTCTGCATTTTTTTCAATAGTTATATTGTTTTCTTGTTCTAATTGATTTGGACAGTTTTCCCTAATAATTTCTTGCATGATGCTTTCCAGGTTTTTATTTTGATCAAGGTTTTATTATAACCAGATATTCCTAAATTGTCTCTTCTGGATCTATTTTCCAGGTCATTTGTTTTCTTTGTTTTCCCTAAAAAGTACTTTGTTTTCTTCAATTTTTTTAGCCCTTTTTATTTTCATTGATGGAATCTTGTAGTCTCATGGATTCATTAGTTTCTATTTTGTTCAATTCTGATTTTTAGTGTTTTATTTTCTTCAATTACTTTTTGTGTTTCCTTTTTACAGGTGTTGAATTCTCTGGTAAATTTTTTCATAATTTCCCTGCATGACTCTCATTACTTCATTCCATTTTTTTCTTCCTCTCTTCTTTGAATTTTTATTTTTGAATTCTTTTTTAAGTTCTTCTATAAACTTTTGGATTTGAGTACAATTCATATACTGTTTTCAGACTTACCCTGTGAGTGATTTTTCTCTGACTTCTTCAGATGTGACATTTTAATCATCTTTATAAAATAGCTTACTATAGTGAGGACTCTTTTAACTTTTTGCTCTGCTCCTGGGGTGTAAGGAGCACAAATCCAAGGGTTTTTTTGTTTGTTTTTTTCTTGTTTTCTTGCTGGGACTTGGGGTCTATCCTCTGGCTTGTTGTTGGCCAAGATCAGGCAGTCCAGTTCTTGCCTTTGCAGAGGTTCATTTCCTCCTTTTTTGTCTAGGTTCAGACTTTACAATGGTTTGTTCCCAATGCAGGCTTGACTTTTACCCCATTGTTCCTAGTGTTCAGACTTTGTTTGCATGGTACCCTCCCAGCTGGTTTGCTATCTAGCTGCTGGGACTTCTGCTATTGTAAAGCTGTTGGGACATGGAATACACTGTGACTAAAAGCCTCCTGCTGTCTTTCCCATTCTCCTACCTCCTGTCTTTATTTCCCTTTCCCCCAAAAAATATACACCCTCACTAAAGATCCTCCATGATGTCTATCATTGAAAACATCTTTTAATTTTCACTTTTTCTTGGTGGGATCTGTAGCTTGAGTGTCAGAGCAGAGGTTTCAATTATCTTTCACACGGAAAAACTCTGGGACCATGTTAGCTTCATGCTGCCATCTTGGCTCTGCCCCAAAATGTTAGAGAATTTCAAGCTTAATTAATTTCTTTTTGATTTTTTGATTTTTTTAAATTTATACTTAATAAACAATTCTTTTTTTAATATTTAGACCTTTAAAATTTCTACCTATCTGCCTTCCCTCCTCATTGAGAAAGCAAACAATTTGATATAGGTTATATAGTTGCAGTCATGTGAAAAATTTCCATAGAAGACATAGAAGTCATTTTGTGAAAGAAAATACTGAAAAAAGTAAAACAAAAATAATACAAGAAAAATGAAGATAGTTTTAAAAAATTGGTATACTTTGGTCATCATTCAGACCACCTTTATTCTTTCTCTCGTGATGGAAAGCATTGCTCATTATGAGTCCCCCAGAATTGTCTTAGATCATTGTTTTGCTGAGATCAGTGAAAACATTAAGAATAGAACATTGTATGATATTGCTATTATTCTATACAATATTCTCCTGTTTCTTCTCACTTCACTTTGCATTAGTTCATTTTAAATCATTTTTCTTTCACTAACAGTATCTTGCTTATTATTTCTTATAACACAATTGCACTCATAGCAATTACACCACATGACTTGTTGAGTCATTCTTCAATTAATAGACATTCTCTCAAATTTATATTTTTCTACATAGAGGTGCTTTTCCTTTTTAAAAAAAATCTCTCTGGTATGCAGACTTAGTAGTGGTATTTATGGATCAAAGGTTAGGTATTGTTTTAGGTTCTAATTGTTCTCCTGATCATGTCATTTTCCCCCAACAGTGTGGCAGTGTAACAATTTGCTCATATCCCCTCCAACATTTGTTATTGTCCTTTTCTGTGATATTAGTCAATTTTTTATTTTAAATTTGTATTTCTTAATAGTGATTCAGAGTTTTATATGACTATATTTAACTTTGATTTCCTTATCTGAAAAAAATGCCTGTTCATATCTTTTGATGATCATTTTAGGAATTGCTAATATTTTCATAAATTTTATTCAGTTCTCTATGTATTTGAGAAATGACATATTTTTTCTAAGGTTACTTCTTTTTGGACATTTTTCTGGTTTTTTCCTAAGTTGGTTGCATTGGTTTTATTTATTCAAACTTTTTGCTAAAATTTAATGTAATCAAAATAATTAGTTTTGTATCCCATAATACTCTCTCTATTTCTTATTTGGCCAATTTTTAAAATTATCCATGAAAATTACTGGTAAACTATTCCATGCTCCTGTTATTTGCTTTTGGTATCATCTTTTATGTCTAAATCATATATTCATGTTGACACCTTTGGTGTAAGATCTTGAACTATTCCTAGTTTTCACTAAAGTCTTTTTCAGTTTTTCAAGAGGTTTGTATTAAATAGTATGTTTTTAATCTCAAAAGCTTAGAAACTTGGGTTTCTCAAATACTAGATTATTATGTTCATTGCTATGGTGTATTGTATAACTAATCCATTCCACTGATTGACCACTCTATTTCTTAGATAGCTCCAGATTGCTTTGATAATCAGGACTTTGTAATTTGAGATTTGATACAGCTATACCATTTTCCCTTCACATATTTTTCATTGATTTCATATATGTATTTAGGTTTTTGCAAGGCAATGGAGTTAAATGACTTGCCCAAGGCCACACAGCTAGGTAATTATTAGGTATCTGAGGCTGGATTTGAATTTAGGTACTCCTGACTCCATGGCTGGTGCTCTTATCCAATATGGCACCTAGCCGCCCTATATTTTTGATCTTTTGTTCTTGGAGTAATATTTTTTATTTTTTTAAGGTCTAAAACTATTTTTGGAGTTTTGATTGGTATGGCAATATTTGAATAAATTAATTAAGGCAAAATTAGTCTAAGTCAACCAATGAAAAATTAAAATGTTTAAATTTCTTTAGATATTGAAACATAATTCTGAGAGAAAAGTCATCTATTGAGGTTCTTGGTTTTGTGGTAATCTACATAGTATATATAATAAATATGATTGTCTAAGAAGTTTTTTAATCTATTTGCTTAACAATTTGTTTTAGAGATGACATCTCTTTCTGTTTATTAAAATACACATTTGTTTTTTATATTAAACCTAGACAAACATAAGATATATCCATAATATTAAAATAGGTTAAGGAGATGAAAAATTTGAAAAGAAATTGTTCCAAATTATTTTCCACCTGATAATACTTTCCATCACCTATCCATGAATCTATCTTCCTTAATTTGTTCAGATACTATCAGTTCCACCATTTTTTATCAGATTTGGGGTATTCGAGTGAATAGGAAGCATTAATTTTTACAGTATTTATGATAGACATTTGGGAAGACATGAACATGAATCTTTTTGGATTGTGTCGCTTGAATTATTTTCATAGAATTGAATTTAAAATCTTTATAATGTGTGGTATTACTTGATTGAAATTACATGGACAAAATTCTTTTTAGACATTGATTTTTTTGGTTCACAGTCAATTTGAAGAAAGGAAATGAAAAGCAAATCTGTTAGTTTTGCAATTACACATTACAGAAGGAGTTCTGAACTGGGAGTTAGGAAAACTGAATTCTAATTCTAGGTACATTTTTTTTTCAGCTGATCTTGTCCATTCATTGAACTTTAGTATTTCTAAGTATCTTTCATCTGTAAAATGAAGCTGAACTCAGAAATATCAAAGTAGCTTCTAGTACAATGTTTCTACTGCTTATGTTCAGGGTAAGATATAGTTTTGATGTGCTTTTCTGAGGTTTTAAATGAAAATAAATGATTTTTTAGGTTTCATTTTTCCAATGTAATGTCTTATTTAAAGAACTTCAGTCTGAAATATCAATAATTTTAATTTTTTAAATGATGATTTACTGGTAATTATAGAATCACAAGTTTTCTTCTAATGAGATCTTGTAATTATGTTACTTCTTTCACAGTAATCCTATGAGACAAATAATAGAACAAAAGTGTGTATTTTTGTTTTTTGTTATTTAGTCAAGGCAACTCTTCCTGACCCTATTTATTCATGGGGGGAAAGACTGTTCTTTGGTAAAGCTACTAGAGTGATTTGCCGGTTTTCTTCTCTAGCTTATTTTACAGATGAGAACACTGAGACAAGCAGAGTTAAATGAATTGCTCACTGAGATAAGAGAACTCTCATCCTCTTGATTTCAGGGCTGGCACTCTATCCACCATGACATTCAACTTTCCTTGCATATATACAAACACACATGAATATATATTATATATATATATATATATATATATATATATATATTACTTACATGCATATATATATACACCCATATTATATATGCACACAAATGTATTCTAAAATATGTGAATATGTATATATATGTTTATATCTATATTATTATCCATGCATGTATAGGATACATGAGAGAAGTAAGGTATTTTCTCATAATAGAATAAATTGTAGATGTCTAATGTGATATTTAAACTCAGGCTTCTTGATTCAGAACTCTATATACTCCTTCCCATAGCATTTCATTTAGATTAATTCCTAGAAAAGAAGAGGTCATCTTATTCAACTTCTTCATTTTAAAGATAAGGAATGAGGCCCAAATACATTAAATAATAAGTAGAATCTAGATTCAATCCAGTTCCTCTGAATTTAAGTCCAGTATTCTCTCTGCTTCTAAGAGGAGTGATCTGGGATTCAGGGATGTCAATTGAATTGTTCATGACTCAGTTCTGTTATTAGAATACAGATATTCTGATAACCAAATCCAGTGCTTCCTCTGTTGCATCATGCTATCTTTCAAGCTACTTTGGAAAATGTTCATTTTTGGTTTTGAAATTTGTTTTGACAATTCCATTTCATCCATGTTCCTAACTCTGACTGGCATCAAGACACAGGAGAGTTTTTATTTTGGTGGAATTTTATTTAAGATCTGAGCAAGAAACACAGAGATAAATATCACATTTCCCATAATGCAAGGCAATAAAAAGGGAGAAAAGGATTTCATAGGATATTAGTACAATGAAATCTATGGAATCATAGGTTGTGTGTAATATTTATAACTTCTATCATTATCTTATATTTTTGAACCTCCCTTAAAAAGATAAGGGAAAAAATCCTTTAAAGAACAGCCTCTTCAGGATATTTTTTGGTAAATAATTACATTTTCTGTATACTTTCATTGTATACTGTATTAGGCATGTGTTTGCAAGAGAGATCAAAGAAAGACTTCTGTGAAAGGATATTTATTAATGTGTCTTTCTTTTATTTTTAATAGATTTTGTTTATTTTGAGTTATATAATGTTTATCCTAATCTTGCTTCTCTCCCCCCCATGGTATACATTGATTCAAATTCAAATTGAATGTGATGAGAGAGAAATCATATCCTTAAGAAAGAAACATGAAGTATAAGAGATAGCAAGATCAGACAATAAGATATCAGTTTTTTTCCTAATTTAAAGGCAATAATCCTTAGTCTTTGTTCAAACACCACAGTTGTTTCTCTGTATACAGATGGTATTCTCCATTGCCGACAGTCTCAAATTATCCCAGATTGTTGCACTGATGGAATGCATGAGTCCATCAAGTTTGATCATCATCCCCATGTTGATGTTAGGGTGTACAATGTTTTTCTGGTTATACTCATCTCACTCAGCATCAGTTCATGAAAATCCCCTCAGGCTTACCTGAATTCCCATCCCTCCTGGTTTCTAAAAGAACAATAGTGTTCCATGACATACGTATACCACAATTTACTAAGCCATTCTCCAGTTGAAGGACATTTACTTGATTTCCAATTCTTTGACAACACAAACAGGGCTGCCATGAATATTTTTGTATAAGTGATGGTTTTTACCCTTTTTCATCATCTCATCAAGGTATAGACCCATTAGTGGTATTGCTGGGTCAAAGGGTAAGCACATTTTTGTTGCCCTTTGAGCATAGTTCCAAATTGCTTTCCAGAGAGGTTGGATGAGTTTACAGGTCCAACAACAATGTAATAGTGTCCCAGATTTCCTGCAACCATTCCAACAATGATCATTGTCCTTTCCAGTCATATTGGATAGTCTGAGAGGTGTGAGATGGTACCTCATAGAAGGTTTAATTTGCATTTCTCTAATAAGTAATGATTTAGAGAATGTTTCATATGACTATGAATTGCTTTGATCTCCTCATCTGTAAATTGCCTTTGCATATACTTTGACCATTTCTCAATTGGGGAATAGCTTTTTTAAAAAAAAATTTGACTCAGTTCTCTGTATATTTTAAAAATGAGCACTTTCTTAGAAACTTTAGTTTTAAATATTGTTTCCCAGTTTACTACATTTCTTTTGATCTTGGTTACAGTGGTTTTATCTGTGCAAAAGCTTTTTAATTTAATGTAATCAAAATCATCTAGTTTGCTTTTAGTGATGTTCTCCATCTCTCCCTTAGTCATAAACTGTTTCCCTTTCCATTGATCTGATAGGTTAACTAGTCCTTGGTTTTCTAATTTGCTTATAATGTTGTTTTTTATGTCTAAATCCTGTATCCACTTGGAACTTATCTTTGTATAGGGTGTGAGGTGTTGGTCTAATCTAAATTTCTTCCATACTAATTTCCAATTTTCACATCAGATTTTTTTTTATCAAAGAAAGAGTTATTATCACAAAAGTTGGACTCCTAGGGTTTATCAAACAGCAGATTACTATAATTGTTTCCTGCTATTGCACCTAGTCTATTCCACTGATCCACCACTCTATTTCTTAGCAATACCAGACAGTTTTGATGACTGATACTTTAAAATATAATTTTAGATCAGGAAGGGCTAAGCCACCTTCTTTTGCACTTTTTTTCATTGAATCCCTGGAAATTCTTGACTTTTTATTTCTTGATAAGAATTTACTTACCACTTTTTTCTAACTCATCAAAGTAATTTTTTGGAATTTTGATTGGTAGGGCACTAAACAGATAGTTTAGTTTTGGTAGAATTGTCATTTTTATTATATTAGCTAGACCTATCCATGAGCAGTTGATGTTTGCCCAGTTATTTAAATCTGATTTAATTTGCATGAAAGGTGTTTTGTTATTGTTTTCAAAAAGTTTCTGAGTCTGCCTTGGCAAGTAGACTCCCAGGTATTTTTATTGTTTGAGTTTATTTTGAATGGGATTTCTCTTTCTAGCTCTTCCTGCTGTATCTTGCTAGACATATATAGAAATGTTAATGAATTATGAGGATTTATTTTATATCCTGCACCTTTGCTAAAATTGCTAAATGTTTCCCATAGTTTTTTGGATGATTTCTTGGGTTTCCGTAGGTAGACCATCATGTCATGCATGAAGAGTCAGAGTTTTGTCTCTTCCTTCCCAATTTTAATTCCTTCAATTTCTTTTTCTTCTCTAATTGCTGAAGCTAACATTTCTAATATGATATTGAATAGTAATGGTGATAGTGGGCACCCTTGTTTCACCCCTGATCTTATCGGTTATGCTTCTAGCCTCTCTGCATTGAATATAATGCTTGTTGATGGTTTCAGATAGATTATTCTAAGGAAGAGTCCATTTTTTCCTACACTCTCTAGTGTTTTTAGTAGGAATGGATGCTGTATTTTGTCAAAAGCTCTTTCAGCATCTATTGATATAATCATATAATTTCCATGGGTTTGTTGTTGATTTAATTAATTATATTATCAGTTTTCCTAATATTGAACCAACCCTGCTTTCCTGGGTAAAATCCTTCTTTGTCAAAAGGTATTATCCTAATGACAACTTCTTGTAATCATTGTGCTAAGATTTTACTTAAGACTTTTGCATCTATATTCATCAGGGAGATAGGTCTATAATTTTCTTTCTCTGTTTTAACTCTTCCTGGTATAGGTATCAGCACCATATGAGCACCAAGAGTTAGGCAGAGTTCCATCTTCCCTTATTTTTCCCAAGACTTCATATAGAATTGGAACATATTATTCCTTAAATGTTTGGTAGAATTCACTTATGAATCTATCAGGCCCTGGAGATTTTTCTTAAGGAGTTCAATGATGGATTGTTGAATTTCTTTTTTCTGAGATAGTGTTGTTTAGGTAATTAATCTCCTCTTCATTTAGTGTGGGCAACTTATCTTTTTATAAATATTCATCCATTTCACTTAGATTATCAAATTTATTGGCATAGAGATGAGCAAAATATTCTGAATTATTACTTTAATTTCCTCCTCATTGGTAGTTAGTTTACCTTTTTCATTTATGATACTAGCAATTTGTTTTTCTTCTTTCTTTTTTTAATCAAATTGACCAGAGGTTTATGAATTTTATTGGTTTTTTTTATCAAACCAAATCTTGGTTTTATTTTTTAATTCAATAGTATTTTTGCTTTCGATTTTATTAATTTTCCTTAATTTTTTAAATTTCTAATTTGGTATTTAATTTGGGGCTTTTAATTTGTTCTTTCTATAACTTTTAGTTGCATATTTAGTTTATTGATTTCCTCTTTCTGTAATTTATTCATGTAAGCATTTTAAGATATAATATATCATGTGACAGCCACGTTGAGTGAATCCCATATGTTTTGGTATGTTACTTCATTATTGTCATTATCTAGGATGAAATAATTAATTCTTTCTATAATTTGTTGTTTGATCTACTCATTCTTTAAAATGAGGTTATTCAGTTTCCAATTAGTTCTGGGTCTATGATGCCCTGGTCCAATATTGATATGATTTTTATTGCATTGTGTTTGGAGAAAGATGTATTCACTATTTCTACCTTTCTGCATTTATTATTAGGTTTTTATGCCCTAGCACATGGTCAGTGTTTGTATAAGTACCATGTATTGCAGAGAAAAAAGCTGTATTTCTTTCTATCCCCATTCAGTTTCCTCAATAAATCTATCATACCTAGGTTTTCTTACAAGCTATTTACCTCCTTAACTTCTTTCTTGTTTATTTTATATTTCAAGTTATCTAAAACTGAGAGTGGGAGTTTGAGGTCTCTCATTAGTAAGAGTTTTGCTGTCTATGTCTTCCTGTAGTTCTTTCAGCTTCTCCTCTATGAATTTGAATGCTATATTATTGGGAACATGCAGATTCAGTATTCAGTATTGAAATTACTTTATTATCTATGGTAACTTTTAGGAGTATATAGTGTCAATCCTTATCTCTTTTAATGCTATCTATTTTTGCAGCTGCTTTGTCTGAGATAAAGATTGGTACCCCTGCTTTTTTCACTTCAGTCGAAGCAAAATATATTTTGCTCTAACCTTTTACCTTTCCTCTATATGTATCTCTCTGCTTCAAATGAGTTTCTTGTAGGCAATATAAACAATATGAAGTAGGATACTGGTTTTTAATCCACTCTTCTATTAGGTTTGGTTTTTTTTTTTTGTTTCTTTGTTTAGTTTTTTGCAAGGCAAATGGGGTTAAGTGGCTTGCCCAAGGCCATGCAGCTAGGTAATTATTAAGTGTCTGAGACTGTATTTGAACCCAGGTACTCCTGACTCCAAGGCCATTGCTTTATCCTCTATGCCACCTAGCTTCCCCTCTCTTAGGTTTTAAGAGAGAGTTCATCTCATTGACATTCAAAGTTATAATTACTAAATCTTTATTGCCCTCCATACTATCTTCTGTCTCTCTCTGTATTTTCCCCTTTTTCCCCTTTATTTGTATTCCCCACACCCCCTTCAGTGTGTTCTCCCTCCTTTAGCCACCCCTGCCCCTTTCTTTCCCTTTCCTTTTTTCCCTTTTCCCTTCCCTTCCTTCTGTTAGTTGCCCTTTTTTCTCCCTCTCCTTTTCTCTGTTCCCCCCTCCCTTTTCCCCCCTATTAATACTTGAAATGTAAAAGATAATTTTAAAGTTAAGGTGAGTGTGTGTGTGTGTGTGTGTGTGTGTGTGTGTGTGTGTGTGTGTTGACTTTAAGCCATGTCTGATGAGAGGAATATTCAGGTGTTTTTCATGTCCTCCATTCTTCCCCTCTATAATCATAGGTCTTTTGTACCTCATAATGTAATTAGATTTACCTCATTCAATTCATTCCCTCCTCATGTCTCCTTCCTATACCCCCTTTTAAGGAGGAAGAGGTTTTTATTAAATCCTTCTATCTGAGTCATAGAAAATCCTGAGTATCCATTACTTCTGGCTAAGTTTATTCTCTCTAATAGAGTTAAAATTCTTGAGATTTATTAGAATCTTCCTCCCAAGTAGGGATATTGCCAGTTTCATCCTATTGGTTAGCAGTCCCATGGATAAGTCATGAAAGTCAATCTTTTCTGGTTAAGTATATTCTCTCTGATAAAGTTACAATTCTTAAGGGTTATGAGACTCTTTTTTCCCATACTGGGATATAGCAAGGTTCATCTTATTGGTTAGCAGTTTTTTTTTAATCCCCCCCCTTTTTTTAACCTTTTCATGTGTCTCTTGACCCTCCTGTTTGATGCCCGAATTTTCTATTTAGCTCTGCTTTTTCATCAGGAATTGTTGGAAGTCTCCCATTTTGTTAAATATCCATCTTTTCTCCTCACAGAGAAGGCTCAGCATTGCAGGAAAGTGGATTCTTTGCCGCATTCCAAGCTCCCTTGCTCTTTGGAATAACTCAGTCCAGGCCCTTTGATTCCTTAATGTTGATGTAACCAGGTCCTGCGTAATACTTACTGTGGCTTCTTGGTAGCTAAATTGTTTTTATCTGAATGCTTGCAGACTTTTCTCTTTTTAATCTGATATTTCTGTAATTTGTGCCCAACATTCCTTGGTGTTTTCATTTTAGTATCTCTTTCTAGAGGGGAGCGATGTAGTCTTTCAATAATTATTTTACCTTCTGGTTCCATGATATCAGGGCAATTTTTCATCAATAGAGCTTGTAATATTAAGTCCAGGCTTTATTTTTCCACTTCAATGTTTTCAGGAAGACCTATAATTCTCAGGTAGTCCCTCATTGGTCTATTCTCGAGGTCAGTGGTTTTGCTGATGAGGTATTTTGCATTTTCTTCTATTTTTTTATCTTTTGGTTTTGTTTAACTTCTCATGGAGTCATTAGTTTCCACAGACTCCATTGTTTTTTATAGAGAAGAGTTTTCTTTATTTATCTTTTGCAATTCCTTTTCCAATTGGTCAATTCTATTTTTGAAAGTCTTTCATTTGACCAACTGATGTTTTGAGAGAATTATTTTCTTTTTGTATTTGTCCAATTTTATTTTCCAATGATTTGCTTTCTTGTTGCAAGGTGTTAATCTTCTCTTCAGTTTCTTTTCCCAAATTTTCCAATTGATTTTTAAACTCATTCCTTATTTTTTGAAGGAAGTATTTCTGTGCTAGAGACTAGATCATGTTTTTTGTCAGAGATCCTAGGTCTCTCTGAGTTAGGGTCTTTTCCTTCCAATAATTTTTCTATGTGTCCCCCTTTTCACTGGTCTTTCTTCATTTTCCTAAGACCTTGAGTTGGGGAGGGGCTGGTCACAGAGGTTTGGTGTTGGGATCCCTAGAGGCTTTACTCACTGTGTGTAATATCACCAACTGGACAGCTGGGGGTGCTAGATGATTTACTCACTGAGTGTAATATATCCAGCTGGCCATTACGGGATGCTGGTTGTTTTTTCTGGAGTGTCTGTGACCTTGGCCTGGAGCCATTGAAGCTATTAAATACTTCTGTGTTTGATCAATAGTGGGCTATACCCTGAGGTGATCACTCTCCCTATTGTCAGCTGATGTGGTTCTGCTTGGCCTTAGCCTGGGGCAGAGGTAGTTTAATTGTTTATTCTGGGAAGAGGCTTCAGCTGAAATGGAAGCCTGGACTCTGAGTTCCTCCTGACCAGAGGACCCCAGGGATGATGTCTAGAACACTCCCACACAGGAACTCTCCCTCTAGGACTGCTGGCAGATTCCAGAGGATCAGCCCCACCACCTATGCCTCTGCTCCCCAGTTGACTCAAGCCCTAGTGGTCCACCAGGCTCTAGCCCCACTGCTGATCAAGCTGGTCTGGTTCTCAGTCCCTTAGGCTCTGGGACTCTGCTCCCTGCTGTTAATCAGGCTAAGCCATGGCTAATCCAGGCTCCTAGGCTCTTCATGTGCTTGTGCTCCCAATAGAGTCCACACACCCCCACTCTCGTGCCCAACTCACCTACGATTGCAGAACACAGTGTTCTTTCTCCTTGCTTTTCTTTCTGGTTTTTTTAAATCAGATTTCTGTTCAAAGGTTTGTTTCATATCATATATGGTGGGAAAATCAGGAGATTAGCACTGTGTTTGTCTTCTCTCTGCCATCTTGGCCCATGTCCTATTTTCTATAATTTTTAAGAATCATCTATTAAAGAAATAAACTTTTTCGTAACAGCTATGTTTGAAAACTAATATAATGTATATGGCATAGATTAAGAGAATGATTTTAATATAACTATTATAAATGTTCACAGTTAATTTTTTGTTTTAAAAGGTCAAAAATTTTACTGGGGCAGGCATTTTCTCCACTGAAGTAATTTGTGATCTTCTCAGATCTTCACTCAATTCTTGTTCATGTTTTCACATAAATTCTGTATAGAGGATTTACCCATGCTGGTCTTATAATTTTGATCTATGGATAACTAATGCTCAAACATATACCTGTACACATTTGTAAATCCTAGTCCTAATGAAATAAAATATTTTATTGGATTCTCTCAATAGGTCAGTTAGCTTCACTCTATTCCATAGTTAAAGACTACAAATAAACCTGTATTAGTCATATGACAAAGAACTGTTTTCAATTAAAGGTATAACTGGAAGGTAAAATATAATCAAATTAGCACACAACCAACACTATTTTCTTAAAAATAAATATAATCCCTGCCTTAAAATCCATTGGTATTGGACTCTTTTTTATTGATGTAGATAAATTCCCTGCCATTCTTGAGGGGCCGGGCAGAGACAGTGAGAGGAAAGAGAGCTCCACTTTTCCCCAGTGCTGTTGCTGGACCCTTCCTGACGTCTCCTTTTGGACTCTTGGTGGTCCAGACTTCTTCAGGACCTTTCAACCTGCAGATCATGTTGTGTTGCACATTTCCAATTGTTAAGAGTGAAAATGGAGAAGCCCAACCCTCATTTCTATCCTGTTGCAAGTTACATAAATTGGATTTCTTGCTATTTGCCATATGTGCTCATTATAGAACTATTTTTAGGTGGTAAAGGGGTCAAAGCTTGAATATAGAGCTTGACCTCTTTCTTCTTCCTAAAACTACAAAGCAATCAGAAATGAGATGGAGCTTAATAATATTCTCTGATAATATTTAAAGGAGCTAAGAGATATCCTTCTAATCTGGTGTCTCCTCTCTGTGAGGAGAGTAGAAGACCTGAGTTCAAATATGACCTCAGACACTTTAATAATTACTTAACTGTGTGACTTTGAGCAAGTCACATAATCCCACAATCTTGTGAATAAAAGGGGGAGAGGGGGGAGAGAGAGAGAGAGAGAGAGAGAGAAAGGTGGGGGAAGAAGGCACCTGAGATATCTATTCTGCCTCCCTTTCAATCACAAGATAGAAACCCTTAGCATAATACAGTCCTCATGATACTCAGAAAAACTTTCTCTACATGTGGGGTTCACTGTATTTCTTTTACATAAATTAGAGGAAAGTTTCTAGGTAAACATATATGACATATTGGAAAGGACATCACTCTTCTCTAGGATCCATTTTCTATCACTGAAGGGGGAAAATACAGATATAATTAGGAGAAAAACAAAATCTTTTCTCCAAATTATTATTCTTTTGATTGAGATTATTTTTCTTCAAATGACATGATGTCCAAAAAAATTCTATTCAACCAAAAATATAAAAGAATAGAGTTCCCACTCACTCCCACTTCACTGCACAAGACTTCTGAAATTTCTTTCAAATTTCTTCAAAATAAGAGTTAGTTTTAAGAGGCAATCAAATTAAAACTGACTTCCCAGACTTAGAAACCAAGAATCCAAATTAAGCAATGAATCTCACAAATTAGACGTACAATAAGCTAAACCTTTATCTCTTAGTTTTCATCAGTTTCTCTTTCTTCAGCATCCCCCACACTCTAACATAATATAATTGTACAATAGAATCTATGAATTTATTACCTGTGACCTATCTACCCAATATTTTCATTGCTGCTTCTGGAGTTTCTATTACTACCCTCTCCCCCCTTCTTCTCTTCAGAGGCAAGAAACAATAAAACCCAATATTCCTTTCACCTCTCATACATGCACATACACACACACTCACACATACTCACATACACACACACAGTGTTAGAGGAAGTAATGAAAGAAATCTTACTTTGCTTGAGGCACTCATTGACTTGTGCTAAAGATATACTCAATCAGCAAAATAAGGAACAGAAGGAACTTAGATGTCAGCATGTGGTGGTGGTTGTAGAGGTTCCACAGATCTGGTCCTTGGCAGATAAATTGCCTATTTGGAAGAAGACAGAGAATATGTAGGAAAAGAATATAAGATGGGAGAAAACCCTGAAATTATCAAAGGTCTCAGGAAAAAAGAAAAATCAGTTAAAAACCTTGAGCATGGGCAAATAAACTAATAGGAAAGATATAATTAACAGATGAGACTATATACTCCTCAGGACACCTAATAAGTGCATTAATCTCCTAGTAAATATTGGCCATAAAAGGAACTTGAATTAATACTCATAGAGGCAGAGAGTCCTATCAATTTCTAAAAGCAAATGCTTTGCAATCAAAACAGGAAAATTCTAAATGTCTCAGAGAGAAATATAAATGTCAGACCTGAATGTAAGGCCTTCCTAGGAAAAATGAAATTCATGAAAATTGAAAAATTTGAATCCACATGGGAAGTCTCACTAACTAAATGAGATTAATCTATTGGAACTTGGGAATGCAAATATAGTTGTGAAGAACAAAACTAGAAGGATAATATGCAGGAAGAGAAGCAAAAAGCAAACATATTCAAATAGAATGAATTATACACAAGTCAATCTATTCATCTATAAGACATTATTGCAATATTGTAAGTAAAAAATCTAAGCAAACTAATGCACAAAATAACACAAGAAAATTTCCCAGAAATATGGAGAATGAAAAGCAAAGTGTCATTCAAAAGAATCCACAAAATGGTCCAAGAAATAAAACAAATAAAATAAAACTTATGCTTGCAAACAGCAAGACACAGCTATTAAATCGAATTATTCCTATGGCAAACAACAAATTTTACAATTTATCAAGTTATTCAAATATAAAGATAAATAAATTAAATATATAAATAAAATAAAATAAATTGAAATTAAAATAATACCATTTGAAAAACATACTAAATAGTAAAAGAGAATAGGAAATCTGTTTTAAAGTAAAACAGTTCTACACAACCCAAGATAATATACCTTACAAACCTGAGCCTAATAATCAGAGATAAAAAGAACTATTCAATTATAAAAAGAGTCATTTGAAATATTCCTACGAGTATAAATGTAAGAATATTATTTGCTTTGTTAACACTAAAGTAAACAGAAACAAAAGGACATTAAACCAATATAGCAACTAAAGAAGGCAAGAACAATAAAATAAATTACTCTCAGAAATGGCAAAAAGACATCTATGGTTTTAACAGAAAAAATAAAAACAACAGTAGCAACAAAGGGACCTTTGGAGGATTTCTTTCACAAAATAGTAAGAATGAATGTGAAAATTAAATAGCAGAACTAATGATGGAGGAATAGTTCTATGATGTCGTGAATTTTATCTCCTAACATCCTATTTCCAAGTGAGAAAAATATTTATATGTGTGTGACAAAATGGCAGAATAAGATGTTCATGTAACGAGAGAAGGGAGGAAGAAGATAAAGGGTATAAATGATGTGCTCTAGCAAAATCAATGGGAAAAAAAGGAAAATAGCTTCTGTAATCTCAGTATGAAAACTGCTTATAGGAAAATGGGCTAGGTTACGAAAGGGATGAATTGAAACAAGGGGAAATAAATGGGTACATCCTAATTCACTAGTGGGATAGTATCCCACTTAAGAATATCATCAAATGGGAGACTGCAGACTTGAAAATGATTACATTCTTCAGGTGTTTAGACTGTTAGTTCTTAGATAGCTCCATATATTGCCTTAGTAGAAGAGGCTTCAGAGCTCCTAGGGCAGAGGTGTGATCTACTAGGGTCGAAGAGCGTGAATACAGAGGTGACTTGATAGTAAGTGAGAAAAAAGGATAATGGGTATGTTAGGGGTAGCAACGAACTGAATAATCAGAGATATAGGAAAATGTATAGCATGTGACAATTACAAATGATGAAATAGTTAACATTATATGAAACTGAAAAATTATTGAAAAATTGAAAAGTATCTGGGATAAAAATAAAACTAGGCAAGTGAGGAAAAATCTGTGTCAACTTGCATTCCAATACTATGATTTCTATGATAAATAAATAGCTAATAGAAAATGATTATGCATTAATGTGAAATATATTAAAATGTAATATACATGTATATATGTAACCTAAAATTTAAGCTATATTAAACAAAATTGATTCTTCAATAGATAAGATAAAAATATAAGAATTACATAAATAAACCTTTTTCAAAAGATTTATATATAATCCTATGGAAGGATATTTCAAATCATTAAAAATGGGTTTGATAAATGAAAATCACTTCAAATGACTAAAGAATAAGATAAATGAAAATCAAAATGATGTTTTATCCCACCACCCAGTAAATTGGCAAAGAAAACAAAAATGTAAGTATGCAATATTGGAACATTTGTGGCAAATTAAACATACTAATCTTCTAGTGGATCTGTGAAAGCAGAAATATTTTGGAATGCCATTTAGAATTATGTAAGTAAAATGGAAAAAAATAACCTACTCTTTAATCCAGGAACTCCATTGTTATATTTCTATTATAAGAAGGTTATTGATAAGTAGAAATAACCCATATTCACCAAAACATTTATAATAGTTATAATAATATCATACATGATAGAATCAGAAATACATTGGAAATACAGCTATTAGTGGAATAATGGTCAAATAAACTATGGTACACATGGAATATTACTGACCTGTAATAAAATCAGAATATGATGAATACAGAAAAGCATGGAAAGATTTACATAATAAGATAGACGGTTAAATAATCCAAGCAAAACACACACACACACACACACACACACTGAGTATAATATTATGAACAACCACAAATGAATCAATAGAAAATATTGAAAAATTATAAAGAAAAGGAATATTCCCACTCCTCTTCAGTGGTTGTACATCATTGCTTATAATGCAGGGAAGGGAAGTTGTGATATAAAATATTAAAATATTTAAAATTTATTTTAAAAAATTCATGCTCTGTGTAGAGGACATATCTTTAAATTCTTATTTTTTGTCAGAATTATTACAATATAATCCTAATTTTTATGATTGCTTGAAATCTCTCCCATTTCCAAAACATCATCCATACAAATGCCAAAGTGTTTATTCTAAAAGCACAGAACTGAGCATGCAACTGCCACTAGTAAGTAATCTCTGATGGGCCCCTACCACCTCTAAAGACTAAAGAAAATTGCTATTTGTCATTTAAGATTGTTCACTACTTGATTAAAAACTACTTTTCCAATTTTTACAACACTATTTCCAGCTATAAATTCTAAGGTCCAGAAAAGCAAGTGTCACATGTGAGAAACTCCATCTCCTGATTTTATGATTTTGTATTTAAGAATTGGAATCAAATGTCATGTCATTATCAAATCTTTTCTGATTACCTCTCATCTGTTAGTGCCATACCCTGGCATTTTTATAGTATTTATGTGTTTATTTTAATATTTTCTCATTTAATATAATGTTAGCTCCTTGAGATCAGAGACTGAATTATTTACAAAGCAAATGCCTGATAAATACTTGCTGATTGATTTCCTTAAAGCCTCTCTGTTGCAAGGACCACTCCCATATATCTCTATCTCTATCTCTGTGACTGTCTGTCTAGACTGTCTAGACAAGTATCTATTACATCACAATATTTAGAACTTGAACTATAATTACATCCAGAATCCTTAGTTTGGGACAATGAATACTAATATCACTAAACAGATAAATTTGCAGAATGATATATTTGTACATGTAACTTTGTAGATATTTTCAACATATATACTAATACAAAAATGGTTTTGATATATGTAGAAAAAATCACAAAATTTCCAAATTGTTAGGGACATCAGGGATCATATTATTAAACTTCTATCTAAAAAGAGAAGAAAACTTTCTTTCTTGGATCTTATAAGCTGTTATTCAGGTTCTAATTAATTATCTGTAATGATGGAGAGTATACCATTCCATGAGGTGACCTATTCTACTTTGGGATGATGCAAATTAATAGATAGTTTTCCTTTCCATTAAGGCAAAATCTGATTTTTTGCAACTTTTCCCACAACTCTTAATTCAAAGAATTTGCCAATCTAATTCTCTGCTTCTGGAATGCAATAATCCTTTACATATTTAAAGCTATTATGTCCTGCATATGTGGGTGGGTGATTGTCTGTGTGTGTGTGTGTGTGTGTGTGTGTGTGTGTTTGCATCCCTTCAAAGTCATTTATCTATATTTTCCTCAGTCATTACCTTTATGGGACAGACTTCAGGATGTCCTTCTTCTGTATACCATTGAGTTTCTAAATCTCCTCAAATAGGCACCATTCAGATCTTAATATTCCAAATATGGTTTGAGCAGAGTTGAATATAATATCATTGTTCATTACAATATTAGAATGCAAGCTTTTCTGAGAGTAGAAACCATATTTTTGCCTTTCTTTGTATCCCTCAGTGCTTTATTTCACAGTCTGGCACAATGTGTGCTTAATATATACCAAGTGCAATGCCAGACACAAAATAGACACTAAATATTTTATTACCTGATTGACATTTGGGTGACATTTTCTTAATCCAACCAAGGATCAAGCAGGAGGCAGCAAAGTATATAAAGTGTTTGGGAAAGTAATTCTGAATTCAGGAAAATATGTTTTCAAAGTCTACCTCTGACCAAACTAGCTGTGGGAAGCTAGGGAAGTAAAATGATCTTTCAAAATTCTATTAGTCTATAAGTCAAGTAAGTACCATACTGGGATGCAGTAGTAGAAGAGTTTCCTTTCTTGATATTCCCTTAAGAATTAGTAGACAGGGGACAAATAGGTAACTCAGGGTAGTAGAGCACTGGCCCTGAAGTCAGGAGAACCTGAATTGAAATGCAGTTCAGACACTTAAAAAATTAATATTTGGTTGTGCGACCATGTCACTTATCCACATTGCCTTGCAAAAATAAGAAAAATAGAAAACAAAAAGAATTGGCTAGCAAATTAACTTAAGTATCTTTTTGTATAGCCAAAAGCCAAAATGTTGTTTCTTAATACATTTTTCCATATCTATCTATCTATCTATCTATCTATCTATCTATCTATCTATCTATAATTTTATTTTAAAAGTAAAAAAGTATGTTTAACTTAAATGAAACAAGAGTATAGGAAGGATTTGGTCCATGGGTTATATAGTTTATTAAACCCAATCCTATATCAATTAAATTCCAGGTTTCACAAATATAGATAAAAACCTTCCAAAGATCTCGAGAAATAAAAAAGCCAGTAAGTAAAAAACTGTTATATATTGTAAGGTTCTATGCTATTTTCTATCAAGACCTAATTTATTGGGTTGCCTTTGCTGATGTGAATTAAAGAAAATAAGGCAAACAATAGAGCTGAATACCCTGTGAAGATCTCTGACCCAAGAAAGTGCCATCTGAAAATTTTAGGCATGGGTGTTGAATGAAACTACATCGAATTTTGAGGATTCAATTTTTATTGCAAGCATTTATATCTCAGAAATTGGCAAACAATAACTAGGAGTTTGATTTATTGTTTTGCTGAATGTCTAGACTTAAAGTTAATAATGTAGTTTAAACTAAAGTTTGTAATTTGTACTTTTTTTGGAAGAGGTAGCTCAGATGTACATAATTGGAAAAATATCAAATGCTTATGGTTAGATCAAGCCAATATAATAAAAATGACAATTCTTCTCCAATTAAATGACTTATTAACTTCTTTACCACACTAGGAAAAAATAGTAACAAAATTCATTTGGAGCAAAAAAAAGGCAAGAATAGAAAGGGAACTGATGAAAAAAAATGTAAAGGAAAGTGGCCTAGCTCTACCACTTTTATTTTAGGTTTTTGCAAGGCAAGTGGGGTTAAGTGGCTTGCCCAAGGCCACACAGCTAGGTAATTATTAAGTGTCTGAGATCTGATTTGAACCCAGGTACTCCTGACTCCAGGGCCAGTGTTTTATCCACTGTGCCACCTAGCCACCCTGCTCTACCACTTCTAAAACTATACTATGTAGCATCAGTCATAAAAACTGCCTAGTTAAGAAATTGAGTAATGAATCAATGGATTAGGATAGGTTCAAAAGAAGTAGCAATAAATGACCACAATGATCTGCTTTTTGAAAAATCCAAAGACATCAACTTCTGGGTTAAGAACTCACTATTTGACACAAAAATTGTTGGGAAAACTGGAAAATAGTATGGCAAAAAAACTAAAATGTTTACAGGATTTAGATATTAAGAGTGATTCCATAGATAAATTAATAGACCAAGAAATACTCTATCAGATTTATGGAAAGGAATAAATTTATGACCAAGGAAGGATTGGAGCACATTATAAATTGCAAATCAGTGATTTTTGATGATATTAAATTAAAAATGTTTTGCACTAATAAAATCAAGCTGTCAAAAATCAGAAGGAAAACAGAAAGCTGTGAAACAATCTTTAGAACTAGGAGTTCTGATAATGGTCTTATTTTCAAAATATACACAGAATGGCATTAAATTTATCGGGTCATAAGTCATTCCCCAACTGATAAATGGTCAAATGATATGAACAGTTTTCAAAAGAAGAAATTAAAGCTATATATAATTATATGAAAAAAATGCTCCAAATCATTATTTATTTGAAAAATGCAAATTACAAGAACAATGAGGTATCTTTGCACACCTACTGGTTGGCCAAGATAAGAAAAAAAGGGGAAAATGATCAGTGTTGGATATGTGGGAGGATTGCCATATCGATGCTTTGCTGGTGGAGTTGTGAACAAATTCAATCTTTCTAGAGATCAATATGGAACTATGCCCAAAGACTAATAAAACTGTCCATACCCTTTGACACCACAATTCCAATCCTAGGTCTGTATCCAGAAGAAATTATTAAACAAGGCAAAAGTTCTACATGTTCCAAAATATTCATAGCAGCTCTTTTTTTAGGGGCAAAGAATTGGAAATTGAGGGGAACCCTCATCAATTGGGGAATGGCTAAATAAGTTATGGTACATGAATACTATGGAATACTATTCTTCTATAAGAAACCATAAATGGTGGAACTCTAGAGAAGCACGGAATGATTTATTAGATATTATGCTGAGCAAAGGGACTAGAACCAAGAGATCAAAGTACATATCAACAACAACAAGGTGAGATGAATAATCATGATGGAAGCACCTCCTCTCAGCAGTCCACAGAGCAAGGACAAGTGTATTAGACTGGCTATATGGACTATATTATCCCCATCCAGAGGAAGAAAAACATACAAAAGAAAACACACACCAAATAACCCCCAACCCTTCAGCATCTGATGAATACTTTATAAATATCATATAAATATCATTTGTTTCATATATATATATATATATATATATATCTTTCCTTTAACACAAATTCTTCATACTGAAAATTACTAATTTGTAAACACGTTTATCAAAATATGTATATACAATGCTAACCTGACTTTGTTGAGGAGGGGAGAGGGATGGGAAGGGAGGGTGGAAGGAAATTTTTACCCTTAAACATATACATTTGCCTATGGATGAAAATAAATAAATCAATTAATAAAAAAGGAAGAGCTAACTACTGCTCAAACTTTATTGAACCTTCATATTTATTAAGATTCATGTTAATCTATTTTTTATGTTGTTCTCTTAACAAAATTGATTATTAATAAATTAATAGGTAGTTCATGTATGGGTTCCCTTGTCTAAATTCTATTTAATGTAAATCTGCAAGTACCTGGACATCATCTCCTTTGTTATTTGCTCTCCTTTACAAAACAACCCAATATGTTTTTTTTTTCTCTAAAAATATTTATGACTTAACAGTTTGGTTCTTGTGAGCAGTAATGTGGGGTCAAAAGTGGGATTTCCTGATTGTCACTCTGAGTTAAACTTAAAGGTTCTCTGAAACCTCAGAAGCTGAATAAATCCTTATGATTTTAGAATTGAATGTGAGCTGTACTGACCAACACAAAGATCACATCGAACACAGAAAGAACCTGCTGAATCATCTCTGGCCCAGATTCAACACAGTCCAGGTCCTGACTCCAGGTATCCAAAAATTAAGAGTCTTGACTTTAATACATGAAAAGACTCTTGTGGGGCTAGAATTAGTTCACATCATTCTAAAGGCCAAATAAGTATTTTTTCCTGTCTTTATCATTTGGTAAGCAGTTACTACATACCAAAAGTGTGGTTAAAAGTAAGTTGGTACAGCTTTTTTTCCTTTTCTCTTTCACTTTGTCTTTCTTCTCTTGTCTTTCTCCTCCACTTGCCTGTGGTACCTGATATCCCTGTAAAATATAGGTATTGGTTCTACACTTATTTATCTAGAATGATCTTAGTTAGTCAAAGAATAGTATTTGGCAGGAGGGAAATATAAAAGCACACACCTTGTTTACCTTGGAGAACTTTGAAGGGGAACACCTTGTCACAAATAAAGATGACTTACTGGAAGAAAGAGTAGAAAAGGAGTTTTCAAGGGTGGAGAAGACCAATGAAGTCCCATACCCAAAGCAGTTCTCCCAGATTTCTGTAATTTCATGCAGCAACTTGACTTTCATTGATTTTTTTCATTAGAGTCTCAGTGCAGATAAGGAGCAAAACTACAAGATTCTCTTTGGAGAGATTACAGAGAAATAGATAAGAGAAGAAAGGAAATCCTTTTTCTTTGTTCGCATACATTTCTGGTATTATAAACTAATTATGAACTAAAATTGCAACTGCTAAATATATTGGACTATAAATTTGCAAATCATAATTTAAAAGTTTATGTTACTGATAAAGTATCTTACTGCATTTTTTCAGCTTTACAGTTAGGATTGAGATTAAGTACAAATAGCAAAAACTCTCTCCCTTTTTCTGAAAGTGAATATTTTCTTCTAATAGAAGTTTATTTCTTTTTCACTTAGAACTGAAACTAGTTTGAAAAGATTCCACATAAATTAAGTCTTTAGGTAAACTTTTAACTAAGGTATTTTAATTGGAATAGAATATGCAACTTGAAAGTAAAAGTTTAGCAGTTAATTGATATTTTATAAGCAAAACTATACAAAAGAAATTAAGCAGAATGTCAAATTAGAACATGACTAGAAATAGGATGAAATGGAACTAAGAAAAAGTAACAGAGGTAAAATGAAGTGTAACATCAGAGTTTAAAAGGAAAGATCTGTTTTGAAGTTGGAAGTATTGTGGCAAAGGGACCCTAAAAGAAATTCTCAGAGACTGGGTCTGAGCGAAAGAAAGCTTTTTCTCAAGAAAAAGGCAAACTCCTTGAAACATCAATTTATATAGATTCCTAATCTCTTTCCCTTTTAGCCCACTGCCTGGTTTTTGTGGGTACAATCTATTCATGGAAATCCACCTTAGCAACAGACATAAAGAAAGGAATGTAATATTTTCTTTTTTTTAGGGTTTTTTTTTTTTACAAGGCAAATGGGGTTAAGTGGCTTGCCCAAGGCCACACAGCTAGGTAATTATTAAGTGTCTGAGACCAGATTTGAACCCAGGTTCTCCTGACTTCAGGGCTGGTGCTTTATCCACTGTGCCACCTAGCCGCCCCCCTTATAACTGTTTAGACTAGAAAAAGTAGCATTCTCATGGTCAGTCCTCAGTTAGTAAAAAAGTCTTTTGCAAAACAGGATGCTCTGGGTCCCTTGGAATGCAAAGGTTTTCTTGACATAAACCTTTCTTTAATCCTGAGAGGAGTTCACCAGCAATTAACCCACTCAGTAGTTTTAATCAAAGTCTACTTTGAAAAAGTAAAGAGCACAAACTGTAAGAAAATGTTTAAGCAAATAGAAATAAAAGGAGAATGGAAGAAACCTTAAAGTAATGTCCCCACATGTCCATTGTAGTGACAGTGAAAGTGAAACAAAATTAGAAGGATAAGAGTTTTTAGTTTTGGAAGATTTGAAGAGGGTTCTTTATCTCATTGGAATAAGAGACATAGGAGAAACTTTATGGAGAATTGCCTGTTGGCAATTTCAGATAGATAATGGTCTATCTACATATAACATCTACCAAATGAAAGCTATAGAAATAAATTTGTTGCATGAAATATTTAAGGATAGCATATTAAAAATTCTATCTTTGATGTATCATTAATAAACTTCCATTTAAATAGATAATAATAATAAAATAGATAATAATAATAAATATGAGGAGGAAAAAATGTTCCATGATCTCTTAAAATGCCCTTATCTGTGAGGTCCTTGGGACTTTCTTTTTTCAGCAGGGTCATAGGTCTGCATCACCCTGAAAAAGAAGCTGCCAAAATAATGACTTGGTTTGATAAGAAACTGAAACTACTTCCAGACAAAGCGGGAAGACACTTCACTGTGTATTTGTGGTTCATGTGTGGATTTCCATGTCTAAATCATATATAATATTAATCTTCTAGATTTAGAGCCTAAACTAGAAGCAGTCACACCTACTATTCACTCTCTTCTATCAAATGACCTAATTTTTCTTTTTCCCCTCTAAACTATTTCAGATTTAAAGATTTATTCTTAAAAATATTACTAATGATTATTACCCTCTTTTCTAATGATTGCTAACTGCTTTTAGGATATGGATTGTCATCAAAAATACTTTCATTCAAACTGAATTTAGATGCTAACTTTGTGGCCTTGGACAAATCATTTAATATGTGTTTGCTTTGACTTAATCAACTATAAAATGGAGATAACAATAGCATCTACCTCCCAGAATTTTGTTGTGTGGATCAAATGGGATGACTGTAAAGTATTCACCACATAGTACAATATAAGTGTTATTATTTTTATTAATATTCCTCATACTTGACACACATTCTTCTATTTCCAAGTTTTTGAACAGGCTACCTTCATCACTGAAATGTACTACCTTCCCTTCTCTAACTCATAGCCATTCTAGATTCCTTCAAAATTCAACTTAAATGCTGAATCCAAGAAGACTATCCTAGAACCTTTTAGTTCCCAGTACTTTTCTTTGGAAAATTACTTTATTTTATCTTTTGAACTTAATTTTCTAATTCCATGCTCTTTTCTGTCAATAAGAAATAAATTCATCAAGAGAAGGAATTGCTGCATGTTTTTGTGACCTTAGGACAATTGAATTCTCAGCTTCTATTCTCACAAATGAATTTGTGGTGTTCTCATGATGCAAACAAACAAACAAACAAAAAACCTGGGGAAGGAGGTGCAGTGCATTGTATGTAAAATATGCCTGGAGAAATGTCCAGAAGACTGCAGATCTCATTTAAATTAGTTTACAAGGCAGTTAGGGCAGTTGACAGTGGAAGACATTGAACTATATCTTGGGTATGTAGAACCTGAAATGAGAATGAGCAATTAATGTTTGAACAAGGCACTTTTGAAAAGTTACCATGCCCTGCTCTCAGAGCTCCCAATCAAAAATCCTTCTGTATTCCAGTTCTTTCTTTGATCATTGGGGTATAATTTGTTCCCACAAACCTTTGGCCTAAGAGGGAATCTTTTAGATTTATTTATAAATGAAACTTTCATACAAGCAGAATTCCTTGAAAAGCAGAATGAACGTAGTTGGAAGTTTATTTGCCCTCCTTGTAGATCTCTTGTTTTATTAAAATTTTAACTATAACATGGAAAGATTCTTTAGTTGAAATCCTCATGCTGCTGTTGCTACTAACAAAGATTTTCTTTTCTTTTTTTAAGAAAGAATGAAAAATATTTTCAGAACAACTTTAATTTCATGGCTTCTTTCTACCCCCCTTGACCCTCATCAAACCTCTTAATGGAATTTTGCAGGTGGTTCTTTAGCTAATGAGGAGAAAAGTAGTCTTTATCTCATAGTTTTCCTCTGGTAGCTGAAAATCCACATGTGAATTTTAAAAAAATTTTTTTTTAAAAAATATAAATACTGTTTAGTCAGATAGATTTCTATCCTATATCCTATGATCTAAATGAGATTCTGACCTATTTTAGGTTTTTTGTTTTTTTTTGCAAGGCAATGGGGGTTAAGTGGCTTGCCCAAGGCCACAGGGCTAGGTAATTCTTAAGCGTCTAAGGCTGGATTTGAACTCAGGTACTCCTGACTCCAGGGTAGGTGTGCTATCCACTTGCCACCTAGCCATCCCCTCTGGCCTGTTTTAGAATAAAATTCAGATCTATCCCACTGGCATACAATCAGAGAATCATAGCTTTAGAGTAGAAAGGAAACTGAGAAGCCATTTTCCCTCCATTGTGTAATCAGAAACATTAAATTGCTTGTATAGGCTCACTCAATTTGTAAATTTGATGTAAGAGTAAGTTGTTGCTTAAATATTTGAATTAGACACCATATTACTTTTCTCTATGAGCTTAAATAATCATTTTTTATAATCAGATCAACTTTTAAAATAAAAAATTTTTTTTGGAAACTTCTCACATTACATGTATTATCCACTAGATGGCAAAGTTAGCCCACAAGAGAACTCACTTTAACTGATTCAACCAAAGGCACAAGTAAAATTTAACAGTAAAAAAAAAAAATGCTAATAGCATAAAATAGAATAAAATATATCACATACTATGGTCAAACATTTATTGATGTTAGTTTAATGAATGGATAATTCCTATCCTTATTGCATTTGAATCCCTAGCATTAAGATGATACTAGTGACCTATCAATCTATAACTTACCAAAGTATTAAGGTGTATAGAACTTTAAATATTATCTAGTCCATTCACTTCCTTTATACATCTGTTAACTAAGAAATTTAGAGATGGAATGTCTTCTCAAAAGCTGGTAGTAAATTGCAAAGGCAACTTTAGGATTAAAGATTTGACTTCAAGGTCTCTTTCCACTGCATTCTTTCTGCTTTCTGTGTGTCTGCTGTGTGTCTCTCCCTGTATATCTCTTTTGGAATCTCTGATTCATGATTATCAGTATGTCATTCTAGATTAACCTAAATATTTCTATCTAATTTCCTCAAATATTTTCATCCATCCTTGAACTCTAAAGTCCATTTTTTTAAAGGAATCATTATGTTGATTAAATTCGACAAGCGATTATGATTATGGTTAACTATGTGCAAGCTATTTTTCTATGGAATTGGAGTAACAAATGAATGAAAGACTCCATAGTTCCTGATGCTAAAAACCTTAAAATCCAATATGAAGTGAAATCATGAATTCAGAAATCATCTAACAAATATGATCCTTAATTTCACTGTAGAGTAAGTTAAAATCAGAGACATTTAACAATTTGCCCATTGTCACAGAAGCAGTCCATAATACAGAGGAATTTCAGCCCAACCTCTCCTCTTTCTACTGTTATATTGCTGCTATCATGAGTACATAAAAACAATATTCTATCATCATAAATAAGACTATGGTATGCTTAATGTGATATGGTAAAGGAGAGACTCAAAATGAAAAATATTTAGGAACTTAGGAAAATAAATAGAAGGAAGCATCATTTTCAAATGGAATAATTTAGGAAAGAGCCCACATAGGTTGTCTTTCCTCTTGAAAGCTATGTCAGACTGGCTACTTTACTGAGGAAAAAAAATCTAGATTTTTCTTTCTATTATATATTAAGTGCTAGCAACTGTGGAAGATTCAAGGTCAGTAGACAAATCCTTCATCCTTCTCCCTATGACATTTAAAAAGGGTAATTTGACAGAATAAGAAAAAGAAGACAGGAGAGGGAGATAGAAATATTACACTAACTGACACAGATAGAATAAATGAATGAAATCCTTTCATAAATCTTCTTAAAAACTCTTCAACATCTTATCTCATCCAATATTTTACCAACGTCCCTAAGATTCTATGAAGGGAACCCATATGGGAACATGAAGACAAACGGAGAGAGAGAGAACTTATAATACAGGAGATATGCAGTTCAGACTGGACAATAGAAAGATTGAGGTTTTATGAATTAAGTGCTTATTATGTATAAGACGGTATGATGGTTACTTTGTCTGCAGTGTAATATAGCACTTGTCTTGAAAAAGAATGTAGTTCTCTAGCCTGAAAACAAAATAGCACATTTAAGTTCTGGGCCCTTAAATCTAAAATTTTGGAAATGGTACTATTTCCTATGCTCATTATAAAATAAACGGATTCACAGGAAATCACATTGCCTTTCTTTTATGTCTTCTAAACCACAGAGAAAACTGGTAGCATAGTTAACAGAGTACTAGACCTGGATTCATGAAGAACAGAGTTCAAATTTGACCTCAGACATTTAGTTACTGTGAATCTGGGCAGATCACTTGACCTCTGTTTGCCTTTCTATAAAATGGGCATAATAATGGTACCTACTTTCCAGAATTGTGAAGATAAAATGAGAATACTTTGTGAAAGTATTTAGCACAGGTACGAAGCAGTCTTAGGCTGGGGAAGCAGAGTTGCAGGATGGTAGTCCCCATGGTAGATCAAGCAGTTCATCAGGGTTGCCTCCTCTCCAAACCCAAATTGACTTCAGATACGTCTGTCAAATTCCCCACCCTTCTAGTACAGATATACATTGATTCATTATCTCCAGCAAAGCTATAATAGGCTATTCCACATTTCAAGAGTTAACATTGCCTCAGTTTAGAAAGAAAGTACCTGGAGGTACAAAGCAATTTTATAGCCACTGTTGGGGATGTACAGGGTTGTAATTCATAAGAGGGCAGAAGATCCTAGGCTTTCTTTTTCCTTTTTGTTTTTCTTTCATTTTTGGAGTTTCCCCCTGCTAATCAGGACCTGCAGACACTTATTAATTCTGTGGCCTTGGGCAAGTCATTTAACCATAATTTATCCAGGGCTATCTACAGTCATCCTGATTCATATTTGGCCCCTGAATCCATATGGCTCCAGAAGAGAACTTGAGATTAATGACTTTGCACAGCTCTCCCTCACTCAAATCCAATTCATGTGCATGTCATGGTATCACCTCCTTGATGTCATGGTCTTCTTAAAGAAGGAAGGACAAGGGGTAGCTAGGTGGCACAGTGGATAGAGCACTGGCTCTGGAATCAGGCGTACCTGAGTTCAAATTTGACCTCAGACACTTAGTAATTACCTACCTGTGTGGCCTTGGGAAGCTGCTTAACCCCATTGCCTTTCCAAAAAAACCTAAAAAAAAAAGAAGGAAAGACAAATTATTATAGCTTCAATAGACTCCTCAAAATATTCTCCTCCCCCCTTCAAATTGTGGTCCCTAACTCTGCTTTGGACTGATACTATTCTGCAGGTTCTCACTCCAGGGGAGTGGAATGAATTGTCTTTAGGTTATATTGGGAGACATTTGAGTTAGGGGGAAGGTTTCTGCCTCCAGCTTTTCTTAACACCTATGACTTCTCCCACAAAAAAAAAAAAAACAAAAGGAAAATGGCAATGGTGTTTTTGCTTTAATTTTTTGGTACAAACAAGAAAAAGGACTAGGGAGATAATCTGTGGCACAGTGAAGGAAAAACCTGGGTAGTGGAGTTAATTAGAGATTGGAATCGAATTTTCCCACTCCAGAATAATAATTGTCACCTCAGTGGACAACTAGAATTGTGGGACCATACCAGGAGAGCCTGAACAAGGGTTGTTGCCTGTCTTTTAAATTTTGTAATTTCTTTCCTGAAGAGATTTTCAAATGTCAACCTCAAAATAATTACATTCAAACTTAAAGATGACTTTAGGCATTTGAATAGATGAATAAATGAACAGATGGACAGATGGCTAACTGATTGGATGGATGAAATAGACATTTATAAGGCAACTACTATACAGCAAGCACTCTGATAAGCACTTTTCATCCATTACCCAATTTTATCCTGATTGATTTAATAGGTCCTAGTGATATAGGGAATCATGAGCAAAAAATGGTGGAGGGAGTTATGGATATAGGAGATTTATAATTGAAAACATATTTTGTAATCCTTTATACTGTTAAATTTTGTAAAAATACTATTTGCTCTTGTGATATAAATTGAATCCTATTGTTCCATTGTTAAATGTAAATTTGTAATGTCTCTCACCTTCCTTTGTCCAGTATTTTAACCTGGCTTCAATCACATAGAGGGGGAGGAATTTCCCCTTTGCCCTGTTTCCTGACCCTTGTGTACCCAGAGAATGGACAAGACAGTAAAAAGCCTGTCCTGGACTCCCTTAATATGGCACAGAGTCTCAGCCCAGTTGGCTCTCCCTGGTTGTCTCTGTCTCTATCTCTGTCTCTCTGTCTGTCTGTCTGTCTGTCTGTCTGTCTCTCTCTCTCTCTCACACACACACACACACACACACACACACACACACACACACAACACAGGCCCCTCACCTAGCCTGTATTCAAAGTGCTTGCAGCTTCTCCAGGAGGAGAAAAGATTTTTATTTGTATACTTTTGCAAGCTTGAAAAATAAAACCTAAACAGTTTTAACATCCCAGGGTTTTGTATGACTTCTTTCACCATTCAAGGCCTATCAATCTTAAACTGGCATCACCAACTCCTGGTGAAATAGGTACAATGAGTGGAGCTGTGGGGAGGCACAGAAAACCTGCGTAAGAGAAAACAGTCACCACTCAGAGTATTGTTCCAGTCTTGTACATCTTAAGAGACATTTGCCATTAGTTTTTTGGATGATGCCTGTAAGAGATGGTGCATAATTAGCAATCCTACAAACAACTTTATATTCTAAGGAGGTTAATGCATCAACTTCCCAAGAGAGTAAGTGTAGTTATGAGTTAAAATATATTGAACTTTGTCTTAATGCTGTTACTGCACACTTGTGAGGTGTTTTGTTTGTTTCAGTTTTAGATGTATGCATTTTATTTTATTAAAACTGAAAAAAGTATCTGTCAGCATGCTAGTTGATACATATTATGACTTTATAATTTTACTGGTGAGTCACTCAAACTATAAGTAAATTATGTTCAAAGTTCTATGATGATGGTTTAATGAAACTTGATGAATATGAAATAAGTGAGCTTAGTTTGACTCTCATTAGAGGTCAGTTCTCCCAACAGAAATTGCCTGGATGACATTCCTGAGTCCAGAATAAAGGACCCATTAAAGAAAGAACTAGGATCAGTAGCTCAGGGACCCGACAATGTCTCAAGATTAGCAGATATTTTTGCAGCCATAGAGAATTTGGTAACTTTCAATGTAAACTTGGATGCTGTCAGGTGGAAACTTAAATAATAGGAAGAAGATATAATTATATAAGACAAATACACATACACACATATAAATGTATAAATATATATATATATTACATGTAATTTAAGGGAATAGTAATGAGTATATAAAAACATTGATCCACTATTAATAACAGGGGTAGATATTAGTCATAGTTTTTATTGTTCAATAATGTTCAACTTTTCATGATTCCATCTGGTTTTGACTTATTTATTTAATTTTGGGGAGCAGATATTAGAGTGGTTTATCATTTCTGTCTCCAATCATTTTATATATGAGTAAATTAAGGCAAATAGGTTTAAGTGACTTGCCCTAGGTCACACAGTGCTTGAGCCAAGATTTGAGTTCAGAAAGACTCTTCCAGAATTCAAATCTGGGTTCAGGAATTTACTAGTTTACTTCCTGCTTACAGAAAATCTTGTATGATACCCATAGAAGATTCAAAGGAAGAGAGAGTTGGTTGGAAGCTGCAACTTAATTTAGTTGACATTGTATTTTATTCTTCTCCCTCCCCCAGGCACTGACTTGTGGCAGGGGAAGCCTAAGGGACAAATCAAGTTTAATGTTTCCATTTAAAATGACAAGTCCTTCTACCAATGATCTAAAACATAACCAGAAGCACCCAGGAAGTTTGTCATCTTTGATTCACTGAGTCCCTCGAGTCCCAGAAAGTTCCTAGGAGTGGTTCAATGCCAAATTCCCTGAAGTGACCAGTTCAATGGCCACTACACCACATTTAGCAGTCACTCATACAAGTGATACAGCAGCTTCTCCAGGAGGAGAAATAGATAAAACAATAATATTAATGTAATGATAAGATTTTATTAGGATCATTCAGTGAGCCAGAAAGAGTTCCACAGTTTGTAAATGCAAAGATAAAGAAGAAAGTCTTTTGGAAATGTGTGCTCTGGAACCCAATAGAGAGAAAATTTCTGGAGAACAGCCAATTGGACTGTAATGCCTCTTGTTAATTGCCTTATAACCTAACTGTGGTTTAAAGGAACAAACAAAACAATAGAAATGAGAAAAACAATCTTGGCTATGATTCTCTCAAGAACGGAGAAGGATAATCTTTACAGAACAGTTTTATTCTGAGAGTAAATACCTGGGTATACTTAGTGGAATATTTTAGAAAACTATAAATCATACTGTCTTATCTCACTTGAAAGGGATTTTTGTCTTTTGTACATACATTTATTTAGTAAAATTTTCAGTTAGTTTTGGCATTGGTTCCATCATGATACAGATTTATTTGTCACTGCCACTGAATTCCAAATTCACCTCAAATTCCTTCCCATTTTTAGATTTAAAATTAAGTTATGTAATTGGGTTAATATAGAGTATCTTGAAAGAAATTAAGCAAAATGTATAAGCATTTCTAACTATTGTAGTTTTAATCATTCTAGTACCACAACTTTAGTAGAACTTGGATTTGTTGTTCCTCCTCACTTTTTTCTCTCTCACTCTTCCCAAGAAACTGAATGATCAACAATAAGAAGGTTTGATAATGGAGGAAATATTAGGTGCCAATAAATATCAGAGAAGTGGAGCTTCCTTCTACTTGGTTTCCTGAAACTGAGTTGGAAGTACAATTTTTTGTTCAATTGTAAAAGATAAAATATCACATCTGCTTGGAGATCCCAAGATTGTAATGGTAGAAATGAGAACAAGAAGTTTCAAATCAAGTGAAAAAGTAAAAAAAAAAAAAAACACCATCTCAGTATTGAACAGATTTTTAATGGCTACATCAATTTTTTTCAGAATTCACTACTCTTTCATTTTCCTCCTCTGGTCTGATTCATTTATCATGTAATCTTACTGAATTATTAGATGAAATTATTATATTATGATTATGTTTAAAGGTCCTGAATATTTTGGACTCGTCTTTTAAAACCTATTTTTTTATTTTTCAATCAACAAATACCTGTCCTTAACTCCTTTTAAAGAAGGATACAAAATAATTCTCTATTTCAAAACTATGTAGCAAGGTAACATCGTATTGTTCTACATTGTCCATGTCTAACATGAAATATATGTGTACATGTGTATAATAGATACATACATACATACACATCTACACACATGATATATATATATATAAATGTATGTATATATATATATATTCAATTTTATTTCTCTCAATTCCTACTGCTTCTTGATCAACTAAGTATATGTAACATTCTTCAATATTGGGTCTCAAGGAATACGTAGATTCAAAGAGTGGGAGAAAGTTTTGACGATTGATTAGTGAAGCAGCCAGAGCAAATACAACATCTGCCAATTAAATTCATTGGCTTACATGGGCTTTACTCATGGAGTACCAAAATAAATACTTTAGTAACATCTATGATGACTGATCACAGACCACTATAACATATAATAATGGAAATGATGAGTTTGAAATAGTGTGAGAATTACCAAAACATGACTCAGAGAGACAATATGAGCACAATTCTGTTGAGAAAATGGTACCGGTATAGTTGATTGATGCAGGGTTGAAACAAATTTCAATTTGTTTTTTAAAACATGCAGTATCTGAAAAGCACAATAAAGTGAAGCATTATAAATGAAGTTTGCATGTAACTATATAGTCTCATTCTATATCAGGAGATAAGTAGTATGTTGCATCATTACCCTTCCAGAATAATGATTGGCCACTATACTAATCAAAGCTTTTGTCTTTACAATATTATTGTCATTATATAACTTGTTTTATTCCTATTCACTTGGTTTCAGTGTAACTCTTCCCAGATTTCTCTGAAATTCTATATTTTATAATGTAATAAGTTTCAATCACATTTACATACTACACATTGTTCAGCAATAAATCAGTTAATGGGAGTCCCCTCACATTCCTGTTCTTTGATGTCTCAAAAGAAACTAAATTTTTTTTTGCAATTTTACTTAGGGTTGTTTTGCTTATGATAGATCATTCCTTTAATCTATACTTCCTCTAATTTGCCCCTTTTCCTTTGCCTCTTTCCCTTGCTTCCCAATTGAGTGAAATAAATTTCTATACTCCATTATGTGCATGTATTTATTGTTCTCTCCTTTAGGCAGTACATATGATGGTATTTCGATTATTAGCTGCTAATTCATACAGACTTTCTTTTGTGCAAGGATATTCAATGAGACACATCCCTAACCTCCTTTTACCATCCTCCACCCTGGTATACTCTTTTTTCCTCACTTACCATTCTTCTTCTAATATCCTTAAGAATATGAGACATTTTGTATAATTAGACTCCCTATATGACCCAGTATGATGACAGGATTCAGTGGGAATACATGTCTCTTCTCATTTTTGAAGGCTTATCCTTACTTGTTCCCTTATGAATTTTTATTTGTTTACCTTTTTATATTTCTCCTAACTCCTATATTTGCATTTCAATATTTCACAATAGCTCTGGTATTTACATTAGGATTTCTTTGAAGTACTCTATTTCATCAAAGATACATTTTTTCCCTTTTTCTCCCTCTTGGAAATGGCATATTAACCAGAATGATGAAGAAAGCATAGGTTAAAATAAAGAATAATAAAATAGTATTTATACAGTCACAATGGTGATAGTTTGATTTAAGGTAACCAAAGTCAATTTTAAGATAATAATTAGCCAAAAGTAATCAATACAATTAAAGTTGGTAGAGATAATACATAGATGACAAAAATAATATAAAAAGCAAATTAATCAACTAATAGAGGTATCATTGACATTATAGAAGGAAATTTTCTCCAGAAAGTTTTCTATGAAGAATAAAAAGATGTTACTGTTGATGGATAATGAATAGATGTCATGATTTGTGGAATAACTGTCCTAAATATGAGCATTAATGTTAGGGAAAATAAAGATAAATGATAATGGGAGAAAGGTAGTATAAGAGGGGTTGGGGTTAAACAGATGGGTTAATTATCATGTATATTTCTTAAAAATAAAATTCTATTTCAAAGCTCTTGTTATTTCTAATCCAGCATTACAAATACCTGAAACACATAGTCTTGATTGGTTGTTTCAACAATACTGCAATGCATACATTATGATCCCTCTTTTGCAGATGAGGAATCTGTATCTCAGAGGGATCAGGCAATTTATTAAGTGAGATAGTTAGGACTTTAAGCTAATTTTTGTTAATGTTATTATTTTATTTATTAATAATACAACAAACTAGAGAAGAATTGAACTGATTAGGGATTGAGGGGGGAAATTCAGAGTTGGGGTATTCACCAGATAAGGTAGAATGAATGCATTTATCCTTAAAACATATGCTCGTCATTATGCTAAACTTGAATATGATTAAGAGAACAGAGCACTATGTATTATGAGAATGAAAGGAGTAGTCTGAGGTTAAGGGCACAGAAAATAAAATTATGTGCAGTAGTGTTACAGATTTAATTCTCTATATTATCTTTGTCTTCTTTCTACCCTCCTTTTCTTTCTCTTTTCCTTTCTTCCCTTTCTTTCCCTTTTCTAATTATCTTTAATCTATATATAACTTCCATATTTAGGAACAAAGCTTTTTCAGAATTACTTCATTGTTTTTCTCCATGACAAGGAACACATTATATATGAGACTTATACAAGATTATTTCTGCAGTTGGTGAATAATCAATTTTTCAATGACCATAGAATATATAGTTTAAAAAAATGCCTACAGTGTGAAATTGAATACATATTTGATGGAGTTCACCCTATTATCCCCCCAAAATATTTTTGAGATCTATTGTAAAAATTGTATAAAGTTTGAATTATATTTTCTACACTATTTTATCTATCTCTCTATAGATATAGCCCTTTGTCTCTTTCCTCTTCCTTTCTCTACTTCTGTCTCTCTCCTCCCACCTTCTTTGCTTCTGTCTCTATCTCTGCCTCTGTTCTCTCCTCCTCGTCTTCCTTGTCTTTCCCTCCTCCTCCTTCCCTTCCTACTTGTCCACCTCTTTCTCTTCTTTCTTCCTCCTTCCTCCCACCATCTCTACAGAAAAGAGAAATTATACTGCTTGGAAAAAACTTTGGAGTAAGTGGCTTGGCACTTGTGCAACAAAATTGCTGGCAGATTCATAGTTTCTGTCATTTAAAATACAATCTTAACTACAAAGAAAATGTTGCCATTTAAGCTAGCTTTTAATTAGCATATACCAAGAATAGAATTTAATCTGAGCAAGGACATTCAAATATTGATTCTCTGTCTTCTACTAGAGTGGGTCAGGTATCACTTGATGTTGTTTTTATTCATATACATCACATAGAAAACACTGAAGTCTGTTGCTGTTATTGACCCTTATTTCCCAGCAGTCAATACACTGACATGAGCAGAACGGCTATTGTACTGAATTTTGCTCTTTCGTGCTAATATTTAATATCAATATTTGACCTATAAATAGATATTCACACTGCACAACCTTGGGCATTTGCATCAAAATGCAAACTTTGCAAAAGCTATACCAAGTAGGTTTTTCAAGAGTGCCTCACAAAAACTTTGTCCTTGCCAGTTATATTTGGATAGATTTCTGAAGGGATGTTAGTTCCTAGGCAAATATTCCAAAGAAAAGAGCAGTGTTTCAGCATGACCAAGTTTCCATATGCTAGTAAGTGAAAATCAGCAACAACCATAACAACCTACACAATTCTCTAGCAGCCCTGAGTTGGATCTTTTCTTAATAGCAATAGAGTATCCAAGGAGACAGAAAAAATAATACTGAATATTTTGTTTTTGCTTCCTTGGAGTTATTTCAATTAGTCATGTGTCAGGTTGAAGCAAGAAACAATGTTTCTGTGATCTATAGTGACCTAGGATCTGGGTAATACTGGATAGATGAATAAAGTGTTTCAGTTTAGTTTCTATTTTGTTGCTAATACATACATGAAAACATGCATAGAAGCAAACGATTTTTTTAAAGTGCAGAATGGGAAGAAATGTGTTACCATATTTTCAATTAATACTTCTTTGAAAAGAAATGCCACATATAACACTCATTCACAGATTCTTTTATGAATTTCTTCCCTAAATTTTCTTTCTATACCTTCTAGTTATGTTTGTCCTTCATTATTCTGACATCAGGGAGGTGATGCCTTGATAAACATCATGAATTGGATTTGAGTGAAGGGTGCAGAGTCACTAGCCTCACTTATTCCTCCAGAACCATCTATGACCAGTTATGAATCAGAACAACTGGAGATGGCCCTGGAGGCAAGGTAATTATGGTTAAGTGACTTGACTAAGGTCACACAACTAGTAAGTTTCAAGTATGTGAATCTGGATTTGACTTCTGTTCCTCCTGATTACAAATCCTGTGCTCTAACCCTGCACCACCAGGCTGCCCCTCTATTCTTTAGGTGTCCAAACTATCAATGTAGTTTGAGAGATATTCACCAGAGGGAGTTCTAAATATGGATGATTCATCTAGGTAATTTTTGGTGATCTTTGAATTGACAGGAACCCTCTGGAAGGTAACTTCTTCAACATCAACACTTGTTGAATAACCTCTTTCTAAAAAATCCTTTCAATGCACAGCTACGTGGCACAGTAGATAGTGCACTTGTCTGAGTTCAAATGTGATCTCAGACACTTAATAATTACCTAGCAGACTTCTGGCCAAGATGGTGGAGTGAAGACAGGCACTGGGTTAAGTATTCCTAGTTCCCCTCAAAAATAACATGAAAGAAACCTTTTAACAAAAATTCCATTGACAAAACCCAGAAAGAGAAGCTAGGAGAAGAACACCTACCAATAAGGTGTGTCTCAGTGGACTGTGGGTGAATCAGGAGATGAGACCAGAAAGCCAGCACAGGGACAGCAGCCAGAGGAAGCCAGAGGACTGCCCTCAGCCACAGAGACATTGGTAAGAGGAGGGTATGAGAACCAACTTTAGCCACGGAACCTTTGGCCAAGGGAGAGGAGGACAGGTGAGCTCCAACACAGAAAGTCATTGAGTACCCCCTGGAAAATGACTAGCTGGGCAAGGGACCTGAGTGCCATACTTTCAGCATAGCCCTCTTCCCAGAACGAACAGTAACAGCCCCCACCCCCTCAGGTTCAGGTGTGGGCAACAGAGTACACTCAGTTGATAGGAAGATTAACTCCCTCCCCCAAGGCTCAGTTCATTGTTCAGGGTCAACTCAGACCCAGATGATGAGGGCTTTAAACACTCCAGAGAAAGCAACCAGTGTCCCCTACTGGGCAGACATTGGAATTGCCAAGCCAAGTGAACAAAGCCTCTAAGATCTTCAAAAGCAAACCTCTCGGGGTGGCTAGGTGGCGTAGTGGATAAAGCACTGGCCTTGGAGTCAGGAGTACCTGGGTTCAAACTGGGTCTCAGACACTTAATAATTACCTAACTGTGTGGCCTTGGGCAAGCCACTTAACCCCATTTGTCTTGCAAAAACCTAAAAAAAAGAAGAAACCTCTGAAAGTCAGCCCCTCCCCCAAGTCAAGATCTTAGGAAGCTGAAGAAAGGCCTGAGTGGGGGACTATGGAGAAATACTCTGAAGAAATAGATTCTAACCCAGAGACATTTAGCACTTCTGAGGAGAATATGAATTGGTTGCCAGCCCAGAAAGAGTTCCTTGAAGAAATCAGGAAGGAGTTTAAAAATCAATTGGAAAAATTGGGAAAAGCAACTCAAGAGAAAATTAATATCTTGCAACAAGAAAACAAATCCTTCAAAAATACAATTGGACAAATACAAAATGAGAATAATTCTCGAACATTCTCAATTGGGCAAATGCAAAAAAAAATTATCTCAAATTATCAATTGGGCAAATGCAAAAAGCAAATGATTCTCTCAAAACCACCCTTGGGGAAATGGAAAATTCCTTCAAAATAGAATTGATCAACTGGAAAAGGAGTTGCAAAAGGTAAATGAAGAAAATTCTTTTCTAAAAAATAAGAATGGAATTAGCATAAACTAATCACTCCATGAGACAACAAGATTTTGTTAAAGAAAACCAAAAGATAGGAAAAATAGAAGAAAGTGTAAAATACCTCATCAGCAAAACCACTAACCTTGAGAATAGATCAAGAAGGGATAACCTGAGAATTATAGGCCTTCCTGAAAATATTGAAGAAAAAAATTCCTGAACTTAATATTATAGGATTTAGTGATGGAAAATTGAAAGTTATTGAAAGAATATATCAATCCTCTTCCTGAAAGAGATCCTAAAATGAAAACACAAGGAATGTTGTGGCCAAATTCTAGAACTATCAGATAAAATAGAAAATCCTGCAGAAAGAAAAAATTTAAATACCAAGGAACCACAGGAAGGATTATGCAGGACATGGCTGAATCAACATTAATGGATAAAAGGGACTGGAATGAGATATTATGAAAAACAAGGAAGCTTGGAATACATCTAAGAATCCACTATCCAGAAAAGCTGAGCCTTCTCTTCCAGGGGCAAAGATGATAATTTAATGAAATGGGAGACTTACAATATTTCCTGATGAAAAGACTAGAGCTATAGAGAAAATTTGGACTTCAAACAAGAGACTCAAAAGACACATGAAAAGATCAAAAAAAGGTAAAGAAAAAAACTGTTATCCAACAAGATGAAACTAACTAAATCCTTACCTGGGAGAAAGACTCTAAAAACTCTCGAGAATTGTAACTCTATTAGAGAGAATATACCTAGCCAGAAGTTATGGACACTCATAACTTTTCTGTGGCTCAGATAGAATGATTTAAAAAACATTACCTCCATAAAAAGTGGGACATTAAGAAGATAGGAGAATGGAGGAAATTAAATGTGGGTAAATCTCATTACATTAAGAGGTACAAGAGACCTGTGGTATTAGAGGGGAAGAAGGGATGAGGTGAGAACGACCTGAATCTTCTCATCATACTTGGCTTAAAGTTCACTTACAAACACTAAGTTAAGAAACTTATCTTACCTTTCAACTATTAACAGGGGTAAAGGGGAGGGGTGATATGGAGGGGTAGAAAAGGGGAACTAACAGAAAGAAGGGAAGAAAGAAGGGGAAAGGGGAAAGAAACAGGAAGCAATTTGATATAGGAGGGCAAACACATGGAAGGTGGCAGTATTCAGTAACAAAACACAGGGAAATATGGATACTGGGAAAAAAGGGGGAAAGTACAAAGAGAGGGAAGATAACATGCAGGGCAATAAAGAGTTAGTAATTATAACTTTGAATGTGAATTGGATGACCTCTCCGTTAAAATATAAGCAAATAGCAGACTGGATTAAAATTCAGATTCCTACAGTATGCTGCTTACAAGAAACTCATGTGAAGCAGAGGATACATATAGGGTAAAGGTAAATGCTTTGACCAAAATATATTTTGTTTCAGCTGAAGTGAAAAAAAAGCAGGGGCAGCATTCCTTATCTCAGACAAAGCAGCTGCAAAATTTCTTAGAGTTAAAAGAGATAATGAAAGAAACTATATCCTCCTAAAAGGTACCATAGAAAATAAAATAATTTCAATACTAAATATGTATGGACCCACTGATATGGCATTCACACTCTTTGAGGAGAAGTTGAAAAGCAACTGGAAGTCACATGTCATTCTCCAATTGAGAAATTAGTTAAAGGATATTAACAGACTGGTTTCAAATGAAGAAATTAAAACTATATATATAATCTTATGGAAAAATCCTCCAAATGTTTCTTGATTAGAGAAATGGAAATTAAAGCTTCAATGAAGTATTATCTCACATCTATCAGATTGGTCAAGATGAAAAAAAAAGTGAAAATGTTTGAGAGGTTGTGGAAGGATTGGAACATTGATGCATTGCTTTTGGAATTGTAAATGGATCCAACCAAAAGAGAAATAAAATTGTTCATACCCTTTGACCCCCAACTATTCCATTTCTAGGTCTATATCCAGAAAAAAATTATAGAAAAAGCGAAAAGTCCTACGTGTTCCAAAATATTCATCAGAGCTCTTTTTATAGTGCCAAAGATTTGGAAATTGAAGAAATGCCCATCATTTGGGAAATGACTAAGCAAGTTATGGCATGTAAATATTATGGATTCCTATTGTTCTATAAGAAACCATAAGTGGTCATACTCTGGAGAAGTATGGAATGACTTACAGTATTTGATGCCGAGTGAAGGGAGTAGAATGAAGAGAACAATGAACACATCAACAACTACACTGGGAGATTAACAACCTTATTGGAAGCAGTTCTCAGCATGCCTTTGAGCTATAACAACTCAAAACAAAACAAAACTCAGAAGAAAAATCCAACCCTTCAGAATCTGATGAACACTATAAATTTATCTCTTATGTATCTCCTTCCCTCAGTCCTCATCCTGACAATTACTAATCTTTAAACATGTTTATCTAAATATGTATGTACAATGGTAATCTGACTGTTTGCTGCTGAGGGGAGAGGGTTGGGAAGGGAGGGTGGAAGGACATTTTGTAACTTAAAAATATACATGTGCATATTGATGCAAATAAATAAATATTTTTTAAATGGCTAAAAATGAGAAAGAAGAAAACTAAATTACTAGTATCAAAAATGAAAAAAAAAGTGAGCGCACCCCAATGAAGAGATTAAAATAATAATTAGAACTATTTTGCCCAACTGTATTTCAATATATTTTATCATCTAAGTGAAATGGATGAAAATTTACAAAATATAAATTGGCAAGGTGAAATGAAGAGGAAATTAATTATCTAAATAACCCTATGTCAGAAAAAATTCAACAAGCAATCAATGAACTTCCTAATAAAAAATCTCCAGGACCAGATGGATTAACAAATGAATTCTATCAAACATTCAAGAAGCAAATGGTTCCATAATACAGCACACTTTCCAATTAAAACACTTGATAGCATAGGGATAAATGAATTGTTGTGAAAATGATAACCACTATCTACCTGAAACCATCAACAAACATAATAGGCAATGGGTATAAGTTGGAAGCATTACCAATAAGATTAGGGGTGAAATAAGGATATGCTATTCAATATTGTATTAGCTTGTTTGCTAATAAGAGTAGAAAAAATTGAAGGAATCAGAATTGGGAAGGAAGCAACAAAATTAACTTTTGCAGATGATATGATGGTATACCTAGAGAATCATAAAAAATCATTTTTAAAACTACTGGAAACATTAGCAACTTTAGCAAATTTGCAGGATATAAAATAAACCCACATAAATCCTCAGAATTTCTATATATTACTAACAAGATACAGCAGCAAGAGATAGGAAGATAAATCCCATTTAAAATAACATCAGACAACACAAAATACTTGGGGGTTTACTTGCCAAGACAGACTCAGAAACTTTATGAAAACAACTATAAACCCTTTTCACACAAATAAAATCATCTCTAAATAACTGGGCAGATACCAACTGCTCATGGATAGACCAAGCTAATGTAATAAATATGACAATTCTACCTAAATGAAACTAACTACTAATCTACTGAGATATGAATCCAACTTTCAAAAAATTACTTTAGTGAGCTAGGAAAACTTGTAACAAAATTGATAAGGAGAAACAAAATGCTAAGAATATTGTGCGATTTAATGACAAACATGCAAAAGGATATGGTTTTGCCTTATCATATCTAAAATTATAAGATAAAGCATCAGTCATCAGATCTGCCTGACACTGGCTAAGAAATAGAGTGGTGGATTAGTGAACTAGATTTGGTACAAAAAGGACAGCAGGAAATGATTATAGTAATCGGCTGTTTGATAAGCCCAAAGAGCCCAGCTTCTGGAACAAGAACTTACTCCTGTATAAAAACTGCTGTGAAAACTGGAACATAATATGGCAGAAACTTGGATTAGACCATCATCTCACTTGCTATATCAAGATAAGATCAAAATGGGTGCAGGATTTCTACATAAAAAATAATATTATGAGCAAACTAGGAGAATAAGGAATAGTTTGCCTGTCAGATCTATGGAAAAGGGAGCAGTATATGATCAAGGAATTGATAGCAAACATCATCAAAAACAACCTGGATAATTTGGTTACATTAAATTAAAAAGATTTTGCACAAACAAAACCACTCTAACCAAGATTGTAAGAAGTTTAGTAAATTGGGAAACAATTTTTTGACTAGTGTTTATGAAAAGGCCTCATTTCTAAAATATATAGAGAACTCAAATTTCTAAAAAAAACCAACTCAATCCTCAATTGATAAATGATTAAACAATATGAAAAGGCAATTTTCAGATGAGGATATCAAAGTGATGCATAGTCTTAAAAAAGTGCTCTAAATCATTGTTGATGACAGAAATGTAAATTAAAGCATCTCTGAGGTACCACCTCACATTTCTCAAATTGGCCAATATGACCAGAAAGGACTAAGATCAATGTTGGAAGGGATGTGGGAACATGAATGCATTGTTGTTGATGTTGTGATCTGATCCAACCTTTCTGGAGAGCAATCTGAAATTATGCCCAAAGGGCAATAAACATGTGCATTCCCTTTGATACAGCAATACCACTATTGTGTCTATATCCTGAAGAATTCATGAAAAAGGGCAAAAACTCCACATGTGTAAAAATATCCATAGCAGCTCTGTTTGTAGTGGCAATGAATTGGAAATCAAGGAAATGTCCATCAATTGGGTAATGATTGAACAAATGGTAATATATGTATGAGATGGAAGATTATTGTTTTAGTAGAAATCAGTAGGGATGGGATTTCACAGATGCCTGGAAAAACTTGCCTGAATTAATTCTGAGTGAGATGAATAGAACCAAAAGAACATTGTACACTGTAACAACATGTAGGTGATGATCACACTTGATGGACCTGCTCACTCCATTAATGGAATGATTAGGAACAATTTTAGGGGATATGTGATAGAGAATGCCATCTGCATTCAAAGAAGGAATTATCTTCATTTTTTTAAAAAAAAATGTTGTCTTAGGAAATACCTAATTTTGCTATCACTAATATTTTCTTTCTTCCTTAAGGAGATTTTTTTTCCTCTCAACAATTCAGTTTTGATCTATGCATATCAAGGAAACAGATTTAAATACCTTATTAGATTGTTTACTTTTGGGGGCAGGGGGAAGAGAGGGAAAGGGGGAAAATTTGTAAAATTCAAAACCTTGCAAAGATGGTTGGTAGAAACTACTATTATATATAATTGTGTAACAAATAAAACATTTATATAATTAAAAAAAGAATGAAAGGCAAACACTATGACAGGAAAAATATTTTGCTTTCAACTCAAATTACAAAATAACCACCAAATCTCACAAAAATTAAATGCACTTCTTTGGATTTTAATGCTTATATTTGAGGTTTTTAAGCATCTCGTGTATTCATCCACAAGACTGCTTGGTATCTCAGTGGATAGAGCATCTAGTCTGTCTTCACGAAGACAAACATTAAATGCAACCTCAGAAACTTAATGTATATGAAATATAATATATATATGCATATATATATATATATATATATATACACACATACATACATGACCCTGGTCAAATCACTTCACCCTGCTTGTCTTAGTTTCCTCAACAGCATAATGAATTTAAGAAAAAAAACTAGCAGACCATTACACTGTCTTTGACAGGAAAACCTCAAGTGGTATTATGAAGAGTCAGACATGGCTAAACTCTGACAACAAACTCATTTAAGATGTTTTTTGAATAGCAATTTAGTCACTGGGCTTAAATTGTTGAATGTAGATAATAATATATAGGTATAGTTTTCCCCTTGAGAAAGAGGTGTTATAGCTACCTATAAATGAGAAAACTTGAGGTCACAATCAGAAGTGAACTATTCCACAAATTCATGTTATACACAACAATATGGAATTGTCCAATACACAAAATCATCTTTTTTGTTGTTGCTCTTTTCTACCTTTCCATTCTTCTTATTTTTTCAATTATATGACACTGATCTAATTGTTCAATGAATAAGATAATCCATTTCTCACCTCTGGGCATTTTCTTTTGCCTCTGACCCTCATCTTTCTCTGGAATACTCATCTCTTCATCTCCACCTGATTGCTTCCCTGGCATTCTTTAAGTTTCAGCTAAAACTTCATCTTTTATAGGAAGCCTCTCCCAAATCTCTTTAATTCTATAATCTTCCTTCTTTTATTTTTTTCCTATTTATCATCTATTTATCTATATCATCAATTCATCCTTCTCTCTCCATCTTTCTCTCTCTCTGTCTCTCTCTTTCCATCAATCTATCTACCTATGCATCTATGTATCTATCTATACACATATATAGGTTTATATACTTTATATGTTTTTGTTTGCTTTTTTTCTATCACATTAGATCGGTCCTAGGGTGCAGAGATTGTCTTTTGTCTTTTTTTGTATCCTAGTGTTTAACACATTGCTTGAAAGAGTATGTGGTTAGTGGATGTTTATTGACTGTTTTAGCTTAGGAATGAGCAGGATCGGGAAAGAATATCCAAGTTTTGTATGTACATTCTTTCTAGCATTGATAATTTCAACTCACTCCAGGTATTCTGAGACATACCAGAGAACAATCTCCCTTTATTCTTTACTTGGAATGATTTGTGATGTGGATCAGGGTTAAAAATTTTGACTATATGTCACAGGAGTATATCTCAAGTCCCTCGGCCTTATTTTGATATGCACAGTTGTGGATTTTTATATGTGAGACTGGAAATGTGTACATTCAGCCAATGTGTTCAGTTTGTATTTGTACTTTGTAGCAGTGGAGTCTTTGGGGAAATTCATTAGATTTCATCTGTTCAGAGGTAGCAGATAATGGACTGTAAGAGAGACCAGTCAATTAATTTCACCCAGAAGTATCTACAATTATGAGATTTGACTAGTCACACATATGTACTAAAGTTAATACATATGTGATAGTTCTTAATTGAAGTATTTTTTCTCTCATATTGGAAGTACTGTAAGAGAGAGAGCTATGCCTCACAAATTTCTTATTTTGATCTTCTGTTTCTTCTCCTCTTTTATCATAACATGACAAGCATTTGTTTCCTTGGTCAAATGAATATTATCGATTTTAAGTAAATAACATTATTATCCACATGGCAGAATCTCCATAAAAGTATATGTGACAAATTAGCACCCAATTAGCATTGAATAAGAAATGAGCCCTAAATTCATTCTATATATTTAAAAATTCCTAAAGAGAATGTATATTTTGAGTATATAGACATTGATATTGACATTTTCTGAAAATGTAAGGGAAAGTTTGATTACTATTAAAAAAATGTCCTCTTAATCATGAGATCTTGCATTTAGTTTGAAAACATTTGCTTCATTTATATGGCAAATAGCATTTTTAGATGGATTTATATGAACTGAGTGCAAATACACTAGGAAATTTGAGACATCAGGTGATGCCCTTTAATCACTATTTGAAGGAGTCCAGGGACATATCCCAATATTTAAGTTATTATTTGATATCAACATGTTGTAGCAGATAGACTCCCATATTTATGATCACGAGGAATTGAGTTCAAGTCTAATATTTCTTTCTCTGTTCTTGAGCAAGGACGAATCTCTTACTTCTCGTAATTTTACTTCCTTCATCTGCAAAACAGGGAAAATTTTATCTAGCATTAATTAATAAAGTTTACTAATTAATTAAAATTAATACTCACCAAATATTAAATTAAGATTAAAGTGAAATAATACAAAAAACAATGCATACTTCAATATATTATATGTGTCCCAGTTACTATTATCATTTTCTGTGCTACTAGATCAGGGATTTCAACAGTGAGAAAATCTTACAAGTAAAGACTAACCCTTTATTGACTGAGCACAATACTTTTTTTGATTGATATCATGCTTCATTTGAACTTTGCCCTCCTTTTAATAAAAATTGGTGATGTTCATAATAGTCCAGCCATTGAGTTAGAAAATTCAATACTTAGTCTCTTATCATATGGGCATATTTCCCCCCTCTGTAATTAATAAGATATGGAATTCCAAGGGTTATCTAATCTCTTTTTCTTTGTCAAAGTAGGAGACAGTCAATTGATGGCCAAATTATGAGTGACTATGTCATTACCATCTCTACAAAAAGGCATCACAGAATTGTATTTGTAAATAACTCCTACTACAAGAAAAGAAGGCTAAGTCAGATTTCATCAAAATATTGATAATCCAGTGCCTTTAAGATCTGTCCAAGTGGGAAATATAGCTATTGATTCAGTTGTCACCCAGAGAAATATAGATGAATTTCAGAGTAATTCAGTGTTTTAAAGGAGTCAGGACTAGATTTAACCCACAACAGTTGGGCAACAGCCTAATTCATTTTCATATCTTTCCCCATCTAGAAGTTAATGTAATATTAAAATTGAGATTCTAATCATTCTGCAGGTAAAGGTAAAAACTTAAAAATGCTTCTGAATGATGGCCATCTGGCAGATTAGAACTGTGGGAACTGTTAGGCAAACCTCTAGAGAGTAGTACACTTCTTTTTATTAGGAATATTAATTTACAAACTTCTAGCTTTGGAATGTATTTTCAACTTCAAATTAAGCATCAGAGTGTAAATATTGGTTTTCATACTGAGGATGATTTACCTTTACAAAATCATTTCTAAAATGAATTACTACCACAAAGCAACATTTAAAAGAAAACATGTATAATAAGAAGGGTGTTTCATCACCAACAAGAAAATAATCACTAAAGGATGTGAAATATCAGGAAAAACAATAATTACTCATGATTTGACAATTTTGTTGGTAGTCAGAATCCAGATACCATTAGGAATTATTTAATACTGTAACATTTGGCACAATATAAATTACATTTTTATTTTGATCAATTTTAAAGTCCCATAAATGATCAGAAAAAATCAAAATAAATTATGGATAATTAAACTTGAAAAAGAATTGAGAATTTCACATTCTTATAATGATAGAGGCCAAGCAATTATAGAAATTTGACATATAAGACTTTGTTTTCAGAAGTCCAACATATAATTACTGTAGTCTATGGGATGTCAAGAATTTATCCAATGCCTGGCAATACTGGTTTTGATTTTTTCCATTTCCTTTTTTGTGTTCTTCTAAACAAGCAAACAGGAGTAGTTTTAAAATGTCCCTTAAATCTCCCTGCTATATAATATTTTAAGCACATTTGAACTCTTTTTAAAAAGTATATACATATATATATACATTTAATATGTATAGACATATGAATATGCATATGGATAGAGATAAATATTATATTATAATTAGATAAATTTTATAATTCAGTTAAGAATTCCCCATAATATTAGATGATTCTGTAGTTATCTTTCACCCTTGACTGAAAAGAATGGATTCTATAATTTGAAAAAGAGTCTTTCATTTAGGATTATTTAGAGTAAGGATTAAGACGCACATTTCACACCATTCTACTATTATTTTTATCTTTCTGATATTCAAAGACAATAGAAAGATCATGTGAGATAAATAAAATCTTCAAATGTAGTGACTGCTTAATAAATACTTTTTTTGATAATTTCTTTTCTTTCTAAATATTGTTAATAACCCATAAGCCTTTATTGGGCTTCAATGACATTAATGAAAATGCATTTAGAAGAAAGAAATGGAGAAACACCCTAGAGGAGAGTTGGAGATAGTTATAACAGTTATTTTGTCTAGAATCACTGCCTTTGGGGTGGCTAGGTGGTGTAGTGGATAAAGCACCAAGCCCTAGAGTCAAGAGTGGCTGGGTTCAAATATGGTCTCAGACATTTGGTAATTACCTAGCTGTGTGGCCTTGAGCAAGCCACTTAATCCCATTTGCTTTGCAAAAATCCTAAAAAAAAAAGAATCACTGCCTTTGCATGTTAGATAAGAATTATCAATCAAAGAAAGAGAATTTCAAATATTTGATATTACTTCCTAAGTAGAGAATGAATGTTTACTGGGAAACTCTTCTAAATAATGAATAAACTGAGGAACAAGCAGGAGTGATCAAGAAATTCAGCTCAGCAATCACTCCCTAATGACTTTCTGGTTTTGCTACTTTGAGATGTTACCAAATTTCTTTAAGCCCCTGTTTCTTCAACTGTAACATTATGGGCGTGGATTTATTCCCTTCATGGATTTTTTCATATCTACATGAATTACATGGTAAATCCACAAGTAAGGTATATAAGCTGGAAATATCCTACTACAAATATTAATATTTGTGGAAGGGAACAAAATTTCTTTTAATTTTTGATTTATTATCCATTTTAAGACAGACCTGACAGGTCACTTTTCTTGTATCAAGTCAAAACCTATCCCCTGGCAACTTGTACCTAAAGCTTCTGGTCTTGCTCTTTGGGGAAAAAAAAAACAGTATAAGTCTAATCCCCTTTTTAATATAAAAAAAGTACACAGACACTTGAGGAAAACCATGATCATGCTGAACTTCAACCCCTTGCCATCACTTTTTCAAGCTAAACTTCTTCATTTCCTTCAAAAGATATTCAAATAGCATAGTCTCAGTATCATAATCATTCTATTCTGAATATTCATTGATTTGCCAATGTCCTTTCTAAAATATGTTGCCAACAACTGGTATGATATTCTAAAAATGGTCCACCATGAGGCAAAATAGAGTAGAATTATCACCTCCTGTATTACTGTGTCTTACTATACAGCCTAAGGTAACATTCTCTTGTCAAATGTTTACCCCTACTGAGCACCAAGATTTTATCTAGAAGAACATCTTCTAGTTATTTTTTTTATTTTATGCTTATGAAGTTACGATTTTGAACTTAATATAGGAGGTTTAATTTGTTGCCATTAAATTTCATCTTATTAGATTCATGTTTGTTTTAGAATTTTGAAATGACTTTGGATCTTGAATGCAGTTTATTTAACAGGCATTTCTTAGGTATTTATGATAGGGACTTTACTCAAACATTTTAGCTATCCTTCCCACATTTATGTCATTTGCAATTTTGATAAGCATGAAAAGTTTGCTCTTCAGTTAATGTTGAACAATGCTCTGGTTAGAAGTCCTCTTTTTTGAGAATAGTTTCAAAAAATAATTTAAAAAAGAATAGTTTAAATCCCTACAATGATTAATAATCAGTCTATAACAACTCAATAAACTAGCTTCAAGAATTTGTCTATTTTATTTTTTTTTCCCTTCTCTGAATCATCCCTGGGGTAAACACTGGTATTTTTCTTAGGTCTCTAACACTTCTCATAAGGTTTAGCTCTGTATTCTGTGTCTTCTTGATCTGAACAAGTGTATGGTTACTGTGGAAATTATCTTATCAATTACATGTATTAACAAAATATTTTTGCTGAATCTCAAGAAAAAAAGCAGACTTTTTCAGAGCAAATGAATTATTATTGATAATGGTATTTGTTACCTATAAAATTACTGGAGTACTTAAGACTATATTCATACATAAGAGTTCTGTTGCCATTTAAGCTGTTGACTTTAAGAGGAAAATAACCTAAATAATAAACTTCAACATTTTTTGTCAAGATATTTCACACAAAAATTCTGACTTCCTATCTTATTTGGACTGACCTCTGAGGAGGATGAATTTCTGATGACTCATAAAACTTCAATATACAAAGCTTTTCCATATTCTAAAAATAGCAAGTATAATTAGTTGAGAAAATCAAAGTTTCTACTTATCAGGACAAAATAGCATGTTAAATAGAATGCTTAATTTACTTAGTCAAGAGCTAACAAAATATTCAACAACTATTTATTTGCTTTTATCATTTTTATCAACAAAACCCCCAAAAAAACAAACAAAAAGCCCAAAACAATAAACAACTGCAGTTCATTGGATGACTGCCATTCAACAAAAAATAGCAGGATACTTTTATCATTCATTTATATCAAAATACAGTCTGCCTTCAGAGCAAATATCCATTATTTTATCTGGCACTCTTTTATATATAATTATGATGCTACTTATGCTTAGATACAAACAACTAAAATATGTGTAAATCGAAAATGAACATTTTTCTTCTTCACAATATGTTAAATAATATTTTCTGATTTTCTCCAAAGTATTTTAAAACTGAAATTATTTTAATCTGTACCTATATCCTGTTACTTTTAAATATAATAGAGGATAAAGCATATAGTAGTAAAATAATCCCACTTCTTAAAAACTTAAATCCGATAAAATATACCAAAACATTTTCCATAAGTACAGTATCATAATCCTTTTTCAAAATTTTATTGATTCGTGCAGAAAATTTTTAGAAATAATGTTGGAAATGCTCACAGTATATACAATTCACATAAAATGAAAATTGATAATAGCATATAATGAATTAGAGGACCCCATTTCTTACTCTACCTACTTTGATGTGAAGAATCTAGACAAAGCAATGAAGTGTTAGTAGATAGTTAAGAACATCTTATTATTCCTTTAGTAACTATCCTTTTTCACTTTGAGCCAGACTAGAGAAGTTTTAGTAAATTGAAAGCAATTGATCATGCATTGGGTGATCAATATGTGACACACTCCTATCAGTTGGAGTCAGAAGACTTAGAAGAGTCTATCTTATGAAAAAAATTCTCTGTCTTCGAGGAGCATATTTTTCTATTTTTTTTTCAATTTGCTATGATATTCACAAAAGCAAAACTATTCACCTAGGAGGGGTTTATCCATTCATTTGTTGGGGGAAGACTGAGAGAGTTGAGGTCCAGCGGATGGATCAGAGATATAATTTCCAGACAGGCAAAGTTGTAGAGAGAGACAATCACTACAGAATTGAAACAGATTTGAGGAATCTGCCCCATCAAAGCAAAGAAGAGAGCCAACTATGGATTCAATTCAGAGCGAGTAAATAAGGAGGGTCATCTGTGTTCTGATCTGTATTTGGCCAATGGAGTTAGATGACACTGGAGGAGAAAGTGAGGCTAGTGACTTTGCACAGGTCTCCTCAACTCATCCAATTAACTTGCTTGTCATGTCATCACTGGTGTCATGGTCTTCTTCAAGAACAAAGGACAAACATCAACTTTTGTGAGCAAGAAGAGAGGCCCCACCACTTGCAAATTGTGCTACACAGGTTTTTTTCTTTCTTTCCTTCCTTCCTTCCTTCCTTCCTTCCTTCCTTCCTTCCTTCCTTCCTTCCTTCCTTCCTTCCTTCCTTCCTCCCTTCCTTCCTCCCTTCCCTACTTCCTTCTCTTAACTATGGGTCCTCCACCCAAGGCTGCACAGATTTATAAAGATATAGAGATCTCAAATCATTCTGGCTTCCCTTGATTGACCAAATAAAGGGGAAAACCCACTTGTTTGTTTGTTGGTTCAAATTGAATGTAAAGAACGATTGTTCCTCTTTTGGCCAGAATCACTGACTGTCTTTTCTTCCCAAATTGATTTTTTTTGTAGACAAAAAGAGGCTCTCTTGATCACTGAGAAACCCTGAGGGTCTTACCCTTACAATTTAATTTTTATTTTTTTGGGGGGGAAGTGGTCATTCTTGGCCTCTTGTTTTCATCTCTCTTTTACCTAACATTAATGACTGAATGGATATAACCTCAGTAAATTGTAATCTAAGAAAAACCTCAAATTTAAAAGTTCATGATTTCCCACTGTTTCCAGGGTTATCTGCATTTACCCTGATCCATATCTGACCACTGGAATCAAATGGCTCTGGAGAAGAAAGTAAGACTGGTGATTTTTCAGAGTACCCTCTCACTCACATTCAATTCACTTGAATTTTATGATTTTCTTCAAGAACAAAGTAAATCAGTAAATGAAATGGCCAATTTTCATATAATAAAATTGAAAAGATTTTGTAAAAACAGAATCAATGTTGTTAAAATAAGAGAGAATAGAAATGGGAAATTTTTTTTTACTATTTCTTTTGATACTCAAGATACATATGGAATCTGTTCAAATACATAGAACAGAGCCATTAAAAATAGCTAAATGAGTGAAGCATATGACCAGTTTTTTTACTTTTTTACCTAAGTAATTTTTAATATTTTTACTTTTGCTTTCAAATTCTTTCTCACCTATTCATTGCTAAGTCAAAAATAAGATACCTTTACATATGAAGTATGTTGCCAAAAAAGGGGCAAAAAAGAAATAAAACACTTTAATCTGTACTCAGAATTCATCAGTTCTTTCTCCAGAGTTGGATAGAATTTTTACTTCATGAATTCATTGTAGTTGTCATGCATCATTATATTGATCAGAATAGCTAAATTTTCCAGAGTCGATGATTTTTGCAATATTATTTTTTCTGTGTAAAATGTTCTCTTAGTTTGCTCACTTCACTTTTCATCAGCTTGTGTAATTCTTGCCAGGTTGTTCTGAAATCATCTCCTTCATAATTTGTATTGCATAATAGTATTTCATAATAATTATATGCCACAACTTATTTTGTCATTCCCAACTAACTCTTAGTTTTCAATTAAATATAATGACTAAAAAGAGTTGCTACAAATATCTTCATAGCTCTTATATAGAACAGTTTTATTATCCATTGGTCATATGTAAAAATCCACATGAAGGCATTAATGCACCTTTTTTTCCATGTTATCTTCAATATCTCTCATTTTCCTTTTCTGTAATGATAGTCAGTCTAAGAACTTTTAGGTAATTCAGAGTTGTTTTAATTTATATTTTTCTGTTGATTAATTTTTTTGTATTTTTATACCACTTTTAATAGTATTAATTTCTTTGAAAACTGCTGAATGAACAGTTTTAATGAAAAAAAAATCTGTCAACACTCATGAAAAAAACACTATAATTTCATAATAATTCAAAAGATGCAAATTAAAATATTCTGATATTCCATTTAAAAGTATGGCAATGATGATAAAAAATACAATAGTTGAAGGGCCTGTAAGAAAAGAGGCACATGCAGATTGATTACATTTTCAGGGAGTAGCCTGGATAGGACACTAAAAATTAGTTAAAATCAATGAAGAAAAGTACTTTTCACATCTTTCTGAAATTTTTCTAAACTAATTTCTTGATTGCTCTTCCAGTCTGAAAATGGCATTGTTAATTCTTTGCTGAAGAAAAATCACATGTCCTTCAAGGATATAATTTATTGATGATTTAGAGCAACATACAAACAAATGTTAGCAAGGATGAGGCACAGAGGAAAACAATCTGCAATGATAGAATATACAATGTATGAAATTTTTCAAATTTAATGTCTGGAAAATTTTAAAATCAACATTTCTTTGATGTTCATTTGCAATATTTAATTGTATCAAATTTATTTAATTGCTCATTATACCTTAAGTTTTCATATTATACTTAATTATATTTTCTATTTTTCTTTTTAACTTCCCTGATCTCATATTCACATCTAAAAATTTAAATTTATAATTGATATTAGAGTTAAGATTCATCCAAAAATGATTTAATTTGACTAGCTTTCTTTAATTTAGAAGCAGCAAAGCTTTTCCCTTTTTTTACATTTCCGGATACTTAATATAGTCTTCTTTTATTTGTTTTAATGATTTTGCTTATCATTATACAGAATGTGATGCTATAGTGTTTCTGTTTTCAAAAAATATTCCTGGCCAACAGTCTCATTTGTTCCCAGATCATTTTGAATCTCCATGACAAACTTAAAACATTAGTCTTTGAGATAACCCTCTATTTGTAATAAGGTATTCATTCCATCAAAACCACTGAATATATCTATCTTTATAGTTCTACTGGATTTCTTATTGCTATGAGAATGAAGTCATTCTTTTTGATTTAAGATTCATCTATGTCTCTCAAATATGATATGTACTAGGTATTAAGTAATGTAGGATGATAGAAAAGGAGGAGCCTATTGACTTTAAATTTTTGATGTGATTATTGTATGCAGGTAAAGAAAAATAATTTAGAAAATCTGAAATTTGATTTTTTAAATATAAAATGCAAAATGTAGCTCTAAATGGGAATTCACATCTTTTCATCCAGGTTATGATTATTACTTATCTGAAAATTGGCATGAGATTGGCCCTTCCAGAAATTTTTCTCTTTTGACTGGTACTAAGAATTTTCTCATACCATGGTAGTTCTGGAGATTTTTTTTTTCAGACAAAGTGTGTGCCACTTGCTACTTTTCAATTTTTAGTGGTTAGCAGTGAACATTGTATCAAGGGTAGGTGGTACAATAGTTAGAGCACTGGCCTGGAGTCAGTAAAATCTCTAGTTCATTTTAAAGAAACTGAGGCAAATAAAATTAAGTTACACAAGATCACACAGTAACTAGAGAAATGTTAAAGCACCAAAACTGACAAGAATCATACATGACTGAAATACAAATCTGTTCACCACTTTAGCTCATGAACACCTATCACTTTGCTTCTCATTTATTCAAAAGAAAGTACCATAGAATCTCCACCATCAAATATATATGTATATACATATGAAAAATAATCACTCCATCAATCCCAAAACATCCTTTGATAAAGTCTTCCTCCAAACCTCATGATTCATTTATCATCAGTAGATATTTTTCTACATATCTTTGTTTTACATGGCTAAACTTCTTGAGGAGGTCATTAATAAGTTTTTAAAATATATTTATTTTCATCAACATGTATATGCACATATATATTTTTAAGTTACAAAATTTCCTTCCACCCTCCCTTCCCACCCCCACTCCCCTCAGTAACAAACAGTCAGGTTAGCATTGTACATATATACATATTTTGTTAAACATGCTTAGAAATTAGTAATTTTCGGTATGAGGAATTAGGATTAAGGGAAAGAGATACATAAGAGATAATTTTTATAAAGTGTTCATCAGATTCTGAAGGGTGTGTGTGTGTGTGTGTGTTTGTGTGTTTTGTTTTGCTTTTCTTCTTCTGGATGGGGATAATATAGTCCATATAGTCTAATACAGTTGTCCTAGCTCTATGGATTGCTGAGAGGAGCTGCTACTATAAATGCTGTTCACCTCACAATGTTGTTAATGTGTACATTGTTCTCTTGGTTCTACTCCCTTTGGTCATTAATAAGTTAATTTTAATAATTTTATTTTCCCCTGCTTACATTTAAAAAAGAACTGTAAAGATTTTTTTGAGTTCTGAATTTTCTACTTTCTCCTTCCTCTTTCCCCCACTGAGAAATCAAGTTATTTGATATAGCTTAAAAATGAGTAGTCTGCAAAAACATTTCCATAATAATCCTGTTGTGGCAGTAAACAAACTTCTTTCCCAAACAAGGACAAAAAAATAAAACTCAAAAGAATGACGGTTCAATTTCTTTTCAGGCACTCTCAGTTCTCTTTCTGGGGATGGATCCAATTCTTTATCATTAGTCCTTTGGAATTGTCTTGGGTCCGAATACTGCTGAGAAAAACTTCATTCACAGTTAATCACCCTACAGTATAACTGTTATATTCTATACAATCTTTTCATTGCATCTGCTCGTGTGTTTCCAGTTTGTACTGAGAGCATCCAGTTCATGATCTCTCTTAGTAAAATAGCTTTGCATCACCATCACATACCACAATTTGATTAGTTTTTCCCAAATGATGACTATTCTCCTAATTTCTAATTCTTTGCTACCAGAAAAGAGCTGCCATAATTATCTCTTACAGTTAGATTCTTTTCCTTCCTGTTTGTCATCTCTTCTGGAATATAGACCAAGTAATGTCATTGCTAAGCCAAAAGATATACTTAGTTTTATAGAGCTTCAGACATGGTTTTAAATTATTCTGCAGAGTGGTTGAGTCACTTCAAAACTCCTCCAAATAATCATTAATGTCTCATTTCTCCTATATTCACACTAGCATTTGTCACTTTCCTTTTCTGTCCTATTAGAAAATCCAATTGATTAACATAATGTCACAGAATTATTCTAATTTGCATTTCTTCAATCTATTGTGAGTTAGGATATTTTTTCAATATGGCCATAGAGATCATTGATAATCTCATCTGAAAACTTCCATAACTTTTGATCATTTATCAATTGGAGAATGACTACTATTATTTTTTTTTGTAAATTTGACTCAGTCCTCTATGTTTGAAAAATGAGGTCTTCATCAGACAAACTTGTTTCAGCATTTTTTCCTTCCTCTATTTCCCTCTATCCTATTAACTCCACCCCAAATATTCTGTTTCCTTTACTGTTACCCTGTTCCTCCTCAATAGTGTTTTTCTTCTGAATTTTTCCTCCCACAAACTGCCTTCCCAAATCTGTCTTTTATCCCAACCTCTTCCCTTCTTACCTTTCAGTAGAGTAAGATAAATTTCTATATCCAAATGAGTGTGTATACTATTTCCTCTCTGAGGCAACTTCAATGAGAATTAGGCTTTCTTTCTCCACTTCCTCTCCATTGCAAAGATTTGTATTTGTAATAACTTACCTCATTTTGCCTCCCCCTTTCATTTCTCCCAGTAATTTTCTTCTCTCACCCCTTAACTACATATTTAATATATTATTGCTCTGTATTCAGCTACCACCTGTGCCTTGTCTATATATGTTCCCTCTAACTGCCCTAATAAATATTTCTTATCAGTATCATTTTCCCCACACAAAAATAGGAGCAATTCGACATCATTAAGTGCCTTATGATCTGCCTTTCCTGTTGACCCTTTTGTGCTTCACTTGAGTTTCATAGCTGAAGATAAAAATTTTTGATCAGTTCTGGTCTTTTCATCAGTAAAGTTTAAAAGTCCCCTATTTCATTGAATATTCATAAATTCCCCTGAAACAAATATATTCAATTTTTCTGGGTGATTGATTTTTTTATTGTAATTCAAGCTTTTTTTGCCTTCTGGAATACTCTAAACCCTATAATCCCTTAATGAGGTAGGTGCTAAATCTTGTGGAATTCTGATTGTGACTCTATGATAATTAAATTGTTTCTTTCTGGCTCCTTGCAATACTTTTTCCATGTCCTGAGAACTCTAAATTTTGACTTTAATAATCCTGGCAGTTTTCACTTTGAGATCATTTTCAGGAGGCGAGCACTGGATTCTTTCAATTTCTATTTTCCAAAATATCAGTTCAATTTTCCTTAATAATTTCTAGGAAGATGATGTGTAGGATATTTATTTTGGAATCATAACTTTCAGATAAGCCAAAATTATTGGAATTTTCTCTCCTCAATCTATTTTTCCATGTCAGTTATTTTTACAATGAGATATTTTGCATTGTCTTCTAGTTTTTCATTCTTTTTGTTGTTTTCTTTCTTCAGTGGACTTTTGTATCTCCTTTTCTGTTTGGTCAATTCTGCTTTTTAAGGCATTTTTCTCCTTATTGACTTTTTGTACATCATTTTCATTTGGTCCAGTCTAATTTTCTAGATATTATTATCTTCAGTATTTTTGTGTATCCTTTACCAAGTTACTAAGTTTTCATGAGTTCCCCATATCATGCTCTTTTCTCCTCCCAATTTTTCTTTTGTCTCCCTTACTTGAGTTGTAAAATGCTTTTTAAGTTCTTCCATGGCCTGAGACCAATTCATATTTTTCTTGGAGTCTTTGGATGTAGGAGTTTTGACTTTTTAATCTTTTTCTTGAGTGTATGTTTTGATCTTCCTTAATACTACAGTAACTTTCTGAGTCAGATTTTTTTTCTGTTGTTTTCTCATTTTCCCAGAATATGATTTGATTTTAAATCTTTGTCATATTAAGGTTCCACTTTCAGGGTGGAGGACTCACTGTCCCTATATTTTTTTTCTTTTTTTTCAGTTATTATCAGAGATAGTTATAGGGAAGTTTGCAGGTCTTCCAAGGAAGTATAATTTAAGGAGAAATTTTTTACTACTCTCCTGGTCTATGCTCTGGTCTGTGGATGACTATAAGAATTCCTTTCTTCCCTGAAATTTTGAGACAGTTCTCACTCTCCTGGGGCATAAAATACTGTTGTACTATTGCTCCTCTTCTTCTGGAACTGTGACCCAGGATGTGATCCAGATTTGAGTACGGTCAAAGCAACAGAGTCCTGCCTCAGGGATGACAAAAGAAGCCTGTAATGTACTTCTGACCCTCATACTTTCTGTGGCCCAAGAGGACTCTAGAAGTAACTGCCAGTACTGTAAGCTTAATTCATGGACTCCTAAGGATTGCTGTAGTCCACTGTGATTGGCTCTGCAATGCTGAGGCCTGAGATGAATTGTGCTCCACTCTGACCCTGAGACAAAATACTTTTCCTTCTGATCTTCCAAGTCATCCTTGTTTGTCTCTAGACTAAGAAGTCTGGAAACTACCACTGTTGTCACTGACCCAGTCATCAAACTGTCGGTTCCTGAATTATAGGGATCTGTTTGTGCTTATGGCAAGCACTGTACTGTTACTTTCTCACCCTGGTGAAACAGACCCTTCCCATTGATATTTTAAACTGTCCTGGACTGGAAAATTCTTTCATTTGGATTTTGGCAGGGCTTTGCTATACTAGAATTTGTTTAGAGAAATTATTTAAAGGTATTTGGTAGGATCTGGGGGAGAGCTCAGGCAAGTCTTTACCATCTTCTTTCTGTCCTCACCTGCATGTTGCACCTCTATGTCCTTGGCTTTCTTTTTCTTCTAAACTCTCTTCAGTCTGACTACCTACATTATCATTTGACTGAAATTATCATCTGCAAAGTTATTGTTGATATTTTAGTCGCCATATTTAATAATCTTTTCTCAATTTTCATGCTTTAAGACTTCTTAGAAATCTCTGACACTATTGATTACTGTTTCTTTTAAAAAATTCTCACTAGTTGTGGGCATGTATGAATGAGAGAGAAAGAGGGAAAGAGGGAGAGAGAGAGAGAGAGAGAGAGAGAGAGAGAGAGAGAGACTGTTCCTTATTGATTCTTTTCCTAATTAGATTATCACTCCCCTCTCTCCTTTGATGGACCTTCATTCACATCACATTTCAATGGTTAGTTGGTTGAATCTTGTCCTTCATTATTGAAGAAGACCAAGACAACTTCAATATATTAGAGACAATTACAGTGTGTCTGCCTGTGGCTGATAAGATGATCACAGAATGTTCTTTCATAGATGAAGCACAAATAGTCCACCTGGGGTGGGTTCTGTAAACTTACATATCTCATGTTTCCTTTGAAATATTACAATTCTGCCTTGCTCATATAGCACAACAGCTTCTTTAATGAGGTCATCCTATGTTGGGCAGTTCTGTGCCAAAGTCTCCCATGCTGCACAATCAATTCCAAAGTTATTAAGAAAGACCTTCAGAGTATTCTTGTATTGACTCTTTCTGTTCCTGCTCTAAACGTTGTGCTAGTTCTCTGTAAAATAGTCTTTTTGGCAAGTACATATTTGGCATTCAAATAACATGGCCAACCCATCAAAGTACTATTCTCTGTAGTAATATTTGAATGCCTGGAAGTTTAACTCAAGAAAGGACCTCAGTGGTCTTCCAAGTGATCTTCAGGAATCTTTCTAAGACAATTTCAATGGAAGCAATTAAGTTTACTGGCTTGGGGTTGCTAGACTGTCCAAGTTTCATAGACATAAAGCAAAGAGGTCAGGACAACAGCTCTATAGACTTCAGTTTGGTAGTCAGTCTAATACCTCTTTGCTCCTACACTTTCTTTCAGAGCTTCCCAAATAGCAAACTAGCTCTGGCAAAGTATGTCAACCTCTTTAACAATGTGTACCTGCACAGTATACTGCCAAGTAATTGAACTTAATCCACACAATTCAAAACTTCTGCATTTACTATATCCAATGGTTCCACATATGGATTATGGGGTGCTGGATGATCGAACACCTACATTTTCTTGGAATTAATTGTTACACCAGAATTAGTATAAGCAACAGAAAATCAATCTATATTATGTTGTATCTTATCTTTAAAGGCTGCATTGAGTGTGCAATCATCTGCTGAAGATCATGCACCAACAATCCCTCCACTTTGTTCCTGGCTTGTAGCCTTTTCAAGTTGAAGAATTTGCCATCAATGTCCTAGTTGATCTTGAGACCATGTTCAACCTCAGTGAAGGCATTTGGAAGCATGACTGAAACATGAAAAAAAGCATGGGAGCAAGAAAACAGTCTTGTTTTACTCTATTTGTTACTGGGAAATTGTGAGAGCATCCTCCAATATTTAGAACCCAGACAAGCATGCTATCATGAAATTGACAATACCAATTAACTTCTGCAGGCAAACAAATTTTGAAATAATTTTCCATACGTCCTAATAATATATAGTATCGAAGGTCTTTGTCAGATCTATAAACATTGTATATAGTCTTCTGTTTTGCTCCTGACATTTTTACTGGAAGTGTCAGACAGCAAACACCATATAAAGTATTTCTTAATTCTTTCTGAAGCCACAGAGGCTTTCAAGTAGATGAACATCTTCCAGGTGAAGAATCTTGCCAGCAATGACTAACAGAAAAGCATCCCTGTGATTGTCATAGGATAGTGTATTGCTTTACCTTTAAGGAGATGGAAAATGGAGACATCCTTGAGTTCCTGAAGGATAACCACCTCATGAGAGATAACTTGGAAAATTTCAATCAGCTTTTATATGAACCCTCCCCTTCCACCTTGTAAATCTCAGCTGGAATAGAACATAATGGCACACAAAATCTCATCTTCAGTTTAAATTTTAACTTGTCATGGATTGATTGACTTCAGCTTGAGGTTAATGGTCAATGACTTCTCCATTAATTGATGATGGTCTGTTAAGAACACTATGGAAATATTCAAGTCATCTCATAGAATTAGGTCCCAATCAATAATCAACATGGCTCCATCAGTACTGAGTAATTGAGATATAACATAGGTCCTTGACCTACTAATAGCCTTCAGGGCATCATAAAAGCATTTTGGATTGTTGGTATCAACATAAAACTAAATTTTACCTGTTTTTTTATTGAACCAAGGAGCCTACATCTTTCTAAACATCACTTGTACTTTCCATTGGATGGAATTAAACGCTTCTATCTTAGAAATGGGTGAACTCTTCTGATAGTAAACCTTTTAGATTTCTTGTTTTTTTCATTTATCAGCTTCTGTATTTCCCCAACATTTTAATCAGTCAGCCTTGATCTTTGTCAGGTCAGTGTTCTGACCCATTTGGGCAAATTAATTACTGTGAACTAAATCTCTGAAAGCTACACAATCCTTTTGTGTTCCTTCATTGCCAAATGTGGGTTGGTTTAATTTTCCTTCCAAGTTAGCAACAAACTGTTCCTGCTTAGAGAAGTATGATAATCTTGTGTCTTAGTTCTTCTGGTAGTTATTTTGCCTTGGGTTAACTGCTTTGGTTGAATGTGAATATTTAGCTTGGAGTGAATGAATCTGTGATCAGTCCTGCACTCTGCACCATACATTGTCTCCTTCACTTTCACATCATGTCTGTTTCTTCTCCTTAAATCACACAGTCTAAAATAGATGCCAATGTTCGTTGAGTAGTTGAATCCAGAAAGTTTTATTGTATTTAAGAAAATGGAAATGGTGCTTATGAATGAAAAGGTCTTCTGCAGTAATTGATTATTGCTATTTCTGTTTCCAACTCCATGGCTCCCAATGACTTCCTTGTCTGATAGTCTGATTGTCATGTCTGATAGTCTGAGTCAACTCTAGCATTAAACCCAGAATTATAATTTTAATAACACAGAATTTCTTCTTTTGGAACATTTATGATAAAGTACTCCAGATATTCATAAAATTATTCTTTGACCTCATTAGGGTTTGTCTTGGTGCAAGCATAGGCACTGATGATGATGTGGTATGGTGTTTTTCTGCAAGTGGCAATTGCATTGTTTTGAACCTAGCATTCATTCCTTTTGGTAGACATATAAGCTTATAGTCTAAATTAGTTTTGATTGCAAAACCTATACCAATTTAATGAATGTTCCCCTTCAGTGTGCCCATTCCAGAAAAACATGAATCCATATCCACCTTTAGTAAACTGGACTTCATTTCTCAACCTTGTTTCACATAGGGCTGTGATTTGGATGTGTTCTTTCTGAGTTCTTGCAATAAGAGCTGTTTACTTTTCAGGTTTGTTGGATCTTGCTTTCTCTCTGAGTGCGTACACATTCCATATACTGATAGTGTCTGGAATCATCTTTGAAGAAGTTTTTGCACTTTTAATTTTGTTTTTGGCCACAGGGAAAGATTCCCCATAGGATTCAGTAATCAGGCTAGAGATAGGTAAGCAGAAAAGTTTTAGGCATATTTTCAAGCCCTTTCTTCATATCAGTAGGTGAACATTGGGATCCTTTAGACACCTAGGGTATTGTGTAATCCACCTGTTTCTTCCAATGGGGAGATGACCCTATAGCTTGGGCTCACTGCAGTCCTGGGTGCTACAACTCCCAGTTTATCCACATCATCAATTGGCTGCTGCCACAGGACTTTGAGAAAGGAATGGTAAAATGGTAAGGGTAATGTCTTTTTATTCTTCACACAAATTAAATTTAAGTGAGGCAGAATTGCACAAAGTGTTTGACTTCACTGTTTCTTCCAAAGTCATCATAGTCCAGTGACAAGAGAGTCAATAGCACTGTGATAACTCTTGATGCAGTGGATGACCTTGATGTCTTTGATTTCTAACCAAGCTCAAATCTCTCCACAACACTTGTTTTAGTTGCCTTCAAGGTTGTTGGAATTAATTTTTCTCATCTTCACATTCAAAAATAAGAAGTCTACACATGCCTTGAGTATTCCCAAAAACCTTTTTCTCTACCCTCTTTTTCTCTGAATTATTAAACTTAGTGATATTATTTCTACTCATGTATTCAACTAGCATCTCTATGCAAATAAGCTTGATAAGTCCCAAGCTCCCATCAGAGTAAATCCCCCATTTCCTGTAATGTCCCTATGACTTCTATCTTCTCAATTGTCTAGATTTAAAACCTAAGTATCATTCTCATTCCCTCACTTTCTCTTACATACCCATATTCAATCAATTGCCATAATCCTTCATATCAACTTTCATTACATTTTTCATATAGGGCACCTTTTCGCATCTGATGGTTTTGATATCTCCATCCCAGAAATCATCACTTCACACTTTTTTGCATTCCAATCTCCTCTCTGCTCAACTGGATAATTTAAGCTTTTTTTAAAAAATAGTATTTTTTCTAATATTATGTAAAGACAATTGTTGACATTCTTTTTTATCCTTTTTTTAAATTTTTAACATTCATTTTTAAAACTTTCAGTTTCACATTTTCTTCATTTTTTATTTTATTTTTTTTAGAATATAAATATAGTAGTGGCATTGCTAGATCAAAGGATTTTCCTGGATTTTATAAACCTTTGGGGCATGGTTCCAAATTGTTCTGCAGAATGATTGAATGAATTTACTACATCATCAACAATACGTTAATTTCTCTTTTTTTCCTCACATTCCCTCCAACAGTTGTCATTTTCTTTTTATCTCCTATTAGTCAATCCTGTGGATATGAGACAGTACCACAGAATTATTTTAATTTACATTTTTTCCATCAATAGTAAGTTAAAGTATTTTTTATGAGCATAGACAGTTGTGATAATTTCATGTGAAAACTTTTTATTTCTTGATAATTTGTTTTGGCAAATGGCTCTGATTTTTTATAAATTTGACTCAGTACTCATATATTTGAGAAATGAGGCTTTTATCAGAGAAAATAATTCAAATTTTTTCTACATGTATTATTAACTGTTTTGATCTTCACCCTCTCTCCCTTTTTTGTTCTATTATCTCTCTTTTTTCTATCTGTCCCTACATAAAAATGTTTCCATCTATGAACCCCCCTAATTTTCCCTACCTTCTATCAAAAATCTCCCCTTTTCTTATCCCTCTGATTTCCAATATCATAAGACAGAATTCTATACCTACTTGAGTGTGTATATTATTCCCTCTTTGAACCAATGCACTTCTCCATTTTCTCTTTTTCCCCTCCAGTGTAAAATTTTTCTTCCTTCTTTTATGTGAGATAACTTACCCCATTCTACCTGTACTTTTTCCTTTCTTTCAGTATATTCCTCTCTTATCTCTTAATTTTATTTTTTGCATATCCATTTGCAGAAATTAACTCTTGCTATCACTTTATATGTATGTATGTATATATATATATATATATATATATATATATGTATATATATATATATATGTAATTCCAAGTAACTGCCCTAATAATGAAAAAGTTCTTATGTGTTGCCAGTATCACCTTCCCATGAAGGAATGTAAATAGTTTAACCATATTAATTATTAATTACTTATGATTTTCCTTTCCTGTTTGCCTTCTTAAGCTTCTCTTTGATTTCTATTGAATTCTGGTCTTTACATGAGGAAAGTATGAAAGTTCCTATCTTTTTCACTTAAAGGGCAAGCTTAGTTTTCCATGGCAGTTGATTTGGTTGTAATTTAACCTCTTTTGCCTTCTGGAATATCATGTTTCAATTCTTCCCAAGGCTTTATTGTTGAAGTTGCTTGTTTATGTTATTTTGATTGTGTTTTCACAATACTTGAATTGTTTTTTTCTTGACCTGGAGGCTCAGAAATTTGGTTATAATATTGCTGTGAGTTTTAATTTTGATATCACTGCACAGTTAATCAATGGTTTCTTCTAATATCTACTTTAGACATTATTTTTTGAATGACAGGGCAGTTTTCTTTGATAACTTAATGAAAGTTGATGTCTAGGATCTTTTAGCAATAATGGCTTTCAGTTTTTTAAATAATTTTATGATTAACTCTTCTAGATCTATTTTCCATGACGGCTCTTTTCCAGTGAGTTATTTTGCATTGTCTTCTAATTTTTTTTTCATTTTTGGATTTATGTTATTCTCTCTTTATTTCACATAAAGTTATTAATCTCCATTTACTCATTACAAGTTTTTACGATTTGTTTTCCTTTTAAGGAATTATTATTTTATATTTCAGTGATTTTTTTGTTCCTCTTTTTCTATTTTTGTAAATTGCCATTCTTCTTCTTGTTAGGGTTTGTATCTCTTTAACCATTTGCCCTAGTCTGGTTTTTCTTTGGTATTTTCTCCAGACTGTTTATTCATTTTTCATGATTTTTTTTGCATGAATCATACCTTTTCCAATTTTCTTCTACTCTCTTACTTGATTTGTAAAATCTTTTTTGAGCTCCTTCATGGACTGAGAGTAATTCCTATATCTCTTGGAGACTGGAGATAGGACCTTTCATACAGTTAACTTCCCCTGTGTGCATGTTTTTATCTTCCTTGTCATTAGTCCATTACTGTATTTCTAAATCAGTGACAAGCAGTGTTGAGGACTGCTTTTTAATACTATAATTTTAGACCTGGTAGAGATAGACCACCTTACTTTTCTTTTTCCTTGATATTCTTGCTCCAGATGAATTTTATTCTATTTTTTCTAGTTCTATAAAATACTTATATGATGGTTTGATTCCTATGTCACTATGTAATTTGTTTTGGGATGAATTGCCATTTTTATTATATTAGTGTGGCCTAACCATAAGCAAATGAAATTTTTCCAATTGCTTATATTTGACTTTATCTCTATGAAAAGTATTTTGTAATTGTGATCACACAGCTTCTAGGAGGTAGATTCCCAAATGTTTTATGTTATTTGCAGTGAGTTTAAATGAAATTGCTTTCTATCTCTCTCTTTCCCTTGAGTTTTGTTGTTCATATTTTAAAATGCTGAAAATTCATTTCATGTTCATTTAATATTCTGCTATTTTGCTGAAATTGTTAATTGTTTCAAGCAGTTTTTAGATGAATTTCTAAGGTCATCTAAGTATATCATCATATCATTTGCAAATAATGATATTTTTTCTTCCTAATTGCCAATTCTTATTCCTTCAATTTCTTTTCTTCTCTTATTACTAAAGTTAACATTTCTAATACTATCCTGTGTAGTAATAGTGATAATGGGCATCCTTGTTTCACCTCTGATTTCAGTGGAAATGTTTCTAATTTATCCCTATTTGCATATAAAATTTGTTGATGATTTTAGATAACTACAGCTTATTATTTTTTTTTTTTAGATTTTTCAAGGCAATGGGGTTAAGTGGCTTGCCCAAGGCCACATGGCTAGGTAATTATTAAGTGTCTGAGGTTGGATTTGAACGCAGGTACTCCTGACTCCAAGGCCGGTGCACTATCTTAGCCACCCCCTACAGCTTATTATTTTAAGTAAAATTACATTTATTTCTATGCTCTCTACAATTATTAATAGGAATGGATGTTATATTTTGTCCAAGGATTTTTTTAACATCTGTTGAAATAATCATATGATTTCTGTTAGTGTTTTATTGATATGTTCAAGTATGTTGAGTGTTTTACTGATATTGAACCATCTCTGCCTAACTTGTATAAATTGTGCCTGATCATGGTGTATTATCCAAGCAATGTTTTGTTGTAATCTCTTTTTTTAAAATTGTATTTAACATTTTTGAATCAATGTTCACTAGGGAGATTGGTCTTTAATTTTATTTGTATGTTTTGACTTTTCCTGGTTTAGGTATTAACACCATATTTGTGTCATAAAAGGCATTTGGCAGAACTCCTCCAATTTTTTAAATAGTTTATGTAAAATTGGAAATAATTGTTTCTTAAATTCACTTGTAATTCCATCTTGACTTGGAGACATTCTTAAGGCAGTTATTGATGCTTTCTTCAATTTCTTTTATTTTTTATTATATCAATATTTTATTTCCTCTCCAATTATATACAATAGTCATTTCTACATATCATTTTTTTGTGTAGGGTTTTTAATTTTACAATTTTCCCCCACCCTCCCTTCACTCTCACCTCCACCCCACAGAAGGTAATCTGATAATATTTACATTGTTTCCATGCTGTGCATTGATCAGAATTGAGTGTGAGGAGAAATACAATAATAATGAAATTGTGTAGTACATAAGATAACTTTTTTTAAAAAAACTTTAAGGTAATAATCTTTGGGATTTTTTTTTAGTTTTTTTTAGTTTTTTTTTAGTTTTTGCAAGGCAATGGCTTGCCCAAGGCCACACAGCTAGGTAATTATTAAGTGTCTGAGGCTGGATTTGAACTCAGGTACTCCTGACTCCAAGGCCAGTGTTCGATCTACTGCACCACCTAGCTGCCCCGAAGGTAATAATCTTTGGTCTTTTTTTTAAAATCCACAGATCTTTCTCTGGATACAGATAATATTCTTTGTCTGATAACCTAAAATTGTCCCTTATTATTGCACTGATGTACTGAGCAAGTCCATTAAGGTTTAACATCACTCCCATGTTGCTCTTAGGGTGTATAATGTATCATTTCATACAAGTTCTTCCAAGGTTCTCTGTAATCCCAACCCTTTTGGTTCCTAATAGAACAATAGCATTTCTACATATACACATATCACAATTTGTTAAACCATTACCCAAATGACAGACATCCCCTCAGTTTCCAATTCCTTGCCACTACAAACAGAACTGCTATGAACATTTTTGTACATGTGGGGTTTTAACCTTTATCATGAACCCTTCAGGATATAGACATAGTAGTGGCATTGCTGGATCAAAGGGCATGCACATTTTTATTTCCCTTTGGTTATAATTCCAAATTACTCTCTAGAAATGATGACCAGTTCACATCTCCACTGACAGTGCATTTAGTGAACCAGACTGTCCACATCCCTTCCAACACTGATCATTATCCTTTCTTTTCGTATTGGCCAGTTGGAGAAGTGTGAGGTGGTACCTCAAAGATGCTTTAATTTGCATTTTTCTAATCAATAATGATTTAGAGCAATTTTTCATATGACTATGGATCACTTTGATTTCCTCATCTGCAAATTGCCTTTGCATATCCTTTGATCATTTGTCAATTGGGGAATGGCTTGTTTTTTTCTTTTATAAATTTGACTCAGTTCTCTATATATATTTTTAGAAATGAGTTCTTTGTCAGAAACACTAGATGTAAAAATTCTTTTCTATTTTCTTTTTATCTTGGTTACAATGATATTGCTTTTGGTGGGAAGATGTAAAGGTGACCTATCCAAAGCAGAATGTAAAATGTACAATCAGAACAATGGCCCCCTGATTATTCAGTTCCAAAGTTGGAGATGGGTAAACTACAATGGATGAGAAGGGTTCTTTATTACTTTTTGGAGTGCCCAAAATAGAGGTGGAGAACCTTGAAGCAAGAGATGTAGCTGGGAGGAAGGGCCACAATTGTGGAAATGCCAGTACAGAAATGATGGGCAGATGAGGTGTGAACGGAGGCCCTCTAGGGGATCAGGATACACAGTATTACCCTGTAACAGAATATAATCAGACCAGAATTTTCCAGAAAAAGAATCCGGCTCTAAAAGGGTATTATTGGGTATGTGGGCAAAAGCCTATATACACCTCCCACTAAATTGGACAGGGATCTGCTATATAGGATTAATTAGACCTAAGTTCTTTTTCCTCCCAAATCAAATAAGAAGTATTTTAGGTGTTCAATTATTTGATGATGTAGAAAAGCAGAATCAGAGTATAGATATTTCTGTAAAAATAACTTGAGATGCTAAGGGTTGAGGGAATGTCTGGCCCCCACAAAGGATAATTAAGGAGTGTGGCCCTGCTACGTTGGCACAAGATGGGAGTTGGGGATACAGGACACCAATATATATGTTAAATAGAATCATTAGACTTCAGTCTGTAGTGGAAATTATAACTAATCAAGTGGCAAAAGCACTGGACTTATTGGCAGATGAGATCACCCAAACTAGGGAAGCTGTACTACAATGCAGATTAGTGTTAGATTATCTGTTGTCTGAGGAAGGTGGTGTTTCTGGAAAATTGAATTTATACACTTGTATGAAAATTGATGACAATGGAAAATTGGTGAAAGAAATCACCACAGAACTTAGAAAAATAGCCCATGTCCCTGTATAGACTTGAAACTCTCCCTTTAGTACTTCATGGTGGGCTTGGTTCAGAGAGAGCTGGTATGGTACAGACTTCTAGTATTAGGAGTCTTGATGATCCTCCCTACCTGTAAACCATGCATGATACGGTTGGGTACTAGTACAGTTTATAAAATCCTCCCTCAACTTCTTTTGGCTGAAGATCAAACCCAAATGCTGATGTTAAGGAGAGAAGGTTGGATTCCTGTAAGCTGAGATAGTGGAGATGAAGAAATTCAACAGACTTGTGAGGAGTTATTACAAAAATACAAGCAGAACACGGGATAGAATGGGTGAAAAGTAATCAGAGAATATAATAAAAAGTGGAGGGATTGTGAGGGGCAAAAGTGCTGACTTTTCAGAAACATAGTGCTAAATAAATGTAAGCCATAGGCCTCAGTTTCTATTTCTCAAGAATCAGGTGAGTGTGAATGTTACCTTAACATTATAAGATGTAAACAAAGACAGACCCTCCTGGGAAAGCCTAGGTACACCTCCCTTCTCTTTGGACCATCGAATTTGACCAATTGTTGTAAGGGTCCGCAGAAATGAGGAAGGGGAATGGGTTGTGGTTTTTGTGGTTTTGTAACTCTGCTTCAGCTTCTGTAATTGGGCTTTTCCTGCTCGCACTCATAGAGAGTTAGGAACTGCTCTGCTTCTTTCAAGAACCGAATTAAATTTTAACTCTTTGCTGCCACTTTAAGATGACTCCAAGTAGTCATTTTGGGTTAGGGTTTAAATTCTCCGCACAAATGTATACCAAGGAAAGAATGTAACGACTAACAGATTGCTTTCTGTGGGGTGTGGGAGAAGGGAAGCAAGAATAGGGGAAAAATTTTAAAACTCAAAATTAATAAAATCTTTCTTTAAAAATAAAATATTGTCTTACTTATCCCTTTTAATGAGATTGGTTTTTGTTCTTACTTAATTTGAGAATAGAATCACTACCTCAATTTTTTTTTTTTACTTCAGCTGAGGCAAAATACCCTTTATTCCAATTATTAAGGTTAAAACCTTAATCCCGTGATTTTCTCTCTGCTTTAAATGTGTTTCTTGTGAGCAGCACATTGTATGACTCTGGTTTTTAATAAATTTTGCTATTCACTTTGATTTTATGGGACAGTCAATCACATTCACATTTTCAGTTAAGATGGATAATTCTATATTTCCCTCCATGCTATGTTTCTCCATCTATAGTTTTCTTTTTCCTTTTCTCTTATCCCTCTTCAAAAAATTTTACTACCTTTCCCCTTTGACTTTTTTTCAAATTTAACTTTCAGTTTATTTTAATTTATACCCTCCCCTTCCCTCTTATCAGTCACTTCTTCCCTTATCTTTCCTTTTCCCAGTCCCCCCTCCACTATCCTTGGAGATTAGGTTAGAATTTTTAAGCTCAAGTGGGAATGTAACTTATTCCCTCTCTGGGCTACATCTCTTGAATAGAATTTACTCAGCTTTCACATTCTCCATTTTTCCCCCTCTAAAATTCTAATTTTTTTTTGTCTCTTCCCTTGGTATTATTCATTGCTCTGATACTATTAATCAGTTTTCATTGATCACAGTTTGATTATTTGACTGATTGAAAAGCTCATATTAGTATTCAGGTATCATCTCAGATTGTTTGCTTCATTGCTTGATAAGCAGCATTGACTCAAATTGCACCTGACTATAATTATATTCATTTTTTTACCTTACCCCATTTTCAAGTATCTTTCAAGTACCCACATTCCTCCTCATGAGACAAAGTATACTCCAAAGCCATATCATTGCTTAACTATTTGTGCCCCACCCACTAGGCCTATTTTTTTTCTAGCACATTTCCTCATCCCTTCCTGCCCAGCACCCAGGATCAGGTTATTTATCAACCTTGTCAAGTGAAATAAGTTCTATTTTCTTTCACACTTTAGCCCTCCTTCTCCCCTCCCAGGGTACTTAACTCCTTGTTAAGTGACTCAAAGCCTATCTTCTCTCCCCCTTCCTACTACACCCCCCCCCCCCAGCCGAACTCAGGGTTCTTAACACTTTGTTAAGTGAAGCAAGGCCTATTTTCTTTCATACCTTACCTCTTCCCTTCCCACCTAGGAATCTTAATACCTTGTTAAGTGAAGGATGGCCTGTTCTCTCTCCCACTTTACTAACCCCTCCTTACCCAGGGTATTTTATTCCTTGTTAAGTGAAGCTTGGGTTAACTCAAACCCTGATTTAATTAAGTGCAAGAATCTTCTCCCCCACCCCCATCCTCATTTAGTTGTTTCTTTATTTTATTAAAGGTTTTATTTATTTTGAGTTTTACAATTTTTCCCTTAATCTTGCTTCCCTACCCCCACCGCCACAGGAGGCAGTCTGTTAGTCTTTACATTGTTTCCAATGGGTATACATTGATCTAAGTTGAAAGTGATGAGAGAGAAATCATATCCTTAAGGAAGAAAAATAAAGTATAAGTGATAGCAAAATAACAACATAACTTTTTTTCCCCAAAATAAAAGGTAATAATATTTGGTCTTTATTTAAACTCCACAATTCTTCCTTTGGATACAGATGGTATTCTCCGTTGAAGATAACCCAAAATTGTCCCTGATTGTTGCACTGATGGCATGAGTAAATCCATCAAAGTTGATCATCACCTCCATATTGCTGTTAGGATGAACAATGTTTCTCTGGTTCTGCTTATCTCGCTCAGCATCAGCTCATGCAAATCCTTCCATGATTGCCTAAATTCCCTTCTCTCCTGGTTTTTAATAGAACAATAGTGTTTCATGACATACATATACCATAGTTTGTTAAGCCATTACCACTAGTAGAGTTTTGCAGTCTATGTCTTCCTATAGCTTTTTCAACTACTTCTCTAAGATTTTGGATGCTATCCCATTGGGTACATACATATTTATTAGTGAAATTATTTGATTGTCTATGGTACCTTTTAGGAGGATATAGTTTCCTTCCTCATCTCTTTTAATACTATCTATTTTTGTAGCTGCTTTGTCTGAGATAAGGATTGCAACCCCTGCTTTTTTCACTTCACCTGAAGCAAAAAATATTTTTCTCTAACCTTTTACTTTTACTCTTTTTGTATCTCTCTACTTCAAATTAGTTTCTTGTAAGCAGCATATTGTAGGATTCTGCTTTTTTAATTCACTCTGCTATTTTCTTACATTTTAAGGGAGAGTTAATTTCATTCACATTCAAAGTTATAATTACTATTTTCATTACTAATTTCATTCACATTCAAAGTTATAATTACTAACTCTTTATTGCTCTCCATGCTATCTTCTCTCTGTCTTTTCCTCCATTTTTCCCTATATCCAGTATTTTGTTTCTGAATACCACAACCTTCAGTGGGTTTGCCTCCTATATCAACCACCTCCCCTTTCTTTCCCACTTTCCCCCTTCCTCCTTCCCTTCTTTCTGTTACTTCCCCTTTTTCTCCCATTTCTATCCCACCCTCCCCTTTTCCCCTTTTAATGCTTGAAAGGCAAGATAAATTTCTTAACTGAATGTGTGTAAATTAATTGTAAGCCATATCTGATAAGCTAAAATTTCAGGTGGTTCTCACCTCCTTTTTTCTTGCCCTTTATTACAATAGGTCTTTTGTAACTCTTGATCTAATGAGATTTACCCCATTAAATCTCCTCCATCCTCCTATCTCCTTACTGCCCCCCTTTTTAAGGAGTTATTGTTATTAAATCATTCTATCTGAGTCACAGAAAAGTTATGAGTATCCATCACTTCTGGCTAAGTACATTCTTTCTAATAGAGTTGCAGTTCTCAAGAGTTATAAGTTATTATCATTCTCTAAGGTATGGATTTAGCTTGTTTCATGTTATTGAGATTGCAGCTATTTTTCCTTTACCTTTTTCTAAACCTTTTCATGTGTCTCTTGAGCCTCGTGTTGGATGTTCAAATTTTCTCTGTAGTTCTGGTTTTCGTAAGTAATTTTTGGAAATCTCCCAGTTTATTAAATGTCCATCATTTCCCTTGGAAGAGAAGGGTCAGGTTTGCCAGATAGTGGAATCTTGGTTGCATTCCAAGCTCCCTTGCTCTCTAGAATATCTCATTCCAGGCCCTTTGATCCTTTAATGCTGTTGCATTAAGGTCTTACATTATCCTTACTGTGACTCCTTGGTATTTAAATTGTTTCTTTCTTGCTGCTCACAGGATTTTCTCTTTTATCTGATAATTCTGGAATCTGAACACAACATTCCTTGATGTTTTTATTTTAGGATCCCTTTCTGGAGATCCTATTCTTTTAATAACTATTTTGTCCTCTGGTTCCATCATATCAGGGCAATTTTCCATCACTAAATCATTTTATATTAAGTCCAGGCTTTTTTTTCTCTTCAATGTTTTCAGGAAGGCTTATATTTCTCAGGTTCTTCCTTCTCAGTTGGTTCTTGAGTTCAGTGCTTTTGCTGATGAGATATTTTGCATTTTCTTCTATTTTTTGATCTTTTGGTTTTATTTAACAGGATTTTGTTGTCTCATGAAGTCATTAGTTTCCATAGATTCCATAATATTTTTTTAGAGAAGAATTTTCTTCATTTACCATTTTCAACTCATTTTCCAATTGATCAGTTCTATTTTTGAAGGAGTTTTCCATTTGCCCAATTAATGATTTTGAGAGAATCATTTTCTTTTTGTATTTGTCCAATTGTATTTTCCAATGTTTTGTTTTCCTGTACCAATGTGTTAATTTTCTCTTGAGTTTCTTTTCCCACCTTTTTCAATTGATTTTAAAACTCTCTCCTGAATTCTTCAAGGAAGTCTTTCTGGGCTGGAGACCAATTCATATTCTCCTCAGAAATGCTAGATCTCTCTGCATTAGAATCTGGTCATTCTAAGTATTTCTTAGGGTCCCAGTTTTGCTGTTTTTCATACTTTTTCTAGGATCTTCTGTTGGGGGGTGCAGGCTGGCTCTCAGAGGTTTGCTTTTGAAGCTCCTAGAGGCTTTGTTCACTTGGCTTAATAATTTCAAGGGCTGGCCAGTAAGGGGTGCTGGTTGTTTTCTCTGGAGTGATTAAAGTACTCTCCCAATCCTGGAGGGAGGGAGGAGGAGTAGCATGGTTGGAAGTGACCTTGAACAATCCTGGAAGTCAATCTCCCTTTCAGGTGAATGGGCTCCTTAATCCACACCTGTGCTTGAGGGGATGGGAGCTGGGCAAGGTGAATACTCTGTTCCTGGCAGAATGCTCCAAAAGTATGGAGTTCAGGTCCAGCATGGAGCTGGATGATTTCCCGGCTGCAGACCTCCCCTCCCCCTGGCCAAAGACTCTGTGGATCTTGATCCACCTCTCACCAAAGTCTTTGAGATTAATGCCTCTCACCAAGGTCTCTGAGGCTAATGCAGGTCCTTTGGCTTTTCCCCTATTGCTTTCCCTATGCTAATCCTCTGGTCTCTTCTTTCAGGTTCACCCACAGTGATCTTGTTGGTAGGTATCCTTCTCCCAGCTCCTTTTTCTGGGTTTTGTTGATTGAGTTTCTGTTAAGAGGTTTCTTTCATGTTATTTTTTGAGGGGACACAAGGATTGCTTAATGAAGTGCTTGTCTTCTCTCCACCATCTTTGCTGGAAATCTAAGTGCAAGAATCTTAAAGATCTTTAAGTACTGGGAGGCTTTGAAGGTCTCACTTGAGAATTTTGCCAATGAACATAAGTTACAGAGACACTGACTCACATCCTCCCATGCTTAAAAGGCTCTACATACTGAGAGGCTCTGGAGCTCTCACCTGACTTCTATGCAAATGGTTATAAATTACAGACTCTGTAATTGATTCAGGGCCTTGCAAGTTATTTACACAAGGAGATAAGCACATTAAAATTAAAGTAAGTCAAAGTATAGTGAGACACTTAAGTTTAAAGTTAACACCTCTGCTTTTCTTCAGGGCTTTTTGTCTCAAAAACAGTGATGTTATCTTGGACTTCTTCAATGGAGAGATAAGATCCAATTATCCCTATATTCTTCAAGGTTAATTCTCTTCAATTACATTCTACCATTTAATAATCCTAAGAGAAGTATTTACATTCCTTTTAGGGTTGAATGTAATTTGACAGTTTTGATCAACATTTTTTTTGTTCCCCTTTTCTTTTACTTTTTCCTTTTTTGTTGCAAGGCAATGGGGTTAAGTGGCTTGCCCAAGGCACAGCTAGGTAATTAATAAGTGTTTGAGGCTGGATTTGAACTCAGGTACTCCTGACTCCAGGGCAGGTGCTCTATCCACTGTGCCACCTAGATGCCCCCTAGCTTTTCCTTTTAATGCAATTCTTCAGTCATGTATTTGGCAATTAAATTCTCTGTTCAGTTCTGGTCTTTGTGTCAAGAAATTCTGGAAGTCCTTTATTTCATTGAATACCAATCTTTTTTCCTGACAGTATATCTGAATTTTTTAGGGTAGTACATTCTGAGTTGCTCTCCAAAATATGCTATTCCAGTTCTTCTGTTCCTTCAATGTTGAACCTGACAGGTCTTATGTGAGTCTGATTGTGTTTCCTTTGTATTTGAATTGTTTTCTTTTTGCAGCTTGCAATATTCTTTATTTGAGGGTTCTGTAATTTGGCTATAACAGCCCTTGGAGATTTGATTCTGGGATCTCATTCTGGAGGGGTTCTGTGGATTGTTTCAGTGGTTCTATTGCTATCTTGTTCTAGTAGATTTGACCAATTTTCCCTTATAATTTCCTGCATGATGTTTTCCAGGTTCCTTAATTGCTCCAGACTTTCTAGTATTCGGATGATTTCTTGAATGTCTGTCTTGAATATAATTTCCAGGTCATTCATATTTCCTAAAATACACTTTACATTTTCTTCAATTTTTTTAACCTTTTTTATTTGGTTGATGGAATCTTATTATTTTGTTTTCTTCAATTACCTTCTGTGTTTCCTTTTCCAGTTGTTTATTTTTAGTTTATTTTTACTTTCTTTTTTTTAGGTTTTACAAGGCAAATGGGGTTAAGTGGCTTGCCTAAGGCCATACAGCTAGGTAATTATTAAGTGTCTGAGACCAGATTTGAACCCAGGTAATCCTGACTCCAGGGCTGGTGCTTTATCCACTGCACCACCTAGTGGCCTCTGTTTATTTTTACTTTCAACAGAGTTTGTTGCTTTGGTCAATTTTTCATAATTTTCCTGAATGACTTTCATTTCGTTTTTCCATTTTACTTCTTCCTCTCTTCTTTGGTTTTTAAATTCTTTTTTTAGCTCTTTGATGAGCTTTTATAATTGTGTCTAGTTAATAGACTGTTTTGGTACTTGCCCTGTGAGTGATTTTCACTACTTCCTTCTTCACACATGACATTGCTTTTATCTCTTTCTGTAAAGTAATTTTCTACAGTGAGAACTCTTTTAGGTTTTATGTTCACCTTTGCTGTTTTAGTTCTGCTTCTGGGGTATAGGGTGTATAGATAGATCCAAGTTGTTTTTTTTTTCTGGAGATGGGTGTCTGATCCCTGACTTGTTGTTGGCCAAGATGTTGCCTATGCAGTCAAAGGCTTCTGCAGGCCTAACCTTAGCAGAGGGTTTTTCCCCCTTTATGTACAGGTTCTGACTTAACAGTGGTTTGTTCACAACCCAAGACTGTCTTTTACCCCTTTTTTTCAGGTTTTAGTCTTTGTTTGGGTTTGAGATGCTCCCTATTTGCTTGCTATCTAGTTGCCAGAACCTCTGCTATTTTCAAGATATCAGGATCTGGATTACTTTGTGACTAAGAGCCTCCTGCTGGCTTTCCTGCTCTCCTGACTCCTGGACTTTATCTATTTAACTATTTCTCTTTTTCTTGGTGGGATTTAAAGTGTGAATGTATAAGTAGAGGCTTCATTAATCTTTGGTAGGGAAAGGCCCCAGTAGCATGTTATGTTCAGGATGACATCTTGGCTCCTCCACAGACGTGTACCTTTCCTGAAATTTCTCCAAGATATCTTGAATTGAAAGTCATTTCAGTCTGTCTTTTTGTGGGTTCTGTTGCTTTAGGATATGTTTAGAGACTTCATTTAAATTGTTTAAGAAAAACTCTGATTCCTTTCTAGTTTTTTTTCACTATCTTGGCTCTACCCAGAAAGAGCTTTTTAATACCCCCATTCTTTAAAAAAAGACACAAAAATAAATATTGCTACTATAACAGAAAATGTCATTCTCCAGTTATGATACCTTAATAGCTTTTTCTTTTCCCAAACTAGTAAGAAATGCAATATCCAATTTATTTTATTGAATTAAACTTTCTTTTAAGAAAGTCATTTCAAACCTTCCCAGAATAACTATTACACAAATTCCTATTTAAAAATTTCAGTGAGTGCGTTAAAATTTGCAAAAAATTATTATTCATACCTTATCAGAACTTCAAAGACTCTTCTTACTGATGAAAATTTCTATTCCTGAGCACTTTGGTCTAATACCTTAATGAGTGACTGTGACCAAGTGTATTTTTGTTTAACAATTGTCACTAGCTTATAATTTGCTTCCATAAGCATTTCTAAATGTCTACTCTTTCCCCAAATAATGTTTGTATCATTAAAATTTTGAACTTTCTTTTTAACATAAAAGTAAAATTATTCTAGATCACAAATTCTGAATTAGAAAAGTTTGACTTAATAAGCATTATTTAGTTCTATTCAGAGAGCAGTATCTCAAAGAAAAGATTAGTTTATCAAGGACCAATAGATGGATTTTTTTTGGAATTGTTGATAAATATTTTCAGGATTACATTTAAAAAGCTCTGTACTGATACCTGCTTCAGAGAGAATGACTAAAATAGTTCAGGAGAGCAATGCTTCAAAAACCAATAAAAACAGCCACAGAATATTTTCTAAGAAAATGACAAAACATAAAGTACTTAAAATATTCATCTTTTTATGAAATCAAACAACCAGAATACCAATATATTTCACATCCATTTGGGACAAAGATCTGAGAAAGATCAGAAGTCTAAGTATACAGAAGAGGACTGAGTTGCAGGCAGAAAGAAGTTATTAATCAACATGAATCACAGCTTTGAAACCAATGGAAAGTAAAAATTTTCATAACTTTCTTTGGAGTCCTGTTTATAAGAAAAATCTAGATTCTAGAGATAATGTCAAAGCTGCCTATAAACCCTCCATATGATGGATGTTCATTTTTGAGTTTATGAAAGCACAGAGATTAAAAATGTGATAATATATATGCCCTTCACAAAAAACAATCAAGCCAAATTTTACTTGGAGTCTCTTGTTATTTTTCAGATGGTCTAGTTAAAAATTTATATATATATTTCTTAGGAAGTGACAGAAATAGATCTCTATGGTTACCTCCATAGCAGAATAAAAGTAGAAAATAATGTACCTGTCAATAGTTTTCTAGTGAACATTTAATTTTGTTTATTATTTGAGGATAACTATTTCCTTCTGTCTCCTTAAAATGTGAATTACTTTCCACATAATTTCTTTCGGTTTTAAAAATTGATTGTTAAATATATTTTATAGACAGCAAATCATTCTGGACTTAAAGTCAGAAGAACCTGAATTCATATGTTGACTTAGGGAAAACATGTTTTTTTCAGTGGATAGAGCTCTGGGCCTTAAATCAGGAAGACTTGAGTTCAAATTCTATCTTAGACACTGTGTGCCCCAGTCAACTCAACATAGGCTCTCTTTCTCTTTGTTTTGTCAGCTATAAAATTGAGATAATAATAATACCTATCTTGCAAGATTATGGCAAAGATCAAATGAAATCATATTTGTAAAGCACTCTAATATTTTGTATATAAGCTGTACTGTATAAATATTTGGATCTTCTCTGTCTTCTCATTCCCCTTTTCACTCAGTTTTGCTGCTCCTGGTCACATCACAACCTTTCAGAGTCTAGGTAATTTTCTAAAACTGTATAAGGTGGCCAATAGGAACCCATACCATTGGTAGATGGACTTTCCTCAAACCAGGTTCCCTATACCAATGAAATCCCAGAAAAATAACTTATTATCCTTAATCTCTACATTGCTTATAGACACTTTAAAGCATACTGGCCTTTTGGCTTTGTAGAATAAATACTATGAAGCATCAGAGTTTTGTCCAGTATCCAGCACAGAACCTTGTCTATATCTTATTCATGAAACACATTTTGTATCCATTGTTGATTATAAGACCTCAATTGTATAATTCATGAGCTGAAATAGAATGCCAGAGTTATCTTTTAATTTTCTTTAAAATGAATTCCATTGTGAATTTAATAGATTGAAAAATGAACATAGAACCAATATATAATTAAAACTCAAAAATGAACCATATATGAACATTGTGAATTTCTGTTATATAGTATCATTTTGTCAACAAGTCAATATAAATCATATGTACATATATAAGTAGAAATATATACATATATGTATGATAGATTTAGCCATTAGAGATAAAGTTATAATTGTAGAGATATAGGTTATTGTATATATGTACTTCAAATGTAGTCTATTATGTGAGCTCTTCTGAATTGTCTTCTTTTATTTATTTTGCATTGATTTGCTGATATTCTTTTATTTCATTTCGTCCTTTAAAGAAGAGTAACATTACCATTATTCCTTCCCAAAGAAACGTAAGAACACTATAATAGAAAAATAAGTACATTCATAAAAATAATCACACACTAGTTATATCTGAAAAGTATCATTGTATAACATTAGTTCTTGCTTTCTTGACTAAGATGTGAAATGCATGATTCATCATTAGGTATTTATTAATAGGGAATAATCACTGATTATTTATAGTACTTATCATTTCTATGGATTTTCTTTATCTTGTCTTTGCATTTACTTATTATCCTCCAATTCAGAATCTTCAGAATCATTTTTTTTAAATTTTATTTTTCTTCACTAACTAGTATAATTTTATTTCACTTCTGGCCCTTAAAATTTTTCTCCTTTCACACCCTCTCCTACAATGCCTTGAATTGGTGTAGTCTGAAGAATATAAAAATAATCTCTAGTCCTTACTTTTTATGACATTGCTTTGTATCATATGTATTGTTAGAAAAATAATCAGAGGATAGAAGATTTGACTTGTGATTTAAAACATTATAAAATATTGAAAACATGGAAATTTTTTCCAGGCTTGTCCACAGTTTTTAACTGACCAAACTAAAAAAAATGAAAGCCAATTGTAGTTTTATGATTAGGGAATTTGAGAATAGTATGGAATCTTAGAAATGTATCTAGTCCAATTTATGCATGAAAATTATCCTGAGTTTGACATGTACAATAAGGGATTTTATATATATATGTATGTATAATTTCAATATCTCTAGAATAAGGGAACTTATTACCTCTCAAACAGTTCTTTGCAATTTCCACTTTCAATTCCAAATTAATTTTTAGAATTTTCTTTTCATTTGAAGGCCGCTTTGATTCTTTTCAAGTACATTCATTACTCTTGGTTCTGTCTTATGGGGTCAAGCAAAACATATTTAATCACTCCAGTATAAAAGCTCATTATTTAATTTGGCTTGTCAAATTCCAGGTTATATTAATAGTTGAGTTTAATATTTCCAGAAAATGTTTACAGAGAAGTAATAGATTCATAGGCATTATTGTTATGTAACACAAGCAAGCAAAGATTATTTTATGGCAAAATAAACAGATAAATGTTTGTCCCCACATACAAGAAAAAAAAAATCCCAACCAAAAAGTGAGGGGAAAGTGTTTCTGAAGAAACATGCTTAATATTTGGTGCTTAAAATGATGAAAAGAAAACTCCTTACCAAACTGAGATGTAATATTTAATTTCTTGCAGGTCCCTTTTTAATACCAGACTAGAGTGAAGCTTAATACAGTGTTTCCTTATCTGAACCCCAAACTGATGAACAGATTTGATGTTAACTAGGACAACAGAAGGAGAAATACCTAGGGTCGCTGCAGCAGACCTAGACTTTATCCTTTAAAAAGATAATCTACCCTATAATAGGGTTAACAGCTTAAACTATACTTTGTCTATTTTGTCCATATATTTCTATGGGCATTGGAATTACTTGACCAAAATGAATTGATATTAGAATCCTATTATTATGAATATATCAATAAATAGCATAATGTCATAATTCTAGCATCAAATGTATAAAGTTTACAATTATCATAGCGATCCAATATTTAAAAATTATCATGGTTTATCCCATGAGTCATATGCCTATTTCTTTTGATTGATTCTCATGTGGTATAGACTCAAAAAATTTTACTATCCTAGTTATTCTCTAACTATTCTCTATCAGTATCCTTAAACTATGGCGTGAAGAAATAAACACAACACTACAGAAAATGACTAAGGCTATTATAGAATGTGACTATCTAGGTTGACTGAGATGAGCATTGAAGTCCCTTTCATATCTCAATATCTGTAAATATTCTCTTTATATTAATGATAGCAATGTTAATTAGCTATATCACAATAATTAAAGAAGAGCTGTATTGCATTGTAAATACTACCAGGAATGGAATCAAGAGAGATCTGGGTTTGGAAAATCTTTCTGATATTAGCTATATGACTACTTTATTTCTCCCAGTCACTGATTTATCATCTTTAAAATAGGGTAAAAAAAATTTGGGCCCAAAGGAAATATGAATATAATGTACTTAAAATATCTTAAAGTGTTTTGTAAATTATAGTCACTTATTTTTTATATTCAACAAGCATTAGTTATTGCCAGGAACTTAGCTTATTACACATGAGAAGTTTTCCTCAAAAACTGATTCTCTCCACTAAGGAACAATAATTTTTTTAATAGTTCTCTCATTTTGTGAGATAATATTTCTAAAATATTTTGTTGATTTACAATCTTAAAAGTTCCCATTATTATTTTTTTCTTGGTAGAGATTCTATTTTATTTTTCCAATTATATATTATGAAAGTTTTTCTGTATTTATCCATTTGTATATTTATAAGTAACACAATTTTCTTCCACTTTCTCCTACCCTCCCCTCAGCCACAATTTAGTGAACTTTGTACATGTACATTTATGTTTGATATGTTTGCTTATTGGAAATTTTGTGTTTGAGGAAATAGGACTAAAGGAATAAAACTATGGGATAGGAAGGAAAAACATAAGAGAAATTGTTAAAAAGTGAACATAGTGTTTATTCAGATTCTGTAAGTGTTTGTGGGTTTTTGGGGGTTTTTTGGTTTTCATCTGCATGTGGATGGCATTGTCCATAACAGGTCTCTCAGGATTGTCCTAGTTCTCTGAACTGCTGAGAGGAGTTGCATCCATCATAGTTGATCAACCAGCAATGTTGTTATTAATGGGTACAATGTTCTCTTCGTGGTGTTCCCTTTGCTCAGCATCCATATCTGTAATTCTTTCCACAGCATTATTTTTAATGAGGCAAAACTATACAGACTAAAATAATGGTTTTATATCCAGAAGACTCAGACCAAAATACCAATTCTGGTTCTTAAAACTTGTGAGACCCTAGGGCTAATACCTGAAATGCCCTGAGCATCAGTTTCTTCCACCATAAAATGAGGGGAATTTGACTCTTTAACATGAAAATGTACTTTTTTGTTCTAAATCTAACAATCCTTTAGTCTTATAATTGTATCAGTCAATCATAAGCAATATTTACAATATGCCATTGTGTAAGAGACTTACTAAAGGTACTTTACTGGTAAACTTTATCATATGATAAGGCCAAAGTGCTTATTCTCTCTTTTTCAGTTGGATTCTTGAATGGATATTATTTATAAACAAATGTTCTCTGTAATAAGTCCAGTATTTTACCTATTTACCCAAAGTGAACAGGTCGGTCATACCATAATTCAATAAACATGAAAATGTCTTAATACATAATCTTAATAATTTTGGAAAAGAAAAAAAAAACTAAAGTTTGAATTGGGATGAGGTGGTAAAGCAGCTGAATTTTGTAGTGGATAAAACACTTCCTCTGATTTTAATCGATGGTTCGATTAAATCCTGTCTCATACACTTGCTAAATATACATATATCTATATCTATCTATCTAGCTATATATATTTACATAGCTATAGATATATATATATGTGTGTGTGTGTGTGTGTTTGTGTATGATTTTAGGCAAATTGGTCTCAGTTTCCTTACTTGTAATCTGATAATAAAGACCTACCTGGTTTGCTATGAGAATCAAATAAGATAACTTAGTAAACTATTGCTAACAATAGACTTTTTCAAATATTATTGTTATTAATATTATTTTAAATCAATATGCAAAAATTGCCATGAACATAGAACAGTTTACATTATTGTATTGTAATATTGTATCATTAAAACAATACAAATTTCATTTCATAATTTTGGAATCCCTTCTCTATAGCTTTATCTAAAAAAAAAACCAGATAGGTGTAGTTATGTGGTGCAGTGGATAGAGCACTGGCCTTGGAGTCAGGAGTAGCTGGGTTCAAATCCGGCCTCAGACACTTAATAATACTTACCTATCTGTGTGGCCTTAGGCAAGTCATTTAACCCCATTTGCCTTGCAAAACCTAAAAAAACGGCTAATTGTCCCAAATCTTTTCACTTTATTAGTTGACTTGAGTTATTATCTCAATCACTCTGTGAAATAGTTACTATGGTTGTAAGTGTTCAAGTATTATTTATGTTTTTTAACTTTGGTAGTTAACAGAATACAGATTACCCTGAAAAATAAAAACTTTCTGATGATTTATACCCAAATTTCCTTGCTGTCAATGAGAATTGTTTGTCTAAGATAAAAATATTCATATTTCTATGTAGATTTTACAAATTCCTTGGATCAGGTATTTCTCTGGGCAGAGAAATTTGAATTTTACTCTTTTGGAGAGTTTACATTGAACTATAGTAAAAGCCAGGTGATGCATCCCTGTCATATGTTATTTCACAGAAGAAAATGACTTTCTGATTCTTTCATTATCCTTCATTAATTTGGAGGCATTTAAAATGAAGTTCAATGTAAGCATTGTCAGAACTGTTAGGAAAAGGCTACGGATAAATTTAGAGCCGCCTGGTTGTTTCCCCTTCAGTTTTTATTCTTTCTTTGGAGGGACTCCTTTTCCCTTTTCCCTGTCATCCTTCAGTCAAATATCTGTGTATTTCATAATTAAAAATTGTTTCTCAGCACTTCATATAAATTGTAAATGAGGATCACATAGCTGAGGAAAATGCTTTAGTTCAAGGTGTTTACATCTTACTTTATTTGTATGGTGTGTTGTTTTTTCATTTGTGCTCATGTAGATTTTGGTTTTCTTGGTAGATAGACTCCCAATTACTTTTTATTGTTTACAATTATTTTAAATATAATTTCCTTTTCTATCTGTTGCTTTTGAGGTTTATTGGTAATATATAAAAATGCTTGAAATTTTTATGGGTTTATTTTATATACAACAATTTTGCTAAAGTTATTAATTTTTTCAACAAATTTTTAATTGATTCCCAAGCATCCTCTAAGTATAACATCATATCAACTTAACACAGAAGCTGAAGTCATTGGCTTTGTCAAATAGTAGATTGCTGTGGTCATTTACTGTGAATTCTTTTGAACCTATCCTAATCCATTGATCCATTGATCTGTTTCTTGACCAGTATCAGGCAGCTTTGTTGACTGCCACTTTATAATATAGTTTTAGATCTGGGAGAACTAGGTCACTTTCCTTTGCATTTTTTTTCATTGGTTCCTTTACTCTTCTTGCTCTTTTGTGGCTCCAGATGAATTTTGTTACTATTTTTTCTTTCTTGGTAAAGTAGTTATTTGGTAATTTGGTATGGCATGAATAAGTAATTTAATTTCCATAAACTTGTGATTGTTATCATATTAACTCATCCTAACCATGAGCATTTGATATTTTTCCAATAATTTGGGTGAGAATTGCTATAAAATTGTATTCATAAAGCTTCTGGTCTTGTCTTGGGAGGTAGATTCCCAAGTATTTAATGCTGTCTATAGTTATTTTAAATGGAATTTCTCTTAGGCTTTGCATATATACATATATATATATATATATATGTATACTGATGATTTATGTAGGTTTAGTTTATATCCTGCTACTTTTACTGAATTTGTTAATTGTTTCAAGGAGCTTTTGGATGATTTTCTTGAGTTCTCTAAGTATACCACCTTTTTATCTAGAAAGATTGAAAGTTTTGCTTTCTCATTGCTAATTCTGATTGCTTCAATTTCTTTTTCTTCTTTTATTGCTATAGTTTGCATTTCTAATATTATATTGAATAATAATGCGACAATGTGCATCTTTGTTCCACCTCTGATTTTATTGGAAATGCTCCAAGTTAATCTCATTACTTGGTTTTAAATTGAGACTATTTATTATTTTATTGAAACCTCCATTTAATCCTAAACTTTCTAATGTTTTTAATAGGAATGTATGTTGTATTTCATCAAAGGCTCTTTCAGTACCAATAAGATAATCTTATGATTTCTGTTGGTTTTACTATTGATATATTTAATTATGTTGAGTGTTTTCCTAATGTTACCCATCCCTGCCTACCTGACATAAATCCTATCTGATCATAATGTATTGCCCTAGTAATAAATTTCTGTAGCCACATTGATTAAATTTTTATTGCATCAATATTCATTAGGGAGATTGGTCTGAAATTTTCTTTGTCTGTTTTGGTTCTTACTGGTTTAGGTATAAGCACCATACTGTTATCATTAAATTAATTTGGCAGAACTATTTCTTCTACTATTTTTAAAAATAATTTTAGTTGGGGATGCTAGGAGGGGCAGTGGATAAAGCACCGGCCCTGGAGTCAGGAGTACCTAGGTTAAATCCGGTCTCAGACACTTAATAATTACCTAGCTGTGTGGCCTTGGGCAAGCCACTTAACCCCATTTGCCTTGCAAAAACCTAAAAAATATAATTTAAGTAGAGTAGGATTAATTTTTCCTTAACTATTTGATAGAACTCACTCCATCTGAACCTGGAGACTTTTTCTTAGGGATTTATCAATAGCTTCTTTAGTATCTTTTTTCTGACATGGGGTTAAGTAACTTATTTCCTCTCCTTTTGATCTGGACTGTTGGTATTTTTATAAATATTCATCCATTTCACTCAGATTTTTCAATTTATTGCCAGATAGTTTGGCAACGCAACTCTGAATTATCTCTTTATTTTCCTCCTCATTGTTGGATAATTAACTTTTTCATTTCTGATACTGGTAATTTGGTAATCTTCTTTTATTTTTATAATCACATTAAGCAAAAGTTTGTCTATTTTATTGGCTTTTTCATCAAAATAACTCAGTTTTATTTATGAGATCAATGGTTTTCTTGCTTTCGATTTTATTACTCTCTCTCGTATTTTCAGAATTTCTAATTTGGTATTTAATTGTGGATCTTTAATTTGTTCTTTTTTCTAGCTTTTTTTTAGTTGCATACCAAATTCATAGATCTCTTTCTCTGTCTTATTCATATAAGCATTTAAAGAAATAAGGTTTCCCCTGCAAACTGTTTTGGCAGCAACCCATACATTTTGATATGATGTCTCATTATTAACATTTACTTTGATATAATTTTTGATTATTTCTATTATTTGCTATTTGATCCACCCATTATTTAAGATAACATTATTTAATTTCCAGTTAGTTCTTGGTTTGTCTTTCCATGACCTTTTATTACATATAGTTTTTATTGCATCATGATGTGAGAAGTGTGTACTTATTGTTTCTGCTTTTCTGCATTTGATTATAAGTTTTTTGTGCTCTAGCACATGGTCAGTTTTTGTATAGGTGCCATGTACTGCTGAGTAAAAGATGTATTTTTTTTCTATCCCCATTAAATTTTCTCCATAGGTCAATGATATCTATGTTTTCTAAGATTTCATTCACCTTCTTAACTGCTTTTCTTGTCTATTTTGTTGTTAGATTTATCTAGGTCTGAGAGAGGGAGATTGATGTCTCCCATTATTAAAATTTTGCTGTCTTTGTCTCCTTGCAATTCACTCAGCTTTTCCTCTATTAATTTGGATGCTAGGCCACTAGGTGTATATATATATATATATATATATGTATATATATACATATATATATTTAGTAATGACATATCTTCATTACCAATGATGCCTTTTAAAAAGATGTAGTTTCCTTCTTTATCCCTTTTAATGGGATTGATTTTTTGCTTTTACTTTACCTGAGATTAGGATCACTACCCCTGATTTTTTTTTTATTTCAGCTGATGCATAATATGGTTTGCTCCAACCTTTTACATTTACCTTGAGTATATATCTCTCTCCTTCAAATGTGTTTCTTGTAAACAGAATTTTGTAGTATTCTGGTTTGTATTCCATTCTGCTATATAATTTCTTTTTATGGGGCAATTCATCAAATTCACATTTTCAGTTAAGACTACTAATTCTGTCATGCTGTCTTTCTTCATTCACATTTTTCTCTTTCCTTTTCTCTCATTCCTCCTCACCAAAAGTTTACTACCTTTCCCCTTTGAGTTTCATTTTAAAAAATTAACATTCAGTTTATTTTCACTTATATCTCCCCTTCTCTTTTATTAGTCCCTTCTTCCCTTATCTTTACCTTTCCCAGTCCCCTCCCCCCCTTCCTTGTATATTATAGTAGAGTTTTAAATCCAAATGGCAATGTTTCTTATTCCCTTATCTGGATTAAATCTATTGAATAGAATTTTCTCAACATTCACATTCTCCCTTTTCCCTCAAGAATTATAAATCCTTGTTCCTCTTCCCTTAGTGGTTTTATCACTCTAGTACTTTTAATCAATTATCATCAATCACTGTTTGATTATATGATTGCTTGACAAACTCATATTGGATTGCAAATGGATGAATGTTGAAAACTATCTATGAATGTATTTGGAAAAATAAAACAATATTTCAATTAAAAAATAGATTATAAAAGAAGAAGCTCGAATTCACTTATAAATTGTCCATAAATTAAGTAAGCATAATGGTTATTTGCAAAAATGTCATAAAATAAGGAACCATCCGAACCCTTAGCAGCTGCCTCAAAAATTAACTAAATTCACATCTTGAGACCAATTGCAAAATTAGAGAAATACAACTAGACTTTCATATAATGACCCCTATAAAACAGTAATTTAGAGTTAAATTAAAATAAAAGAAATAGGTTAGACATGAAGTTTATTTTCTAAGATTAGCAAGAAACCCATGGATTCTATTATTGTAATAACCACACTGAAGACAATGAAAAGGGACTAAGGAAGGATAAGGAAAACATTAAACCTCCTTGAAGGCTTGTCTATTTGTTTGCACAATATTAATTTGTCCAATTGCTCTTCAAAGAATATATATTTATAAAAGGCTATCTTGTCTAAGGGAGGTGTTTTCTATCTTCAAGGATTAGAATATAATGAGGGATGGACAAGCTTTCTGTTTTGGGTTTTTTATTGATATTTTAGTTTTCCAGTTATTTATTTTGAAAAATTTTCAACATTCATCCACATGCATAAGCACATTTTTAAATTGCCTAATTTCTTTCCAGCCTCCCTTCCCACCCTCTCGCCCCCAGCAGTGAATAATCAGGTCAATATTATACATAAATATTTGTGTTGTAGAAATATTTGTGTTCTAGAGTAGTTATTTTCAGTATGAGAAATTAGGATTAAGGGAAAAGAAAGAAAACCTTGAGACAAGAAAGAAATACATACGATAAAGTTTTAAAAAGTGAATGTAGTGTTCCTTCAGATTCTGAAGAGATTTTGTTTGTTTTGTTTTTTTATGCTTTTGTTTTTCTTGGGGATGAAGATAGCATTGTTCATTGCTGGTTTCCTAGGATTGTCCTAGCTTTCTGAATTGCTGAAAGGAGCTCCTTACATTAAGGTTTATCATCTCACAATATTGCTGTTAATGTTAAATACAGTGCTAAATACACTTATCTGTGTATGTCCCTTGGTATTTGTTTCTGTAATCCCTGTAGCTCATAAAAATACAATTGAAGCAATACTCCTCATCTGCTGCCTTTGTGATCTTCTCTAGCAAGTATCCAAACATGTATGCACACACACACACACACACACACACACACACACACACACACAGAAACACACACCCACACACAAACATGTAGGTGTGTCTGTGTGTCTACACACATATATCTATAGATATTCATATCTATATATAGATAGACATAGTCATAGATATTGATAGATATAGATTTAGATTTAGGTATAGATATCAGTTTGGCTTGCCCATAGGGAATGGGAAGAAATAGTTTCTTATAGTTGTCTCTATCACAAAAATGAACATCATGCAATTATTTCATTGGTAGTACTCAAAATTAAGATGAATTTTGTGTCCCCATTGGGGAAGAATATTCTTATTACATGGATTGCGTTGAATCAATTAATAATGCCATTAGACATACTATTTATTTTTTATGTTTATTAAAGGTATTATTTGAATTTTACAATTTTCCCCCTAATCTTACTTCCCTCCCCCCACCTCCCATTGAAAGCAATCTGTCACTCTTTACTTTGTTTCCATGTTGTACATTGATCCAAATTGAGTGTGATGAGAAAGAAATCATATCCTTAAGCAAGAGGCAAAAACTCTAAGAGATAACAAGATCAGACAATAAGATATCTGGGTTTTTTCCCACATTAAAAGGCATAGTCCTTGAACTTTGTTCAAACTCCACAGCTCTTTGTCTGGATACAGATGGCACTCTCCTTTGCAGACAGCCCAAAATTGTTCCCGATTGTTGCACTGATGAAATGAACGAGTCCTTCAAGGTTGAACATCACTCCCATGTTGCTGTTAGGGTGTACAGTGTTTTTCTGGTTCTTCTCATCTCACTCAGCATCAGCTCATGCAAATCCCTCCAGGCTAGTATGAATTTCCATCCCCCATTGTTTCTAATAGAACAATAGTGTTCCATGACATACATACACCACAGTTTGCTAAGCCATTCCCCAATTGAAGGACATTTACTTGATTTCCAATTCTTTGCCACCACAAACAGGGCTGCGATAAATATTTTTGTACAAGTGATGTTTTTGCGCTTTTTCATCATCTCTTCAGGTTATAGACCCAGTAGTGGTATTGCTGGGTCAAAGGGTATGCACATTTTTGTTGCCCTTTGGGAGTAGTTCCAAATTTCTCTCCAGAAAGGTTGGATGACTTCACAGCTCCACCAACACTGTAATGGTGTCCCAGATTTCCCGCAACCCTTCCAACAATGATCATTACCTTTCTCATCATATTGGCCTGTATGAGAGGTGTGAGGTGGTACCTCAGAGAAGTTTTAATTTGCATTTCTCTAATAATTAATGATTTAGAGCAATTCTTCATATGATTATGGATTGCTTTCATCTCCTCATCTGTAAATTGCCTTTCTATATCCTTTGACCATTTGTCAATTGGGGAATGCCTTTTGTTTTAAAAATATGACTCAGTTCTCTGTATATTTTAGAAATGAGTCATTTGTCAGAATCATTAGCTGTAAAGATTGTTTCACAATTTACTACATTTATTTTGATCTTGGTTACATTGGTTTTATCTGTGCAAACCCTTTTTAATGTAATGTAATCGAAATCATCTAGTTGGTTTTTGGTGGTGTTCTCCAACTCTCCCTTAGTCATAAACTGCTCCCCTTTCCGTAGATCTAACAGGTAAACTAGTCTTTGACCATCTAATTTACTTATAGTATTGTTTTTTTAATGTGTAAATCCTGTAAACCATT